>NC_142008.1:85830365-86162648 GCF_049901715.1 Pseudonaja textilis | reverse complement strand
GATCCCAGATGGCAATCCACTCCCGAGCTTCTTAAATTTCCCACCGCCTTCTTCTCTCCTCGACAATCTTCTTCCAAAACGCTCAAATCCACACTTTCACTTTAAGTGTCGAGCCATTCTATCCGCATTTATCCCCCTTTCACTTTTCAAACTGCTTTTCTAGCCGCTTGTCTCCGGCTTCCCCCACTGTTACTCACAATGAAACAGGGAGAGTCAGACCGATCTCTCTCAGGCTTTTGTAGTCCTTCTGCCCTTTTCTGCTCAGATCCTTCAGGCTGTCACTTTTTGCTTCATCAGTTCAGTGGCAGACTGGACTTTGGAGCTGCCATTAGCTGGCAGCTGGCTCAATCCCGCTGGTCTCAGAGGCTCTTCCTTCATTGCTGGGGAGTTGCCTTCCCCCAAACAGCAACCCGGGGGTCCTCTATTCTGACACAAAGCTCTACGGGTTTCGTGTATCCACTGGTGATCCCTCCAAACGCGAGAAGAGGTGTTCGAAAGCCACAACTGGGCTTCTCTACCTCTGGACGTCCCTGTCCTACCACCGGAAGTTTTTGCTAACGATATTTCCAATCTCTTTGTTTGTCTTTCTCCTCAATTTTTTGAGTCTCTCCTCATGTTTTGCCATCATTTGTTGAAAATTTTTGATTTTTTCGTCAGTCTTCGCAATATTTGTTTTGATTTCTTGTATTCCTTGTATAATCGTCATTAGGTCCATTTGTACTTTATCTTGCTTCGCCGTTATTGATAGCCGTCCTCCAGTTGATGGAGAAGCAGGAGCAGAAGTTGAACTGCCAGAAGGTAAAGTTTTCTTACTCATTTGAGTAACTCAGAATCTTTAAGCTCCTTTAATCCGATTAATAAGGTAGCCAATTATAATCCAATTGGGAAGAAGAAAAACATAAAAAAGAAAAGCCAATAAAAAATAAAGAGTCCAGAATTAAAAAGGGAAGGAGAAAAAGAAGATTAAAAAGAAAAAGGAGGAGATTCTTCAGGTTCTTCTAAACCTTAATCCTATTGTGGGATAGTCAATTGTAATTAAAAAATAAAAATTAAGAATAATAAATAAGAAAAAAGAAAAAAGGAGTAAAACCCAGTAATATTAAAAAGCAATAATAAAAAAGAAGAAAAAAGAAATTCTTCAGGTTCTTCACACCTTAATCCAAATATAAGGTCTCCAAAAAATAAAGATAAAAAAAAATAACCATAGAAGTAAATAAAAAATGGAAATAGAAAAGGCAAAAATCCCAATGAGCAAAAAGAAAAAAGAAAAGTATTCTGAGGCTTTCCCTTTAAGGGGAAAAATAAAAATAAAGTCAAACAAGAATATATGTATGTATGTATGTATGTATGTATGTATGTATGTATGTATACAAATTACAAGATACTGTGGGGAGGGATGGGACAGCTAAGAATAAGTAAAAAAGAAAGCACACTGCATCTTATTTAGTTATCCAAGGCTCTTATTATGGCTTCTCCACAGATTCCAAAGCCAAGCTTCAAGTAATCAATTAATAATAGAAGTTCCAAAGAACACCTGTTAAAACATTCTCCAGTGTTCTTCCCTCTATCTTATCAAGTTCCAGTGTCCTTGAAAAAAGATTTCTTCACAGTCCTCTCAACTTCCAGTAAAGTATTTTCAAGCCTCTAGTTGGCAGTGTTACAAAGTTTCTTTAATCCACTCCCCCTTCTCTCCCGAAAAAAGTCTAATAAAGAAAGGAAATATACATGTGTATATATATATTTAAAAGAATTACTAAAGGGAGCCTCTATTCTATTAAAAAAAAAACTATTAACAGTCAAAAGGGAGAAATAAAAAAGAAAGAAAAATTAGATAAATATAAGAGAAAAAACCAGTCTAGTTACAGTTACTAGATCACAATAAAAGTTCAGTGAAGATAAAAGAAAAAGTAAAAAGCCAAGCCTCAGTTTGACATTCTCTTTAAAAAAATCGCCGCTAAATCAATTTCATCATTTTTTTGTCCAGAGTCTTACAGAATTCTTCTCATTTTAAAGTGTCCTTAAGTCCCCCCACCCAAAAAAAGATTCTCACCAGCCGATGCACTTTCTCTTTCTGCCTCTTCCTTCCGGAGCTGTCACAGCTTCAGCAGCTTAAAGGCTGCCTCTCCGCCGATGGTAAAAGGGCTTCTTCTGGATCAACCAGGGACTTTGTGATGTCCCTGGGATCAGCAGAACGCGCCCCTTACTATCACCGTCTCTATAGGACGGTTTAGGTCCATTAGGACCGACCAGGGGCAAAGATATCAGCTGCAATCTCAGAGCCCCGAGATTGCAGCTGTATCGCAGCGACGTGGCTCCGCCTTCTCCACTTTTTAAATACTTTCTCCTTCTTCACTTTCTCTTTCTGGAGTTAAAGTTTAAACCCACGTTCCATTTAGGATATATCTTTTTAAAGTCTTATTAATATTCAATAACTCTTTAGAGTTCTAGGCAATCTTCTCCTTACTTTCAAATTCTGCTCCAATTGTTTTTTTCCTCTCCCTTTCCACTCACAGCAAAAAAAGTTCCTTTTTTTTTTTTAATGTTCAGAAATCCATAACCCTTCAGCATTTAAATACCTCCATTGCAAGTTTTCCAATTTCTTTTATGGTTCCATCCGCTGTCACATTAGGAAGGAGAGTTTAAAAAGAAGAAAACTTTCCCTTTTAGAGTTCCATTCGCTGCTTGCAACTCTCTCTGGAAACAATGTATTTTTAGCAACTTTTCAAAAATCCAGGGTACTTTCTCTTGCTTTGCTCTGTCCCGGTCAAAAACAACTTTCACAACTCTTCCAACTTTCTCCCTCCAGCACAATCTTGTCCGGCTGTAGGTTTCTTCGTGGCGGCCATTACAGACCGCCGCTCCTCCGCCTTGGGAAAAGGGGGTTTTGCTGGCTGGGGAGGGTGTCTGCGACACCCCCAAACCCCTGTCCGGATCCCCCCTGTCTTCAGCTGCCCCTACAGGGCAGCTATATCCCCCAGATCCAAACGGATCGGGGGAACCTTGGCGGTGAGCGCAGCAGGGATCGCGCAGTATCGCGAATCCCTGCCGCCGCCGAAACCTTGCAAACCGGAAACTACACATTACTTTTCAAATAGATATCATACTTCTATGGGAACACTTATAAACTTTCCATAGTTACTTCCCCCACTTCACTTATATTTTATAGAACATTGAGTAGTTAAAATGTTCCCATTCCTTCCTAATTCAATTCTCTCATTTATCTCATTTCATTTATTTTATTCACAAAAGTTTCACTGAATTACACTGACAATTTTATCCCACTTTTTAATCATATGCTGTTTCCAATTTTCTAACATTATTTCTAATACAAATATAACAATACAGTCTTATGTACCTTTAC
This sequence comes from Pseudonaja textilis, assembly GCF_049901715.1. Taxonomy (NCBI): domain Eukaryota; kingdom Metazoa; phylum Chordata; class Lepidosauria; order Squamata; family Elapidae; genus Pseudonaja; species Pseudonaja textilis. Next base: position 86,159,287 of record NC_142008.1, on the reverse strand, counting down.
AGAATCCCTTTTTAAGTTAAATTTTCACCCATTATCTCTGAATAGGTCCTTTTTCTTTACATCTTGCTCCAAACCATTGTAACTTCTCTTCCCTTCCTTCTTCCCTTTCTTCCCCTTTTTACCCCCTTGTCTCTCCACCTTCATTTCCCTCTTCTGTATTCCCCTTTTCTGTTGCTTTCTAACATTATATCTACTTTTCACATTATTTTTCCCTTTTTTCGCTGTTTTTTTAGATCTTAAATTCTCCATTCTCTTTCCCCCCTTTCCCCTTTCTTCCCCAAATAGAGTTACTTGTTCATTAAAGATGGCTTCTTCTTTGTCCCAGTCTTCTTGTTGCACAGTCATTTCTTGTAGTTTCTCATAGGTACAAATCGCCATTTCTAAAAATTGGAAAACAGAGCCAAAAGAGCCCTTCCCTTCTTGTGCCTCTTTATATTTTTTAAATTCCATTTTCAGTTCATCCACAAGTGATGCCATTGTAGAATTATTTTTTTTAAACAACCACCCAATTGTTTTTAGTCATTCAAATATAATTTCCAAAGGTCCCAAAGTCACCAAGCAATCCAAATACACACAAACTGTTTTTTTTCACACTTTCTTCTTTTTTCACTTTCTCTTCCTGGGGTTACTATTTAGTTGCAAAGTTCCAGTTAAAACGTATCTTTTAAAAGTCTTATTAAGGTTTAACTTTAGATTCTTTTGAATTCCAGGCAGACTCCTCCTTCCAAATCCTGATCTTGTTCTTCTCCTCTCCCTTCCCACATATAGCAAAGACATTTTTCAGAAATCTTTATTGTCCCCTTGGCATTTAATTATATTTCCAGTTTAATTACCTATTAGTGCCAAAGCGGATTTTTCCGATTTCTCATTCATCTCTCTTTGCTGTCAATGTAAGGAAGCAGAGTGAAAAAAAAAACTTTCCCTTTTCACTTTCATTCGCTGCTTCCGAATCTTCTTTGGGAGCGGCGTATTTTTTATAAAATTTAAATTCCAGGATACCTTAGTTGTTGCTTCTTGTCCCAGTCAGCCAAAACTTTCACTTCTTAACTTCCTCCTGCACTTTCTTTTCTGGCTGAGTGCTTCTTTGAGGCGGCCATTTCTGACTGCCGCTCTTACCGCCTTTGAGAAAGGGAGTTTAGCCAGCTGAGGAGGAGAGATGCGGCTCCCCTCGACCCTGCTGGAGTCTCCCTCGTCTTCACTACCTCTACGGGGTGGCTTAGCCCTGAAGCAGCTGGCTCAGGGTGCTCCAGCGGTAAGCCCAGGCAGAAACCGTGCATGATCGCGGATTCCTGCCTGCCGCCGAAGCCCTACAAACCAGAAGTACTGCATCCTGCACGTCAGGCTTTGCTTGTTTGTGTGGCCCAGTTGTTGGCATGCCACAGAACGGTGCCAGTCCACTGACCGGGGGTTCAGGACCCCTGCTACATAGCATGGGAGGATCTGATGCTAATGTATCTATTTTTGTTGGTGTTTCTACAAGCAATCGGGTTAGATAGCTGGAGAGCAAACCATCATCTTAATTTTAACCCCATTTGTTATTCTTCCTTTGTATAATTTCCTCTAGGTCCATGTGGGCACAAAGGCATCCTGGAGAAATCAAAGGAAGAAAGCAAGACTGTTGAAACTTAGTCTCTTCCCACCAAGCTAAGAGAATGAGTAGAAACCAGGGCATTATGAGTATAAATGCATATATTTGAGAGAGCAGGATCTGTTATAGATACTTCCATAGTAGTCCTAGTTGAATACCAAGCCTTAAGATGTCTACCTGCTTTTGCCACCCTCCATGGAGGTTTTGTGGGAAATTCAATCCAAGCCACCCTCTCCTCTGATCTATAGCATTTGATTTGGAATGTCAGACCATGCTTAAATGGTTTGTATAAAAGCATTATCAGCTTCTACATACAAGTCAAGAAGAAGAGCCTCAAAGAGCCTTCTTGATATGGATGTCCTAAGTGTGGATTACAAACCTTTGGGAAGAAGAAAGGTGGCGATTTACAGGCAGTCCTTGACTTACCACCATTTGTTTAAGTATGGTTTGGAGTTTCAATGACCTCGGCAAAAGTGACTTATGGTCCACCTTTGAAGTTACAAGCATTGCACTATGCCCATAGTCACATGGCTGCAATTTGGGTCCTTGGGAACTGACTTGCACTTAAAATGGTTGCAGGGTTTTTGGGATCACAATTTGTGATCTTCCAATTGGCTTGCAACAAACAAGGTCAATTGGGAAAGCTGGATTCTCGTGCAATTCACTTAATAGCCATGTGATTTATTAAATGATTGTAAAAATTGTGTAAAATCAGGTCCAGTCATGTAAAAAATTGCTTAACAACTACATCACTTACCTATCAAAATTCTGGTCCCAATTGTAGTTGTAAATCAAGAACTACCTATATTACTAAACTAGGTTTATACCCGTGCTTCACTACAAAACTATGTGATCAGGCTTAGTTTTGGGGGAGGAAAATAAGGGTAAAAAATTGTGCTTCTGCCTACCAGCATCCATCAATATTCATCTGGCTAGCGTCCTCTAATTGTGTGAGAGAGTTGAGGGCTGTTTGGAAACTGAAACATTGAAACTGAAACCAGTATTTACTATCGGCAAAAAGGAGACAGCAAGGAGCCTGGGTGTGGCTTAGCTCAACTGTTCTGTACTAAATCTGGTTGCTGCTTTGAAACTAAAACTGAAATGGAAACTCCTCTCCTCTGCTTGTGTTTTTGTATTTGGAACAGATTTGTTTTCAGGTGGGGTGGGGGAGTAGAACTCTTCAGCATCAAAGTGTGTTAATAATAATATATGAAATACTGAGGAGGACGGGGCTGGCATTGCAGCAGCACGACGTGCGATCTTGAAGATCCAAGATCGCCGCTGATATCTTTGTTGCTGGACGGTCCTCCCGGATCTAAACTGTCCCAAAGAGATGGTGAAAGTAAAGAGCACATCCTGCTGATCCCAGGGACACTGCAAAGTCCCTGGTAGATCAAGGAGAAGCTCTTTTTGCCAGCAGCAAAGAGGCAGCCATTAAAGCTGCTGAAGCTGAGACAGCTCCGAAATGGAAGGGAACGGAAAGAGAAAATGTGTCAGTTTGGTGAGAGGGTTTTTTTTTTTTTTGACTTTATGATTAGAGAGAACACCCTAAGAAAAATAAAGAATTTGTAAAATAGAAGACAGAAGTGGTTAAGCGGCGATTTTAAACAGGAAGTCAAAATTAGTGTTTTTTACTGTTGGATTGTTTACGCTTCTTTACTTTGAAACTGGACTGCTTTTTTTTTTAATCTATTTTTTCTCTTTTTGTTTTTTCTCTTGCTTTTATAATATTTTAGGTTAGAGATTCCTTTTTAGTCTTTTCTCCTCTGTTTTTTTCTTTTTAATTAATTAATTAATTGTTTACTAATTTAAAATACATTTTTTTGTTTTGGAAAAGGTGGGGAAAGTGAAAGTGAAGGAAAATCTGTGCCACCCAAAGGCTTGGAAACATTGTTTTTTCTTTTACTTTCTAAGACCAGACAAAGCTGAGAAAGAACTGAGGCGGCTTCTTTTCAAGTACTTTGAGCCTGTTTGATAAGATAGGGGGAAGAGCGTAGAGAGTGTTATTACAGGTGCTCTTCTGGGTTTCGATCAGTGGCTGGAGTCTGGTGTTGAAAGAAAGTTTGGAATTTACAGAAAGAAGATTACAAGACCCTAGAGAAGAGAGTTATAAAATTGTTTGGATTTTAACAAAAAGCCTTGGATATTATATAGGTGCAGTGCGTTCGTTCTCCTTCTTTTACCTTTTGCTTACATTGGGCTATTTCCTACTCACCCGTTCCTTGCTAGCTACTTATTTTTGGTAGATACTTGGGATTCTGACCTTTTGGAATCTACTTTTGCCTTTCTTTTTTTTAAAGTCGATTTTTTTCATTTTTTATTTTTTTTAAAAGGAAATCCTTTCTCTTCTACCTGTTTCTTCTTATTGCTATTAGTATTATTTTCTCTTTTTTTCCCCAAGGGAGTAGTTTTTTTTTCTCGTTCATCCTTTTATTTCCTTCTTATATTGGATTTTTTTTTGTACCGCTGAAACTTCTTAATTGGATTAAGGTGTTGAAGAACCTGAAGAATTTTATTTTACTTTTTCTTTCTTTATATTTGATAACTTTTCCTCTTCTCTTTTTTGGCCTTCTTTTTCTTTTTGGGTTTTTCTTGCCAATTAATCAGTCGATTGGATTAGGGTGTACAAGAACCTGAAGAAATTTTTCTTTTCTTTTTTTTTTCTTCGCTATTTCTTACTTGGAATTACAATTGTTTACTACACAAGTGGATTAAGGTCTAGAAGAACCTGAAGATTTTGAATTGTTTACAACATTATAATTTTTTGGTGAACTAAGTAGGAGACTAATGGCGGCTGGTTCTTCATTTCCTACATCTTCCTCTTCACCATCTGGAGGACAACGTTCAATACAGATGACGTTACAACAGGAATCTACTTTGGCCTTTTTTTTTTAAGTCTATTTTTTTCATTAGTTTCATTTTTTATTCTTTTTAAAAAGGAAATCCTTTCTCTTCTACCCGTTTCTTCTTATTGCTATTAATATTATTTTCTCTTTTTCCCCCCAAGGGAGTAGTTTTTTTTTTCCTCACTCATCCTTTTATTTCCTTCTTATATTGGATTTTTTTTTTTTTGTACCGCTGAGACTTCTTAATTGGATTAAGGTGTTGAAGAACCTGAAGAATTTTATTTTATTTTTTCTTTCTTTATATTTGATAACTTTCCCTTTTCCCTTTTTTGGCCTTATTTTTCTTTTTGGGTTTTTTTTGCCAATTAATCAATCGATTGGATTAGGGTGTACAAGAACCTGAAGAAATTTTTCTTTTCTTTTCCTTTTTTCTTCGCTATTTCTTACTTGGAATTACAATTGTTTACTACACAAGTGGATTAAGGTCTAGAAGAACCTGAAGATTTTGAATTGTTTACTACTTTTGCCTTCCTTTTTTTTTAAGTCGATTTTTTTCATTAGTTTCATTTTTTATTATTTTTAAAAAGGAAATCCTTTCTCTTCTACCTGTTTCTTCTAATTGCTAGTATTATTTTCTCTTTTTTTTTCCAAGGGAGTAGGTTTTTTTCCTCGCTCATCCTTTTATTTCCTTCTTATATTGGATTTTTTTTTTTGTCCCACTGAAACTTCTTAATTGGATTAAGGTGTTGAAGAACCTGAAGAATTTTATTTTATTTTTTCTTTCTTTATATTTGATAACTTTTCTTTTTCCCTTTTTTGGCCTTATTTTTCTTCTTGGGTTTTTCTTGCCAATTATTCAGTCAATTGGATTAGGGTGTACAAGAACCTGAAGAAATTTTTCTTTTCTTTTCCTTTTTTCTTCGCTATTTCTTACTTGGAATTACAATTGTTTACTACACAAGTGGATTAAGGTCTAGAAGAACCTGAAGATTGTGAATTGTTTACAACTTTATAATTTTTTGGTGAACTGAGTAGGAGACTAATGGCACCTAGTTCTTCAATTCCTACATCTTCCTCTTCACCATCTGGAGGACAACGTTCAATACAGATGATGTTACAACAGGAATCTACTTTTGCCTTCCTTTTTTAAAAAGTCTATTCTTTTCATTAGTTTCATTTTTTATTCTTTTTAAAAAGGAAATCCTTTCTCTTCTACCTGTTTCTTCTTATTGCTATTAGTATTATTTTCTCTCTTTTTTTCCAAGGGAGTAGTTTTTTTTTCCTTGCTCATCCTTTTATTTCCTTCTTATATTGGATTTTTTTTTTGTACCGCTGAAACTTCTTAATTGGATTAAGGTGTTGAAGAACCTGAAGAATTTTATTTTATTTTTTCTTTCTTTATATTTGATAACTTTTCCTTTTCCCTTTTTTGGCCTTATTTTTCTTTTTGGGTTTTTCTTGCCAATTAATCAATCGATTGGATTAGGGTGTACAAGAACCTGAAGAAATTTTTCTTTTCTTTTCCTTTTTTCTTCGCTATTTCTTACTTGGAATTACAATTGTTTACTACACAAGTGGATTAAGGTCTAGAAGAACCTGAAGATTTTGAATTGTTTACAACTTTGTAATTTTTTGGTGAACTGAGTAGGAAACTAATGGTGGCTGGTTCTTCATTTCCTACATCTTTCTCTTCACCATCTGGAGCACAACAGACGATGTTACAACAGGAAAAAGAACAAGAAAAGGTGAAGTATTATAAGGCACATCCTGAAAAACAAATGGCTTTAATATTTTTAGATGCACAGAAGGCCTTTGATAATGTGAACTGGCAATTCATGTTATTACAGTTGGAGCAGATGGGCTTTGGTAAGAAATTTATCCATGCCATAGAAGCCTTATATCATAAACAAACAACAAAGGTAATGATAGAGGGGGAATTGACGGATTCCATTGATATAAGAAAAGGGACAAAACAAGGCTGCCCATTGTCACCTCTGTTGTTTGTGTTAATTTTGGAAGTGTTAAATAGAAACATTAGAGAAGAAAAAGACATAAAAGGGATGAAATTAAAAAGGAAGAATTTAAATTGCAAGCATTTGCAGGTGACCTGGTTTTCATTTTAGAGGATCCATTAGAAACGGCATTTAAACTGATAGAAAAGATAGAGGCATATGGAAAAGTAGCTGGTTTGAAAATAAATAAAGATTAAAATGAAGATTTTGATAAAGAATATGTTATTAAGACAAAAGGAAGAATTGGTGGATATTTTGAAAATCCAGGTCACAAATAAGTTTAAGTACTTGGGGCTACATTTGACAGCAAGGTGTAGCACACTTAAAAAGAATAAACTCAAACAACAGATTGTGACAGACTTGGAGAAATAGGAAAATTTACAGTTATCATTAATAGGGAGATATCAACAATTAAGATGAATATATTACCTAAATTTTTATATCTGTTTCAAACAATTCCAATTAGGTTAGGGAAAGACTACTTTGAAGATTTAAATAAAATAGTGCTGAAGTATATATAGCAGGGAAAGAAAGTGAGAATAAAATTAAAACTGTTGCAAGAAGCTAGAATAAGAGGAGGATTTGGCCTGCCTAATTGGGAGTTATACAATCAAGCGACAAATCTGATGTGGGTTAAGGAATGGATAACACTAAGAAATACTAGATTGTTGACATTAGAAGGAAATGATTTGTTGCTGGGTTGGCACGCCTTCTTATGGTACAAGGGAAGTAAAGCACAGGGGTATTTTAGAAGGCATTATATATGTGAGGCTTTGTTGTTAAACTGGGAGAAGACTAAAAGGCAATGTTATTAGAAAATTCCAGTCTGGCTATCGACTATTGAAGCATTTTCTTATTGTATAACATATAAAAAGGAACAGTTAGATATGGTGAAATATTGAATGAAAAGGGTGAACTTAAATCTGCAAAAACTAGAAGAACAAGGTATAAAGATGAATTGGTTTTCATATGCGCAAATACACTCTAGTTAGGATAAAGATTCCAAAACAGAAGGTTTTTATGATAAACTGACTGACTTAGATAAGATTTTGACAGCTACTGATGATAAGGTGATTAAAAAAACTGTATGGATATTTATTAGAAATTAAGCTAGAAGAAGAACAAGTTAAAGAAACAATGATTGCTTGGGGGAAAAAAATTGGATATGGGATTGACTTAGAGAAATGGCAAAAATTGTGGTCTCAAAATTATAAAATGACAATGTCAACAGCATATAAACAAAACTTGTATAAGATGTCTTACAGGTGGCGCTTACCCCCAACAAGAATAGCAAGAATGTTCAAGAACAAATCTGAAAAATGTTGGAAATGTCATCAGACACCTGGCTCATATTACCATATGTGGTGGACGTGCGCGGATGCTAAAAGATATTGGACTAAAATCTACACATGGTTGGAAAAAATGACAAAAAAACACATAGACTTGTAACCAGAGATATTTTTATTGGGAATTTTACCTGAAATATACAGTAGGGAACTGAAATATTTGACTGTAAATGTATTAATAGCGGCTAGGATTGTATTTGCCAAAAATGGAAAAAATGAGAAAACACCAACGCAGGAGGAAGTTATCAAGAAAATGATGGAATGTGCTGAAATTAGTAAATTGACATTTGAAATTAGAGAACAAGAAGATAAACAATTTTATAAAATTTGGGATTTATTTTATCAATGGTTAGAAAATAAAATATGGTAATGAAATATGTAGAACTTTAGAATAGAACTATATAGAATATATAAAGATGTATTATCATATTATAACTATGGGGTGGATTTAGGATGATAATATGAATTACTATAAGATAAATCAATTTAAAAATATGGAATATTTCACATAATATGAATGAATAATAGTATAGTCAAATGATTGAGTAACAATTATAATAATGTATTTAGGAATATTTGATTGATAATATGAGAATATATACAAGTAATTGTAAGTGAGGACTATGGAGTGGATGCACAAAACAATTTGTAACCAACCAACACACTGTATGTACATAAGTGGAAGATGGCTTGATGCTTTTATGTTGTGTTTGTGTATGTTTGTCTAAAAAATAAAAAAATGTTTTTTAAAATAATAATAATATATGAAATACTAATTCTCTGATAGTCATTTCGAAAAGCTCTTTCTTAGTGAGCACCTAGAAGCCAAGAGGAAGATACGTGCCAAATTTCAAGTTTGTAGGCTTTGCGGTTCTGGAGATTTTGTGATGATGCCTAAATGGTATTTCACTTTTATATATATAGATTAAGAAACATCAACTAAAAGAATTAATGGACAAATCATACACAGATGGAGTGTGTGGAAATTCTAAAATATGTGCTTATTTAATTCCAAGATAGCGTAGGAAGTTAGCACCCATCCCTCTCCTAGAAAAATGAAATGTTGAGTCTGTCAGCATTGGCTCTCCATAAAGTTTCTGACTGCTAATCAGAAGGTTTACCAGTCTCCAGAAGTACTCTTTTTCCAGATCTTCGTCTTCCAGCCTTGTCTGTAGATCTTCTGATTACCTCAGGAATGCTTTCCACTTTCTTGCTCCTGGGACATCTCAGTAACCCAGAACTGGAGGCTTGTATTTCTGTACAGGGGAATTCTTTGACTGAACAGGTCTTGGGAATTAAACTTTAAAGTAAGTTCTTATATTACTTGTATAGAGGCATGGGGCATCCTTTCCACTGGGGAATGACCCATAGACACTCTTCATATAGACATGCACAAAGGTCTAAGCTCACAGTCCACCAAAGGAAATCAGTTTCACCACCTATAAGCCAACTACTAATCGCAGACCTACGGATAGAAGCTTTGTAAAGCTAGTTCCATTTCAGATAGAAGCTTTGAAAAGCTAGTGCCAGGTTCATTGAACGTGACTTACAATACATAACTACATAAACTCAAGTTTTCTTGGACAGACTATAATCCAGGTCAGGATTCCTGATACAAGGAATATATTGCTTTAAGGTCTTTTGAAATTTTGAATGGGATTTCTAGAAAACGCCTGCTAGATAAATAAATTAAGAGAGAGGGGTAGGGGAAACAGAGGTGGAACACATGGCTGTAATTAGAATTCATGTGCTATTCCGTTGGAATTAAAATAAATACTTCTCTCTTCTAAACAGATAGCTGGAAGGGCTTTAATGTCAAGTAGTATTTCCCAGAAAAAAACAAGAGCTATAGCAGATAACAATAAAATATCAACCTATGATCCTGGAAATTGTGTCCAAGGAGCATTCCCTCTGCATAAAGAGGGTGCACCTTTTTATGCATCAGTTCTACAGGGAATACATCAGAACACAAAGATCTTGCATCTGAAATTTTGACATATGCACTAGCCTGCAAGATCCCTAGTTTCTTGACAAGGTAATACACTGTAGTGCACTGGATTGGGACCAGGAAGGCTAAAGTTCACCTTCAGCCATGGAAATGATTTGGATAAGTCACTTTGTTTTCGTAGTCTACGAGGCAAGTGTTGTGGGAACAATAGAATCCATATAATTTAAATTTTGCTAGCATAGAATACATAGCTCATGTTCAGAATGCATTTCCACCACTTTTCCATGCAATTGCAGGGGTTTGTCCATTACTGAATGCAGAATGTTCAGGATAAAGCTAAGGTTTTTCAGCTTGTAGAATATACAAATGTACAATATTTTTAGGCAACTGAAGTATTTTTATTTCTTCTTCTGTCTAAGTCATTTCTGAATATCTTTACCAGATTACTCAGTAGCTTTGGAAATGACCTCTGGTATGCTTAGATGTACTCCCAATGACTATATCTCCAGTAATTAAGATAGTATTCTTTTGAAGTGAAGTTTTGTTGCCACTTGGTGGCTGTAGCTGCTTACAACAATTCCACTGCTTATCCTAATAGGTTGAACACATTCCAGAAATTCCTAAAAATTAATTCAGTATTGTTTCAGGAAAAAAATAGATGGCTCATAATTTTGAATTTAAAAATGTAAGTTCCACATCATAACTCAGGATAGAGACCTCTCCCAGGCTGTTAACGACAGTGAAGTTCAATTCAGTTGAATGTGCTGTTACTTCCCAAAAATAGATTTTCTCAGTGACTGACAACTGCTGAATGGGGGCGGGAGGTGGGGGACAGGGATCAAGAGAATCCACAGAAAGTCCTAAGCTCATCACTGCACTAGAACAAAACCTCTTTGCTTGCTTCTTTCTGCTTTCCCCCATTATTCCAAGTGATACTCATTAAGTCCTCAGAATGTTTCTCAAAATCCTCTCTGCACTTTAAAATTCAAAATCTTGCTTTAAAAATCAAACAATGTTGTGCAGATTATTCATTAATACATTTCATTTTAGGTCCCCGACCCAGTGGTGGGATTCAATTGCTTTTACTACTTACTACTTATGTGGGTGTGGCTTGGTGGGTGTGGCGTGACATGGTGGGCGTAGCAGAGGAAGGTTACTGCAAAATCCCCATTCTGCTAACCTGCTTTGCAGCTCTGTTCTCCTGTGCAGGGCAACAAAAGAAGACCCAACCAATCAGCTGGAACTCAGGAGGCAGAGTATTGATGGGGGCAGGGCCAATCAGAGGTGGTATTTGCCAGTTCTCCGAACTACTCAAAATTTCTGCTACCACTTCTCCAGAACTGGTCAGAACCTGCTGGATACCCCTCCCCCTCAAATAGTAAATGTCCAAAACAGTGTAATTTTCTGTATTTGGGACCAAATATTTACTATATTAATGTCATCCTCTGTTTTTACCAAAATCTTGAAACAATTTGAAAGTCTGAATTTTCCAAAACTGCCAGCAAGCCACCAGCAAGAAACTTCCATTTTGAAAATGTAAAATAAATTCTAATCAATGATTGTTTCCCTGATGTCAAAGGTATATAGAACATAATGAGCCATATATCATAGAACTGTGGTGTGGAATATTTGCATCAGAAGTTGTATGTAATCAGCCAACATCTCTGGCAGTCCCCAGGGGCTTCCCCCTTGAGGAGGACAATTATTTATTTATTTTACATTTTGGAATGGTTGAGGAAATTTAAGGAGCAATCTGGGGGCTTTATGTCCTGCATAAACTCCTTAAAATTCCTAGGAACCCACCTTGTCCTGCCAAAACACTACACACTACAGACCTGCTTCCTTCTGAAGTTTATCTTTTGATGTGCTGCACAGTGCTGATACAGCCCTCTAGCTGTTGGAAACAAGACATGCCATAGAAAAGATTAATGTTTACTCCAATCCCCAAATGACAGAACTGCATCACTAACATCTATCAATAAAAGAACCCTCATTGTTTTTTTTTCTGCTATAAATTATTCCTTCCTTCGTATACATGCCAGCATGGACCTATACTATGACAGCTTGACAGTTTCTCACTATCATTGGGGGCTTGTGTAGCAATTGGACTGTCAATCTGTCAGATGCCTGCTCTGGGATTAAGTCACTGGAATATCCACAGGCACATAATTCTACTTCTAGCCCAGAGATGGCTAACCTATGATACGCATGTCACTCGTGACACGCCGAGGCACTTTGACTGACACGCGTGTTGGTGTGGGGAAAACCTGCACATTTAGAGGCTGCCTGTGCTCTGCTCCAATCCCTGCTCCCTGCTTGTTGTGTGGACGCGTGGTGTCATCGCTGCCGCGAGATCTTTGCAGCAGAGAACCAGTTTTAACCGCCGTAAACTGAGGTTTGTCAGTTTCATTACCTCAGGAACGCTACAGGAGGAAAGGAGATCCATGAGGTTCATAGCCCTGTAAAGTGGCCTTCCGATCCCCACATCCTGCACCTGCAGCCCCGAGACCAGGGAGACGAGTTTCACAGCCCTGTGTGATCACCCCAGCCGAGTCCGTCATAAACATCGCAGGAGGGCTGCACCACAACAACCAGACACAGTGCTCACGATAAGCAGCATCAGGTGGCTGTCCTGTAAGTGCAATTAATACTAAAATCTGCCTTTGTGGCTCTCCCACTGTAAACTCTTGGATGTCTAGTCTGCAGCATTCAGCCCCTCTCCAGCTCCTCTAAGCTTTAATTGCATCCATAGCACCTCTTGCAGTTCTTGCTTCTCACCATCCTCACAGAGCACCATGCAAACCCTCCCAAAAAAATCTCCAAAACACAAACCAAAAAAACCCCTTATTTTGGACATCATATTGACTTTAATTTCTTTCTCCTGGCAGGGTTCTTCTGAGGCTGAAGATTTAGCAAACGCAATTCAGCAACAGAAAAGTCACTAAGGTAAATCATTATTTGTTTTTTGCTTTTTGAACTAATAAATATAATAAATATATTTTTCTATATACTCTTTCTTTATTAGGGCTGCAAATATTACCAAATTATTGATATTTCTTGAAGTGACACACGACCTGAGGAAGGCTACACTTTTTTCCGATTTTCGACACACCAAGCTGAAAAGGTTATCCATCACTGTTCTAGTCTGACCTTTGCAAAAAGTAGGCAACATTTTCTTCCCATTGTATTTCATGTTACATGCAGAAGCAAATATTTCCATAAGTCACATCTAAAGTTGATAATTTCCTGCCCACAAAGGAGTTTACCTAAATCTGGTCTTGCTTAACTTGGAGAGCATTCTGTACATGATAATTGTATAAATTAAAAATATATTAACTACATACATTACCACCTTAGTGTAGTAGCCACTAAGATCTGGGAAAAGACAAAGCTGGAACATTAACATATTTACATGTATAAGATATATTTATTTTTAGAGTGCATTGTCCTTTCTGGAGATGAATGCTTCTATTTCGACAAACCCAGCTGTGATGGACCAATTCATTCCCTTTCCTCTCCCTTTAAGCCCACAACTGTCTCCTTTGACATGACCTTTTCAGCCTTAGCAGAGCCCTTCTAAGGGGCTGCAAATAAATGAGCCCCATTAAGTCCCTTTGTCCCCTAGCCTGCCTGGCTTGTCTTGCCGACTCCCACATGAATAATGGCAACAAAGGAGGGTCCTGCCTAGCTTATGGTGGGTGAAGAGACGGCTTGTCACTTCTCTCTGAAGCCTTATTGCCACAGCACAGGTGCTTAGACTGACTTTCCACTCTTGAATTATTCACCAGAGATCAAATTAACATGCAAAGAAGTATTTCTTCATAGCATAAATATTCATGATGTTTCAGGGCTTGTTCTTTTTTCCAAGCCTACTTATTAAACCTGGGTAAAATGCAATGAAACAGGCAGGGGAAGATGTACCTCTTCGCATGTTGTGCACACACGTGTAAAATGCTGGTCTAGAAAAAGCCCTAGCACACTGGATCTCTGAATCTCTTTGGGCATGAAAGAGAGTTGAGGGAGGCAGGCAGACAAACTGAGAGCAATAAAGCAGGGAATAGTGCAATAAACAGTCAAGGAACAGTTGTTTTTCATCAAAGAATAAGGTTTCCCCCTATCCTCATCTTTTGCTTGGGTCAGATCCTCTCTGTAAATTAGACTTCAGGAATATCACTTCTTGGAAGTACATTTAGTTTGAACAATTTATCTGACGGGAAAATCAGTGGAATTACTTGCCTCCAGAGTTTGTGAGGTTTTTAAAAAGAGATTGGAAAAACCATTTGTCTGAACTATGGGACATAGCACAGTGATTAGAGTGCTGTACTGCAGGCCATCTCTGCTGACTATCAGCTGCCTGCAATTTGGCAGTTCAAATCCCACCAGGCTCAAGGTTGAACTCAGCCTTCCATCCTTCCAAGGTGGGTAAAATGAGAGGACCCAAATTGTTGGGGGCAATATGCTGACTCTGTAAAACTGCTTAGAAAGGACTGTAAAGCACTATAAAGTGGTATATAAGTCTAAGTGCTATTGCTATTGTTATTATAGGGTTTCCTGCTTGAGGAGGGGGTTGGATTAGAAGACTTCCAAGGTCCAACTCTGTTATTCTGTAATTTTTTTAGGTGGGAAAGACCTGTGCATACATTAGCTTCCTATTAAACTTATTATTGCTCCTACTATGCACAGGATCTAGTCAACTAACAGTCAGCACTAATTTGGCTGATATTTCACTAGGGAACTCAAGAGCAGTTGAATTTAGTCTGCTTGTGACTACTAGGCTGATTCCTCTGTTGATTCAGCCTCCCAGGCTCTGCTATTTGTTTTCCTACATCATTCCTGGGACAGATTTTTAAAAACAAGCCAAATGAAAGTTGATGAGAGAGAACATCTTTACGGGATAATGGGTTCATATGCACCACCCAGGATTTAAAGGGAGCTATTGATCCAACAGCAATCTCATAAAAAGAGCACCTAAGAAAGACTATATTGAAGTGAAATTGATTACCTACTTTTTAAGCTATATCTTTATATAATTAAAAATTGCAACAAGCATCTAAAATCTCACTTTTTAAAAGTCCTAGCTGATATTAATGGGCTTCTCTTCAATTATTCTACAGTATTAGGTTACTTGCTATCATTATCCTCTTTTAATGACCCCATAATTTCTTGCAGGGTGGAGCCTGGGAAACTGAATGGATCTGAGTGTTTACTGGCCAGATGCCCTTCCTGTTGCCAATGCAGAGTTTTGTTCAGCAGATGTGCCCGACCTATTATCAAACTCACAGCTTCCTGATTGTGAGGCAAGAGTGCCACCTCTAGGCCATTACACCACTCTTATTAGCTTACTTGCTATGATGTTATAAAATCTTCACAAAGAGTTTAACTTCCCAAAGGAGAAAGCCATAAAGCAATTTATGTTTACAACTGATATTTGAGATTTCAGTAATATGTTAATAAAGCATACAAATACAGCTTGATCCAGTTTGTTAAGCATACTGTCTATTCTTTTTGAATTTAATTAACCTTTTGTACCTTTGCAGTATTCATAACTTTCTAATGCATACTCACAGGGAAGTGCAACGTTTTATATTCTGCACAGAACAACACTTTGGTCTAGGGCTAGGTAAAGATGTTTCACACAACAAATACAGCTTGGGAGAATGGTAAATCCATTCATGGAATTCTCTCCCTTGTGAGATGCAATTCAAGAGGAAAATAACAAAGGCAAAAGTAGTCAATCCAGTCTCTTATAATGGCTTTATAGAAACTTTTATTTTGTAATAATCCTATTTACTTCCTTTTAAATCCATAGTTTCTGTTTATGCAATTGTACATTTTAACATTTAAGTGGCCCTGAGAGTTTTTATATTACCATCAGAATACAAATGAAGAACAATATTAACCAATTCTATTATTTTTGTTAAATTTGAACAAAAACATTTCTATAGCTTTCCACAATTGTTCAAAGCATTCAAATGGATAATCTAAATACAGATCTCAGTGGAATTATTGCCTCCAGAAATTGTGGGTACCCCATCACTAGAGGTTTTCAAGAAGAGATTGGATAATCATTTGCATGAAGTGGTATAGTGTAGGGTGTCCTACTTTAGCAGGGGATAGATTAGAAAACCCCTAAGGTCCCTTCCAACTGTGTTATTCTATCACTGTTTTGTTATTCTGTAAGGTTGGAATTGGGTGTGGGTGTGCAACCCAAATGGTGTACTTCAACAGTGAAGAAATTGCTGTGTCTTCAAGCAGGGGTGGGATTCAAATTTTTTAACAACCGGTTCTGTGGGCGTGGCTTAGTTGGTGGGCATGGCTTGGTGGTCATGTGACTGGATGGGCGTGGTTAACTCAACATCACTCACATCGAGGCACGCATCTCCTTGCCTGGCCTCTCATGACTGCGGGGATGCTGCAACAGTCGTGTGAAAAACAGTCATGTCACTTTTTTCAGTGCCATTGTAACTTTGAATGGTCACTCCACACAAGCAAAGTAGCAGCAAAGGAGGAAAAAAAACTCCAGAGAAGTTCCAGAGACAGGAAGTCTAGTCCTGCCAAGAATGTAATAAGGGTTAACGGAGAGGCAGTTTCTGTAAGCAACACCAGAATGTTTCCTTCCTGCCTTCCTTACAGGATTAGGCCAGTAATCTCTTCTAACAACTGGTTCTCCGAATTGCTTAGAATGTTAACAACTGATTCTAGCGAATAGGTGCGAACCTGTAGAATCCCACCCCTGCCTTCAAGTAATATCCCACAAATCTTGTCTTTCCTAAATAGATGTTGCAGTGAAGAAAACATTCAAATATCACTGATTATTTTTCCTGACCTGATGCTTGCTTAAAAGTGT
The DNA here is from genome assembly GCF_049901715.1 of Pseudonaja textilis. Classification (NCBI taxonomy): domain Eukaryota; kingdom Metazoa; phylum Chordata; class Lepidosauria; order Squamata; family Elapidae; genus Pseudonaja; species Pseudonaja textilis. Next base: position 86,142,700 of record NC_142008.1, on the reverse strand, counting down.
TGAGACTGTAATTCCTTGAATTTGGCACCTGGGCAATCTGGGAGTTGTAGACCCAGAGCAAAGCACAAGGTTAGAGAAACTTTGAAGCTTCTCAACCTTAGTAACTTTCCAGATGTTGGACTTCAATTCCCAGAATTCCCTGGCTAGCTGCCAAGTTGAGAAGCATTCTTACTGGTTTCCAATATCACTTGCTCTGCATTAAGCTTCTTGTGGGCCAATAGGGATGGCAGAAAAAGCATTCAAGGCAGCAAAAAAGCCTTTTGTCTCCCAGAATGAAACACTGGGCTTCACCCAAATCGTCCTCTTAATCAAGGTGCAGGAAGTAACAGTGCATAGAAGTGCACAGAATAAAGAGTTGGCAGCCCCTCAAATACTGGAAGACAGTGGGCTTCAACTCCCAGAATTCTCCAGCCAGCTTGGAGACCTCTGATATATAGTGTTGAATTGCAAAGAGCCAATTTTGGCCATGGAATTTAGTTGATACTTAGGTCCTTGTACTGGTTTCATATATCTGAAATACAGCTATATATGTTTCAATGAACCACTGGATTATTTTACTTAGAACCATGCTCCCTTTGCATAAAAATTACACAAATTCTTTGTGAACAGCATGCCTTACTTTTTATTTTCTGAATATGTTTTGTATTGAACATGCTCTGCAGAAAAATACAATTTAGCAGGTACCTCATTGCCATGCAGTGAAATTACTGAAACAACAAACAACAACACAGACCAAATCATGAAAAATAGATAAAATTGTGGCAGAAGATCTTTCCATTTATTATGTAAACCACAAAATGGATGAATTCCTCCCCACTAATGATCCAGTTCCTCAGTTTTTACCTCATCCCATTAACCCCCAATTCAAGCAATCAAAAAGCTTCATCCCCTTTTCCCTGAAATATTAGTATGTTTCTTGTGCTTCTTTTCAGTTGTATCACAAATGAAATGTCATTTGTTCTAGCTTTGGCATTCAGAATCAGTCCTCCTCCTCAAAAATAGCTATTGCATAATGTCCAGCTGGAATGTACACAGCAGATTCCACCTCTCCTCCACCCTTGCTTTGTTTCTGGAAATGGATCTCCAGGGCTTCACACATCAGTTCCCTCCCTAAGACATCTGGAATTTCTGTCAGCAGGACGGTACGAGCGCAGACGGAAGGATGGAGCTGAGATGGAGAAAAAATTGGAGACCGGTGAACAAATGCCACAGTTGAAAATAAACATAAAGCCAAGAACAAGTTGTTAAAACAAAAAACAAGATTCAAGAAGATCCTGGTTTACAGATCGGATCCTTTAAATTGGGGCTTTTGACATGAGAGGGTTGAATATCCAATTTATATGTATGACAGGCCCATTCTACAGTAATTTTAAATGGATGACATGTCTTTTAACTCTTCAACTGGCACCAAGATACAGAGGTACCCACCACATTTGCATTAATAATTGAATGTGTGGGTGCTATGGAATCACTTTTGCTCAACTTTTGAAAATAATTTTAAGCTGAGCTAAAGGAAAACTTTTTTCTCTCCTTTATATACACCATTTTTCTATGGAATTATTGGTGCTATAATGTATCAGAATTTTGGCATTGAGAAGGAAGATCTCTCTCAAATTAGGGCCAGAGTTGGCTATTGTTTAGGGCAGAGCCTCTCTGAGAATAGTGTCTGTCTCTGTGTCAAGAACTGCATGCATAAAAGAGCAGAGTGTGAAGCCGCACTTGCTTTCTTGTAGCTTTTGATCCAAAGACACTCAAGCCCCAAAATCTTGTGATATGGCTCCCAGAAATCTCCGAACACTTAATGCCAAGTTTTAATTTTTATAATGGGAGAGAAAAAAAAAAGATTAAATATCACTGGCAAAGAATCATGTAAATGATATTTTGAATTAAAGTTAATGTAAATGAAATGAAATTTCCTTCTGCCCCACCCATTACTTTTGGAAAACAGCCATTCCCATTGGCTGTAGTCTTTGGATGGGGAGCAAAGTTTGCTTAAGGAGAGAGGAGAAAGCAGTGTGTCTCTGTCCATTTTTTCCCCCTCACCTGTAAATCTGCAATTTCCCCATGTAAGCAATGTGAAGCCTTGACCTGATGCATCTCCTTTCCAAGCAGTATCTGGAACAGTCCCTTTTCAACAATCCGTTGAGCTACTGTAAGGGAGGAAAAAGCCTGTGTTTGAAATCTGTAACAGAGATCTGTTCCCCACATATCTATCTGTACTGGTGCAAGACAAAGCACGTTCTACAGCACAATGTTACTAGGTTTATTTCAGTTTTGTGCCCAATTCTTTCCACTAAGAAGGAAAATAAACATGCCTGCATGGAAAAGTTAAGCAAAAAGAAAAATGGAAAAACGTGCTAAAAAAAAATCAAACGCTTATGGGATATTCAACAAAAATGCTGAAACATTACCAAACATTATAACATTCTAAAACAATTTGATAAAATTAGAAATACTCCAGTTCATCTATCTTATAAAGAAAAAATAAATAACCAAATAGACTTTTAAAGGTGTTAAAGTTAAGAGACGTTGAATAAGGTATAGATGGAGTGTAGTGAGCAAGGCAAAAGATAATCAATAAAAGACAAGTAATCAGATTTATAGTGATAAAATGGAAGTCATTCTCATACTAAACAGTACAAACTGCAGAACTACAGATAGTCCTTATTTAGCAACTGCCTTGTTTACTGACCATTCAAAATTACTATGGTGAGGAAAAAGTAATTTTATCACCAGTTCCCGCATTTAAAACTCACGAAGGTGTGTAAAGAAAAGGAAAGCTGAACTAAGATAATAAGCACGGTGGTGGTTTCTCTTAATGAACAAGCTGCCAATGATCACTAAACAAGGACTATGTGTAATTGCTATAAGCAGTGTAGGAGAGTTCGTGAATTGGAATAGACATGGTAACAGGTGAGCCAATGGGAACTCTTTGGTGACTAAGAAAAAGCACCTGTTGTGAGCTAGACAGCTTGGAGCCTGGGCATGGCTTAGAGTATTGGTAGAGTACTAGAGTAAGAGTTAGTTTGTCCTTGGATCTTTGTTTCTGTGTTTATATTGCTTCTGTAATTATGACTTCTGGATTCTGAGTTCTGGTTCTGGGTATTAGATACATGCATCATACTTTATATTATTGTAAATAAACAAGTTTCTTCTATAAATAAATCCTGCTGAATTACTGTATTTACTTGTGTGCTAGTTGGATTGCTGCAAACTCTGACAATAATGCAGGGGCTATAGTACCAGTGGTTATTTAAAAAAGGTTTATGATAGGAATCTATTGATGGCTCAAGACTCCAAAGCTTGAAAATTTCTAGTTCCACGTGCTAACCAAGAGCGGATGGCTGCTCTTACAATTCTCAACCTGCCCTTGTGTGCTTCAATGGAAGGACCTTAGGGCGAATATGGAATCACAAATCCAGGAGATGATATAATCGTGAGACTCTTGTGGAAGGAGACCCTCGTGCCCCCCCCAAGATACATGAGGCACATTTTCTCTTTTATCACATTTTCTCCTACCTCCATCATCTACAAAAGTCAGCACTACATCATCCGAGTTTGGGAGCTGTTCCAGACGATCCACCTCACCCCCGTCATTCTTCCGTTTGCTGAAAAATAGGACTAGCTTGTCATAGAGCTGTTCCTTGGGTAAAGAGAAAGCAGACAACCCAGATAACAGCACTTGCTGGGAACTCTGCTTCAGGGACATCTCCTGGAATCAGAAGGGGTAAAGTCTTGAGAAAGTAGAATTGAACAATACTGCAGCATAGCATTATCATTATTATCTCTTTTATTAATTAAACATGAAACTCTAAACATTTAAAAATGTATCACAAATATAACTGACTGGTGTTAATAGTTGATACAGGTTACTGCCAGTATTCTAGGTATCAACCAAGTATTTTCTTAAGATGTATGATGTTCCCAGTAGCACAATTTTTGCATTTCTTCTGGTGTTACTGTAGGAAGCTGCAATTTCTTAATATATTTTATAAAATTCTTGGACATGGTACCAAGTGCCCTGATGTATCACTGTTACATGCTTCACTCGTAACCGTGTAGTTTTGATGGCCAGGTCATGGATGATGATGATGATTTACTTTATTCATTAAACATGAAACATGTTGTTATTTGCATAGTCAACCAGATGTTCAGACTGGATTTTACATTTTTGTCTACCTATCAAGTTCCAAGCTGATGATGTTCAACATCATGTAGCTAGATTTTCAGGCCGGATTTAGCATTTTTGTCTACCTATCAATTTTTTCCCAAGGACTTTGGGTAGGCATGATGGAAGCTGTTCCTAGTAAAACTGCATTTCACAATTGACTGATGATGAATTTGTCAATGCTGATAGTATTCAAGTGATGCTTCAGTTGTTTTGGAATTGCACCCAAGGCTCATATTGGGTACTATTTTTGCTTGCTTTTGTCACAGTCATTCTATTTGTATCTTTTCCAGTTCTTTCTCTTCTATTCTGCTGCTTCCAGGTACTGCAAAGTCCTCAATCCAGACTTTTTTGTCTTAAGTCCGGGGTATTATGTGGCAAGAGCTTGTCTGTTTGAATTCTAAAGTCCCAGAGCAATTTAGCTTCTTTATTTTCTATGACTTTCTCTATTTTATGGTCCCATCAATTTTTGCTTGCAAGCAAATGATATTTCTTGCAGATCTTCCAACGCACCATTGTCATGCTATTGCTTGTAGTCATTCTGGGCAATTTTCTTGCAGCAACTTACCAGGCGGTCCATTGTTTCTTCAGCTTCTTTGCATAGGTGGCACTTACTGTCTTTTGCTATCTTCTCACTTTGTATTTCTCACTTCTCACTCACTCCTTTTTTATAAAGCTTACGCAGCCAGAACCAGTCCCTTGGTCTCTTTCTTCAACTTTCTGCTCTTAGCCATCACCAAGTGGGCAACCTCAGGTGAAACAGCAAATACAGAAAAAAAAGGAAAGAATGGATTTTCTGTGGCTGGACCATGACTTTAGTGCTCAGTGCCTTGACTTTTTCCTTAACTAATTAATGGAAAATATCACCAAAAATTAAAATTCAAACAAGTTATGTAAGTGATAAGGAAAGTATATAACTTTGCAGTTTGAAAATGCAAGGGGAATGTTTTTGCTTTATTTTAATTTGAACTGCTACCCTACTTTTTTTCAAACTCCTACATCTCACCATATGATTAGATATGCCAACATTCCCTCTTCAGCTTACCTATTAAGGGACTGAAACAATAAAATAGATCGATTGAGATATCTTTAATTACAGATTTAGGTAGATTGGATGAAAAGACAATGAGTAGGGAATATTACTTGCAGTTAGAGTCCCTTTCTATAATAGATCCTCCAATGCATGCATTTCTCCACAGTCAAAGGCTACAGAACTCACCTTTAAGAATGAGGGCAGCAACAATGTCATAGCTTCAGCCTTCACATGCATGTAGCTCCATTCATCTAGCTGAATACAATGCTGTCTTATTTGGATGATCCTCCTGGCAACTGATGGGGAAAAGCCAGGGAAAAGACATATTCAAAGCAAACCAGTATTTTCTATCTGCATCTCTTGTGTCAGTTCAACAAGCCCTAACTACTGTAATTTTTTCATTCAGAATTTTTGGACCATCTCATTGTTTGAATGAGTAGGCAGGATTTGGGGTTCTTTACCAATGAATTCAATACATGACGGAGTGAAAAAAAAATCAATTTCTAAAAAGGTATATAATGGAGTGCCAAAAATACAAAAGGGAGGGTTCATGAAGTTGGAATTTGTGCTTTAACTGCACTTTCTTTTGTTGATTCTTTTTTTAAAAATCTTTTGAAAATATCTGGATCACTGGCAAGATCAAGCAGCTGTGCCCAGGACCTGTAAAGGGGTCAGTGCCTTGATCAAAACTTCCCTCCCAAATTCTCTAATTGAACTCAGTCTTAGTTCTTACTGAAATGTACAGATTATTTCCATATTTTAGGCAAGATCACTTCCTCTGAATAGAAAATAAGTTCCTTGAATGAAAGGCTACAATGCGTCATTTCTACAAGTAGGAGAGCTTTTCTTATTATTATTTGTTTTGGTATAGAGAAATGTCACCAATTAAGACATTGGTTAAAATGATACAGATCACATTAAGAGAGCTGACTATTAAAATCCATGTTCCCTTTCATTTCTTCTGCTTAATATTTTTCTCCAATTTTAAAGGAATGAGCTTTACTTCTTAAGACTAAATAAAGACCGCCATGGAAAAGTAAGCCTGAACTAATATCTTAACTGATTTGAAGTCAATATAAATCATGTTATTCTTACAGCATTTTGATTTTTTTCTCCCTCCAAATAAGTTCATATTCTTTACTTCCACTATGATTCACAATTACTGGCCATCATGCTGATATGAGAATGTCACATTTGAAGTGGTTGTTCCTACCTTCAGGATCCTCAAAAGTGATGAGAGCTGATCCCCCAAATACAGGGTATCGGATCTGGGGCAAGAAAGTCAGCATTTCCGGCAAATTCTCCATCTCTCCCTCTTCCACATGACCTTTAAACACCATTTCTCTGTCAGGAAGAGCAGCTGGCGCCTGGTAATGCAGTTATATACACTGAACAGAGAGTAGCGCTATACCACATATAGCAAGTATAGAAGAGAAAATTTATAATTATTTGTAAATGCACTGCGTGTGTGTGGGGGGGGGGAGAGGTGGAATTTACAGATGTATTTGTAACGTATCTCAAAGTTCAACCATGGTGGTCAATGTATATTTAATGTTGATTCTATTTATGTTATGCACATTTTTATTATTACTTTCTCTTTTGTCTTGGCTATAGTTTTTGTCTTTCTTTTTATTGTCTTTGAAATAGTTTATTTTATATGCATCATCTGATAAATAAAAAAAATTAATAGGAAAAAAAAACAAAACTAAGTGATTTTGAGAATTCCTCCAAATGAAGAAATCTGAAAAAGAATTCTGGCTGAGGTATTGAATAATTTGTATAGTTCTGAGCCAATGCTTGCCTATAGGAATATAAATAAAATAATATGGTTTTGCACAGCCATCTCTTAAAAAAATCTTAAAACTATTTTGTCCTGATACCTTAAGAATTTTCTTCTGGGCTGCACTGAGCTGCTCCAGATAATTCAATTCATTTTCCAATGCCTGTTTTTCTTGCATTAGCTGGTTTGAATCCTTCTTTTCCAACTGAAGCATTTCCTGCAGAGAAGAATGTAGGTCACCATATCTGAACAAGTGGCATTTCCTTACCATTGAATGGCAGTCCAAAGATGCACTACTACTTTCTCTGAGAAAACAGATTACAGTCTATCAACTCCAGATAGCTACAGAAGAAACCTTCTCCATCTTATGACAAGAGGCCTGAGGTTAGGGAATCTGGCAGGAAAAACATTCTGGGAAAAACAGAATGTAGGAAACAGTAGCTGTATTTGCCTCATAGTACAAATTAACCAAATACATTTTAGTTAAACGTACTTTGCAAATTTAATTGTGTCCTTTATTGGCTTATTGAGTCCTTTGAACCTAAAAAACTGGGTTGAACAAGCCCTGATTAAACTCAGGTGAGTGATTAAACACAGGCTGACACAAGTTATTCAGAAAATGAGGTTGATCAAGCTTTATTCTGCTATTAAACAGATGGTGGCACATCTTCCTTGTTACAGGGCTGCATGGTTTCATTTCTACATTAGAAATTGTGACTTCTAATATATTCCAACTGGAATGTCCAATTGCCAGAAGTGACATGATATGCACACTTCATCTTATTTTATTTTACCCAAGTGTCTGCAAGCAATAGCTTGCAATGGCAATAACGGGAAAATTTTAGTTTGGGCCAAAGTTCTTAAGAAAAATTCTACAGATGAAAAGATCAAGGTCTTAGAAGTCTCCACTTCAAATTTATTCACCCAGTGGCTGCAAGAAGAGAGAAATTATGAAAAATAGGCAACAATGTAGGGCTTACAACATCCAACTTCTTTCAAGTATTGTCAAAATGTTTCTTTCAATTTAAAAACACACAGAATCTATTTTTAAAATTAGAGCTACTGTAGTGGGCCTCATTGTCATTTCCTGGAGATTTCTGTAGGCAATCAGAAGTAATATAATGATGCAGTCAACATGTTCTTCCATTAAAAGTTTCTAAATCTAAATGCTAAAAATCTAAATTTACAGGAAGAATTATAAGGAATTCTGGATTTAAAATGGACAGACCTGGAATGTGGCTTCCTGGGCCTGGGCTTCATTTTCAGCTTTGAGAAGATTTTGACTGAGAAGCTCATACTCTTCTTGGAATTTGATCAAGTCCTGCTCACTTGCCATTATGTTTGCCTTCAAGGATAAGCAATCTCCTTCAAAAGCTTTCCATATATCCTGAAGTTGAAAAGACAATCAAGGGCAATCAGAAATTTTCTTTTATGCTTAAACTGAGACAAAGTTAATTTAAATGGCAGGCTAAAGCGAATATATTAAGAACAACAATACCGTATGTTCCTGGTTCAACAACAGGAATTAATGATGGAATATTAATGATGGGGCATGTCTAGTGAACCTCAACTGTTAGCAATCATTCAAACTTGATCTATACATAGGAGTATAGATTAGGTTTTCCAAGGGCACCCACATATTTTATTTGAACGACTAAAGATAATTCTCTTCTCCAAATAAAATACCTGGCACTTCTTAATCTTATTTATGATTTGGACCTTTGTCATCTTCCAAGATCCACTTGCAACAAAGCTGTCACTAGCCAAATGGATGAAGGACTCCTGTGGATCACAAGATGCTTCACAGCCTTCTTCCTACAAAGGAAATATAAAGGTGACCACAAAGAATGGGCAAGGGAGCTGAGGAGAAGGGAGCATTCCCCTCATGTGGAAGCATAAGAAAATTTAAAAGGATGTAGAAAAAGCCTTCATTTGTAATAACATAAAGTGTAAACATTCCGTAAGCCAATTCCACTATGAATAAATTATAGTGAAGGCCCTTTCCACCTCTCATGGTCATAAAGGAAACAAACACAGAAACCCCCCAATTCTTTTCTTCAAGCGTAATCAATTATTGTTTTAAGGTAATTGTTCGCAAACACATCATCATTTACAGATTTTTTTGCAGACTTCCATATAATCCAGAATCCATAACATGAATGACTTCTAAGGTTTTAAGCTTATTAAATATCTGTAACTAATCAACCACTTGGCACTACCAAGTCATACTGGTTAATGGTGCCAATTGATAGCAACTTCAGGAAAACTATGAATATAAGAAGCTGGAGAAGTAATAGGGCCTAAAGAGGGAATTAGAACATATTTGGAAAGTAATGACCAGATCGATGCCAGAGCTGATAGGAGCACTCAAGGCTGTGACTCCTGAGCTGGAATGGCTCCAATAAATCCCAGGAACAATATCAGAACTCTCTGTCCAGAAGAATACCATGCTAGGAACAATTAAGATACAGTGATAGATAGATAGATAGATAGATAGATAGATAGATAGATAGATAGATAGATAGATAGATAGATAAGATGACATAGATAGATAAGATAGGCAGGCAGACACGATAGGTTGATAGATAGTAAAAAGATAAGAATATCAATATAAATAGACATATAGGCTAATGCTAAAACATAACGTGTGAATCATTTTAAGATAAATAAACACTGCCCTCTTCCTAGAAAAGCAGATGCTGCTCATATACAGTATATATGCACACACAAAAACACAGACTGGCTCCTGAGATTTTCAGTAGTGCTTACTGTAGTTAAATCTATTGTGGTGATAGTCCTGAAAGAAAAAAAATTGAAGGATGATATTTCCAATGTATTTCATGGGAGACAATCTCAAATCATTCTGCAACTGTATACAACTTTTGCACAATTTAATCTGCTTCAAGAGATGATAAGAAATAGTGTTTACAAATTAGAATCCCAATTTTTTAATCACTGGAAGACTTTCTGGTTATCAATATCCCTCATCCTTTCCCCCAGTTTTTCCGTTTTAATAGGTCTAAAACTACAGTATTGTTTGAGTTCAGACATGCTGACTAGAGTTTAACTATACATTGCTGACTAAACCACAGTTGACTTGGCTTGCACTTTCCAGGAATTTAAAGGGAATGCATTACAAATCTCTGTAACTAGATTCATGCAATAATTGGATGAACGAAACACATCTTTTTTTTCAATAGTTTTATTAGCAATTTTATTAAATAGATAAAACTAATAAAAAAATCCAGAACAAAAATACATCTTAAAACAGGAAAAAGCTATGGGGAAAAAAAAGAAAAGAAATCCCCCCCATAAGAAAACAGTAAGAAAAATAATCTTCTCTCTGCATTCCTAGCAAATATATTCAACATTAACTGTTATCGTTTTTTAAAATACAACCAAACATATTTTGCTTTTATACCTCACCCCATTTTCTATTACCTCATCTCTCCAAATCTCCTTAACAACAAAGATCCAGTAAAAATTAACAAAAATAACTAACAATACATAATAAGTACATAATCTCCTTTTCCATTATATTGCTGGCAGGGGAGATACCATAATTATGAAACAACCATATTTGATACTTCCAGTGTTACATGAATGTAACTTTTGGCAACTCCAATTGTCTTTAAAAAAAACAGTGAACACTTATAACAAGTAAATTAGTTAGTGGATACTTTATGATTTTCAAATAATCTCTAGTGATAAATAGTAAACAGGGTCTAGGATCCTGGATTTTGAGATGGTGCTGGACAACCCATTTCTTCAATGCCAGCACTAATGATGTTACCTAATTTGGATAATGAAATGGCGGCAAGAAAACAACCAAATTCAAAATGTCTATGGAAATTCTCAATCATCCAGGTCATTGGTTGTCCTGAAGATGTTTCTGCGTTTTTTCCTTCTCATCCAAGATGCGAACTGAACTGAACAAGCTTCTTGGATGAGAAGCGAAACGTCTTCGGGGGGGGGCGGGGAATAAAGGCGGTCCACTTGCCTTTTGAACAGCACCCCTGAGACAATCAAGCTCAGACAGCACCAAGGACCGACGAAACTGCTTACACCATCTTTCTTTCCCCAATCTCTTCCGATCTAAGTACAAGAGCACCCCCTTTTCGGGAGGCTTGTCATAACTGGAGGAGAGGCTAACACTGTTGCGATCACCGAACACAATTCTCCATTTTTTCTTAAAAAAAGCGTGATTTTTGTAGGGAAGAAAGGAAACTTAGTATTTGTCCCGTTCCAAACTGTTTACCTGCAAAATCCGTGGGGCTCGCTTCTCGAAGTTCGCTTCCACTTTCGATTTCAAGAACCTTCGACTTTTTCCCGTCAGCCCCGTCTGCCGGGCAAGATTCTAGCTGATAGGAAAAGGAGGCGAGCTTTTTATCAAAACTTTCATAAAGCTGTCGTTGTTCCTCAGCTCTGTAGGCTTTAATCCAAAAAGGTCTAAGTCAAATTCTATTTCTGGCTGGACAATTTATATGCATGCGCCTTCCGGAAAACCCTACTTCTGCCCAAACATCGGAGCGTTTCATAAATTTCAGGAAATGGATGTTGACTTGGTTAGCTAAGACGTGCTTTCATGTTAAGTTTATCCAATCACTTAGAACAGAATAACAGAATTGGAAGGGATTTTGGTGGTCTTCTAGTCCAACCCTCCTGCTTAGGAAGGAAATCCTATACCATTTCATACAAATGTTTTATTTGCTGCCCAGCCGACGGTCGGGGACTTCCACCAAAAGCAATAAAATAAAAGGAGGTAATTCTAACTCTTATCTTGTACATAAAACAAAATGTATAGTTTTTTCCTATTCAGTAACTGTTATTCAGGAATTGGAATTAAAGACTTTGTTTTTAAGAACGTGACGGAAAAATTAAAGCTACAAACTCTCGCATTTTTACTTTACCTCTTATCTGCTCTTCCTTCTGTTGCAAACTCATTCCCCATTTCCCCTCAGCTTCTCCCCTGCCACCCATGTGTAAACTAGTAGCAGAATTTCAGGCTAATGCATAACTCAAACATAGCTTTCAGGTGCCAAGATTTTTTTTTAATTCCACCACAAAGAAAACAATAAAAAGCCCCTACCTAAAAAGTTTACTCAGGGTGCTACTCAAAAAAACCCGTCTAAATAATTTTTGTTCCTTTTTAGTATCTCATTTTACCCCAACCAGCAACTTGTTCTAATGAAGAATATTGAAGGAGTGTGTGTACTGTAGTAATAATCATATGCACATTATCATTTCCTATAATGTATTTCCCATTCCTTTATGTAGCACCTAGCATACTGTTCAATACTGGAGATTTATTTTTGTCTATTCAGTCTGACAATCAGGTTACAAGTCTTCAGAATTCCCTTAATCATAATTAGAAGCCGGATCTGTTCAAATTTGTCCCAACATGTATTGGAATCAGACCACTTTTTGTTCTCTTTATTGTACTTGACAATGTATTTCATTAGACTGTTTAATACTACCAGATCTGGGCAAAAAAATCCAGACAACCAGCAGATGGCAGTAAGGCTGTAACGCAACCTCTATTGCCTTTGGTCAACTGGATTTCTGCAGGCTAGTTCTGGTAATCTAATTCTAATTAATCAATGAAGGAGGAAGCTTGCAATAATATTACAGAGAAATAGAGTTTTCAAAAACATTTATTGGTTCAGTTGAAAAGAAATCAGAATCTGAGCTTCTGGAAAAACCACTTGTTCTTGCCTGTCTTGTATCTGAAAGAAAGAAAACATTTTTTTGTTCTGTAAATCTGTGTTAAGTAAGCATCAGCCAAAGCAATCACTTCATATATGAAATGAGCTAAGCAATCAGTATGTTTATAATAAATATGATGGTTGATAATTTTAGGACTTGTAGACCTGACATATTCAGAGGTATGGAGTATGGAAGACTGATATAAAGCAAGAGACATTGTCAGAAACACGGAAATTATACAATAAGCCATATTAAGCATCCTAACATATGGTAAATTCCTTCTTAAAAGTATTTCCTTTATTAGGGCAACTCAAAGTACAGGGAACCTTGATTTACAGCCATTTGTTTATGACCACGGAAAAGTGACATGACCAGTATTTGCTTATGACCATTGCAACATACCCAATCAAATGATCAAAATGTGGGGGGTTGGCCACTAGCATGTTATTTATGACAGCTGCATTGACCCAGGATTGCAGGGTCATGTCATCACTATTGGTAAAACCCAGTTACAGCTTATATGAAATTATTCTGCATCCATTTTTTCTTATAATTTTTTCCTCCCTTAAAAATTAATGTCTGAACTGTTATAAAATAAACTAAGTAAATTATGATTATCTTGTAAAACATGAATGAATAGAAGTATAGTCAAATGATTAATAATGATACTAAGGTATTTAATTTTTGATTGAAAATATGAGATTATATGCAATGTAACTGTAATTGAAGACTACGAAATGGAAGCACAAAACAATTTGTAAACCAACCGGCACACTGTATGCACACATATGGAAGATAGCTTTATGTTTTTATGTTTTGTTTGTTTATGTTTGTTTTAAAAAACCAATAATTTTTTTTTAAAAAAATTAATGTCTGTAGTTTGAATTCAACTGGAAATATAGTATCATTCCAAATTCACCTTTCTTCAAATTTCACTTTGGCCTCTCGCCGTGCCTTACGTTTCAGGGCAGGATCTCTAAATACATCCTTGTTGACAATGGTTTTGTCCAGGGGAATATCAACAGAGTACCTAAACAAAACACAAGAGGTGGCAAAGTTACAAACCCAGAAGCACTTTTGCCCTCTTGTCTGGCTTTTATTTCAAGTTCACAGCTGAAATCAGAGCATAGGAGAAAGGAGTTTGAATCAACTATTGCTCTTGGTTGAAAGATATAAATATAGCCCTACATACGTTCTGTTCCTCCCAACTCACCTGGTTGGCATCAAGTGGTTGTAATTGTAGACTTTAACAAAGGACTTGATTTTGGACCTTTTAGCAATCTTCTTCTTGCCCATACTGGCTGTTACTTTGCGTGGGTAACGATCAATACCTGCCACCAAGGCATGGCTGTATGGGCGGTCTGAAGTGCCATCATCAATGTTCTGTAACAGAAACTCATTAGAAAAGTCATAAGAGGCATCTACTACAATGTCAAACAATGATACTGTTAGGTAATAAACTGCAAGTTTATTCAGGAGGGAAAAATAGTACTATTTTTGTTTTGCTCTGAACAGGAAATTATTTGGACCCAGTCAATTAAAAAAATCCATTTTGTACTTTTTCAGTTGATCACTGTGCAATTCAGTTGATCCATCAAGGCTGCCAGGCATGTGAAGTCAAAAGCATAAATGAAGCAAGCAATCTGTAAAGCCAGAGCTGCAAATGCTGCAACAATGGAACCCACATGTGGCAGAACATCCTGTGCCCATATAGGCCTTACCAGTGACTTGCAGACACACCATGGACAGCCCACAACCTGTTAGATGTCAAGGTCCTCTTTGAATATGATGGATGAACATCACTATCTAGATCTTTCTTTGCTTTATTTACTTCAGAATTTACTACTCGCTTTTATGGGTTTAAAGAATTTGTTATCATAAAATGTGCCTACACATATCATTCCAATTTTCAAAACCATAATTGAGTGGAAAAAATGAACTCTGCATCAAGTTTGTTAGACTTTATATAGCTCAACTGAAATCAGAGATCAATTTTAAATCACGCCATACACAAGTAGACACAATACAAGTTTATTGACCTCTCATCACTTTCTAAGATCACTTTAAAACAGAATTCTCAATTATGATATTCAAAGCCCTTGATTTTCTACCTTTGTTGTTACTGTTCCTGATACTACTTTCTTAGTGTGTAACTCTTTATTAGATTGCAATATTTATTATTGTTATGTAGCTTTTGTGATCTACTCTATGCTACCCAAAGTGACTTTGATTTGATGTAAAGTGGTTCTGAAACGGTTTATTGTTGACATATTGAATAAATAAATCTAAGATAATATCAAGTGCATTCCATTACTTTGGGCACAACTTCTAGAAAATAAATTGGCAACACAGTCAATCTTGGAAAAAGCAAAGCAGGATAAGACACAATTGAGATTTAGATGGCAAACCACCAGTAAATCCCAAGGTTGTACAGCGGAGTATAGAAAAATATTCTGGAAGAAGGCAGTGGCAAACCACTTTCATACTGCTGCCAAGATGACTGCATGGATATGTTTATGGTCACCCAGAGCTGAGTTTGGGGAGGCTTTACTAAACTACTTGGTGAAGAGATCCAGCTTTCTCACCTTAACAATAACAGCTTTGCGTCCAGAATAGCGTCCAGCCAAAACAAGAACGACCTTCCCAGGTTTCATAAACTTGCCCATTTCTGAGTAGAACAGTGAAGAAAAACTTTAAAATGCAATCACATATACATATCACATCATTATTTGAAAAATCGAGCATTTCCTTGCCATCAGCCTGTCTATCATTCATATATTAAGTATGGTTTCATCTGATAGTGAGACAACCCGGCTCTGAACAACTTTGTCTTTAGCAATCAGAGGAGTGTTCAACGATGGTTAGGAGGAAGTTTGATCATCAACACAGGGTCACGTTAATCTCGTAGACCCCAGAGCCGAGGACAATGCCGTCCCACAAGAAGTTTTTGCTTTATTTTTATTTAAAAGTAGACAATACGTTTATTCCAGACGGAGGCAATTTTAACCATGAACGCGGAAGAAAAACATAAGCCCTTAAGAGAATATATTTCCTTCTCTAGTGCCGGCACACCACAGACCATGAGAAACTAAATTCCCTACCATAGTTATTTACTTATTTTCAAACCTCCCAAACCATCAGAGACACATCTGATACCTTAGGCCCTGTCCCACCAACCTGACTTTTCAAACAGTTTGAGAGGATTACAACGGATTGTTCCACAACGGCTACACAACCTTACCGAAGGTATTCCGTCTATGGGACGAAGCCGGAAAAGGAGAGGCACGTAACTTCCGCCGACCTTTCACCCCTCCCTGAACACACTGCGCAAGCGCGCTTTCGTTCAGCGGGCGGGAGTGTGAATGATTGATGTGGGGTTTCCGTTTACCTGAGTATTTAAAAAGCAGTTTCTCTCGTCTTTTTTCTAAGATTGATATTTGCCTTTACAAAATAATTAAGAAATCCAGGATCTAAGAGTATTTTTTTTTCAATTATGTGTTTAGCTTAGTATGTTTACTACCTAGTCTACCCACAACAAATGCTGATCAATAATTCCTCTGCCGTTCTTTTCTCTCAAACTTTGTGTGAACATGATCGTTCGAATTAAAAGCGGAAAGTCAGATTTCGAGAGCAATCAAATCTAGAATGACAACTGATTCCATTCAATAGATTAAAAAACACACGCACATGGTAATACAAACTGGCGTCAGGTAAGCTAGGAGCCCCTTTCCCCTTTTCATATTGAACTGTGTATTAAACCAAGGGGAAAGGAGTTAGCGCAGCGTATGTATTACGATCAATTTATTTAACATTTCCTAAACACTTTTGCTGTAGAAAAAGGCCTTACTGGGACTACTTGAATTGGGTCAAAAGCAATTTAGAAACTTGCTGGGCATGGTAGAGGAAAATAGCCTATCAGTCAGAGAAGGATAGAAAAGAATAGAATTCTTTATTGGCCAAGTGTGATTGGACACACAAGGAATTTGTCTTTGGTGCATATGCTCTCAGTGTACATAAAAAATAAAATACATTCATCAAAAATTATAACATACAATTCTTAGTGATAGTCATAGGTTACTAATAAGCAATCAAATCATACTAGGAAACTAAAAAGTATAAATCATAAAGATACAAGCAACACTGTTATAGCCATAAGCGGGAAAAGGTAGGTACTAGGAAGGATGAGAAGAATACTAGTAATCCAATCTTAGCAAATAATTTGACAGTGTTGTGGGAATTAGTTGTTTAGCAGTGATGGGATTCAAGAAAAAACTGTCCTTGTGTCTAGTTCTGTGTGCAGTGCCCTACCCTTGTTTTGAGGGTAGAAGTTGAAACAATTTATGTCCAGGATGTTAAGGGTCTGTAGATATTTTCACAGCCTTGACTCGTGCCATATACAGGTCCTCAATGGAAGGCAGGTTGGTAGCAATTGTTTTTTCTGCAGTTCTAATTATCCTCTGAAGTCTGTGTCTGTCCTGTTGGGTTGCAGAACCAAACTAGACAGCTATAGAGGTGCAGATGAGACTCAATAATTCCTCTGTAGAACTGAATCAACAGCTCTTTGGGCAGTTTGAGCTTTCTGAGTTGGCACAGAAATAACATTCTTTGTTGTGCTTTTTTGAAGTTTTTGATGTTAGGTGTCCATTTTAAGTCTTGAGATAACTTTTAAATAAAAACTTGAAAATCTCTACTGTTGATACTGTATTGTCTAATATTGTAAGAGGTGGTAATATGGAAGGGTTTCTCCTAAAGTCTACCACCATTTTTACGATTTTGAGATTGTTCTTGATGGAGGGCTTCTTCGGCAATGGGATAATAAAAAAGCATTTGAAGCAAGAAGGAACACAGCACATCTCTAGTGATTTATTAAAGAAGCAGGTGAAGGTGGGGGCCAGTTGGTCAGCACAAACTTTTGAGCAAGGAGTGGGTCTGGTGCTTTTCCTGGCTTTTGTCTGTGAAATAGACCTTGCACCTCATTCTCTGTATTCACCAGAGGTGGTGGTGGGCTCAATGGGATGGGAGAGGTTGGAGGAAGCTTGGTGTGTCTGAGATGGGGATTGTGGAGATGAGTGGCAGTAGTTTCCTCTTAAATCTACAGTAAAACACTCTCAAGTCATCTGCCAGTTGTTGATTTCTTTCAGCATGGGAAGGTTTGCTGTAACCGATTATATTTTTAAGTGTTTTCCACATGTTTGCTGGTTCATTTGTTGAGAACTGATTCCTTAGCTTTTCAGAGTAGCTTCTTTTTGCTGCTCTGATTTCCCTTGTTAATATGTTTCTGGCCTGAATTCTGAGAAAGATGAGCTATCCCAAGTACGTTGTAATTATTTTGCTTATTTTTTGCCAAAGCAAGACATTTTCACTGTTCTGGAATGATTTGCACTTATGTCATTTCTAAAGAATAAGTAAATTCAAGAATGATATTTAAATGTTAGGTATATGTTCTGTGTTGAAATATATATTTAAGTATGCAAACCTTTACAATTTTTATATTAAAAGTGAACCTTTTGCTTCAACAGTTTTTTGGAATATATTTTAGAATATAAATATACCATAAAAATGTTTTTATACAACTTGTTCAAAATACTAACCGAAAAAAATACATATTGTATTTCATGCTCAGGGCATCTGGAGGATTTTTGTGGATTGGCAACCTAATATCCATCACCCATTTGTTTTTCTGTCTTATTCAAATTGTTAAGGAATACCAAATACTTAAAAATCTTTTCCACTTGCAGTACTGCACCCTAACCACTGCGCCACAGAGGCTCCTTTTATATTTTTATGTTGTTTTATGTCAGTGGAACACAGCATTTTCATCCCCCCGTTTTTGAAACAGGATATTAGTGGTGTTAATATCATGTTGACTAATACGATTAATTCAGAAATATTTGAGACACTGAACCTTTTGAGGATATATCACCGCCAAAATTCTGATGAACGATTTTAGAGTTTTGTAAGTACAATCACGTTCACAACTCCAGCAGTTTGTTGATTGTCTTCTATGCTTAAAGCATATTTTTTACAAAGGAAATACATATTTCAACATATTCCGTTTCTTCCCTGTCCCTAGAAAATCAAGTAAAGCAGGTTAAGTATATCTTCCTGCAAAGGACAGCTTCATGCCAAAAAATCTCCATTGACACAAGTATAATACTTTTGTTTGGTATATATCATTTTTCCATATTCTATTGGAAAGATGTATCCATTTATTTCATTCTTTGTGAAAGAGATCTATCAACCTCAGAACTATATAGATTCTCTATGTAGACTGAAAGAGATACTGCACTCTTCCTCAGCCAAATATGTACATGTGTCCAGGAGAAGATTCTTTAGCAGCCTAGAAATACAATTAGAATCATAGAGTAGGAAAAATACAATTAGGCCACTGAGCCAAATTAAAGCAAAAGAAAAATAAGAACAAAAATTAAGGACACCAGACTGAATTTATTAAAAGCAAAAGACATTTTCCCAATCAATTGCTTCTTCCCATTACAGTGAACTGAGGTCAAAACAAATAATATATTTATAATTGAAGATACCCAAGGGCTTAGGGTAGAATGTTTTAAAGCACTCCAATGGATGAACCATCAATGGGTAAAAAAGATCACCTACACTAGATAGGAATTTCAATCAGACAATTCATATATATAGATATATCACAACTACTTTAAAACAAAACTGCAGTTTATATAGCCAAGACGTCAATGAGCCCCCTGTGATTGTCCTCTAGAGCAATAGCATGATCAGAATCAGCTTTGAGACTGTAGTTTGTCTTCATTCTTACACATACAGGAAATCTTAAAAGACACTATACAGAGTTACAAGTGCTGCATATATGGAGACTAAAAGATTACTATTCACCTAAAGGCTAAGAGTGCCATAGTCTGAAATAGACATTCTTTAGACACATCTTTTATCACTATTCTGAAGAAACATAATTCAAAAGAACATTATAGCCAAGCCTTGTTGCTTTAAGAGATATAATGGAAGAATCAATAGGTTCAGGTTCAATGTTTGACAGTATGAATTTCCAAAACAGCAGCTTGATTGGTTGTGCATAACCAAATCAAAGAAGACTATCTTGTCTGCCATTGAGAAGACTTCTAGCATCAAGTTATTTGTTCTTTCAAGGAAGATGCTGATTTAAATGTTCAAGCTTAATAGCTTTATTATTGATTTCAAGTTAAGATTTTATCCTACTCTGTCAAAGTAATTAAGATCCCAAATTGAACTGTCCTACAAACAAGCATTATCATCTCTAATTCTTTCCATCTAATTTGCAAACTAATCTCTCAGTAATGAATGTATATAATTTTTTGTTTTCATTAAGTTTGGTTGGTAAACTGTAATATTTCTTAAACAATGTATTTCCTTATCAGAAAGCCAACTGAGAATATTGAGCATATATTGACCTGTAAGGATACAATGGATTCTATTTCCTAGCACAAACTAGCTCAATTGGAAAAAACAAATATATTTCCCTGGAAGTAACTGGTTCTGCAGCATCAGTATCAAATACAGTAGTTTAAGGCCACTGGCACATAAAGTCCCTTCTTTAAAAGTGAGGAGCCAGGCAGTATATTTAAAAGTTAAATTATAAATGTAGGTATCAATCCTTTATCCATCAGGGAGAGGACACATAAAATGTGATGCAACTAAAATATTAGCTATGTTTAAATATAATCTTGGTTCCATGGCAGGACAAAACTTTCCTAAATTCCCATCCATTTGCAAGCAAGATGCTCTCTAACTCCACTGTCAAATTTGTCCATGCAGCAGATATCTTAAAAGATCCTGCCAGTCAGGATCCTGATGCATGTGATTGGAATCATCAGTAGCAGCAGGAGACTAGTCAACCAACAATATTTCCTTCTGTAGGAATGTATCAATATGGCCTCCTGGTCAGAATAACAAATATATCCTTCCCACCAGCCAACCCCAGGACTGAAACAACATCCACTTGCCAAGCCACTCAAAAGGCATCCCTGATGTTTTTCAACTGCCGAACGGCCAAGTCCACAGGAAGGCTGAATTGTAGATTACTAAGACGGCTAAGGAGGTTAAGGGCTCCCTCAAAGCCTGTTTGGGCCATGTAACTCCAGGGTTGGTAGTGGACTTGGATCAAAGTTCCTGATTTGCAGATAAGATTGAGCCATGAGACTAAACGCTGCTCATTGAGTGCCAGGCATACCAGTGCCTTCAGTTCTGAGTCTGCACTACGCTTGAATGGGTCATGTTCTGACAATACTGTGTGAATGGCTGACAGCAGGCTCTGCTTTGGGGTGGCAGGTACCCCACCCATCACTGGAAGGGCAAAAGACTGGGAGAGTTTGCGAGCTGGTGATTCCACAAAGGCACGGCCGTTCTTTGAACTGTAATACTTTACAAAGAGTTCCCATGGATGCATGGGCTGGGGAGAGGAGCCCAGCATAGGAAGCAAGCAGGCAATTGGAGCTAGAACCAAGCTCATCCCAGGAGATGGGGTGTAGAGGCCATGAGCCAGCAGATCCCGCACAGCAGTTGTCAGTTCTTTACGTACTGCCAGTGTTAGTTCATCACGTCCTCCCAAGGAAGTATCCTGGATACCTGAATAGCTGATGACATGTTCTGTCTCATGCAACTGGTACTTTTGAGCAAGTTGCTTGACATGGGCCACAGCCATCTCTAGCTTGTTCATTAAAGGGGAATAGTCTCTGTCAGACTGGTTCCTCTGCCATAACTGATGAGGGATTTGACCTGTTGCACAACCGAACTGGCTCAAAGCAAAAATCTGTAGCATAGCAAGCATCCGTCGCATGAGATGCATCCCTGTTTCCCGCATCCTCTGGGCTTCTTCTGAGTTCACTGCAGAGAGAAAGTGAATATTTTTAACACAGTTGCATAAACTTGCATATTATGTCACCATCTGAGGAAAGGACAGGAGGAGGAGAAAGACTATAATGATTACAGTTATATGTAGGGCTAACTTGGCAACATTCTATAAAGTTTTGGAGACAGAAAAGTACTTGAGAATGAGGTTAGTGGGTGCTGCTATAGTGATAGGGGTGATCATGAAAGAGGTTAATAATATTTATGTTGACTTATTCAACAGGACAACCTGGGCAGATAATGAAAAGAAAGCATGCCCATGTGGTTGTCCATATATGAAGGAAGAAACAGTACTGCTCCTTTTTTATCTCTTAGTGTTTTGCAGCATGCACATAACACACTCCATATTTCATGAGCCTGGTATGTACAACCAAAATCCAAGTACCACATATACTCTTGCAGCAACCACATTTTTTAGGATGACACCCCCCCCCAAAAAAAAAACATTTGGCTGTCTGATATTTAGAAATTTGATTTCCTTATACTGATGGGTCATTTGATGCCTGCAAACTGATTTTCAAGACAAGAAAATAGTATAAGCCAGTAGTAAATCTCCACTAATGGGAAAGAAATCAAGGCTAAAAATAGGCATCTGGAAAAAGCTTAGCTGAACAGAATAACCAATTTCTACTCAGTTCTTTCCAAAAGATCTGTGATTATTTTTTTCCCCACAATAGTATAAACAAGATATCAGTGGCTGCTTCTGCCAAGATGTCAGAGGCTGAACAGAAAAATAAGAATTGGGGCAGATAAGTCAGATGGAAGGGTTCTGTAATTCCCATTCCTCTCATTAACCTATTCCAAATTGCCACATCCCATTTCTATAACAAGCAAAAGTCCTCTACCAATTTTTAATTCAACTGACCTTTTTAACTATGATATGCAAACAAATTCTTGCTTGGATGGATACCAACCTCGGTTGCTTCTGTGATGTTGCTGCATGTTTGGCTTGCAGGTGCCACTTCCAGTTTGTTCACTTGAACAGTCACAATGTCCTTCCTCTGGTTTGCCAGGACTACCTTCTTCTACAAGAAAGAAAAAGATTTTGACCAACCTTTACAAAACCAAGAGCTCAGTTTTGGCTCATATCATATATCCAGTGAACCAAAGGCACAGCTTCATCCCAGCAATAATGCTTCTCTTTCAGTTATCTTTATATAGATGAATACTAATAACTGCAATGCATTATTTCTATACTCTCCAATTTCACATTCAGTGCAATCATTTGAGGATATCTCAGTTCTGTACAAGTCTTTGTAAAGAAGGGTTATTCCAATTTTTAGATAGAAAAGCTGGAGTTGGCATGTAGTAAGCCCCATTCCATTGTAAGTTTATTAATATTAATTTATTTAAATTTCTAAGCTACCCCGGCTTGATTTACTGGTTAAGGCACCAGGCTAGAAACTGGGTGACTATGAGTTCTAATCCTGATTTAGCCATGAAAATCAGCTTGATGATCTTGGACTAGTGTCTCTCAGCACAGCTCACCTCCCAGTATAGTTGTTGTGGAGAAAATACGAAGCAGAAAGAGTATTAAATATGTTCGCTGTTTTGAGTTGTTTATAAAAATGGTAAATATGGGATAATTTATAAAATAAATATTATATAGAAATACAAAATCACTCATACAACAGAAAAAGAATGTGGGAAGAAAATAATCACCATCCCACAACTCCCAAAGACCACCATCAACATTAATCCTGAGAGAAATCAGGTCTTATGGATTTGTTTAAATAAGGTCTGAGTGAGTTAGTAGTCTAACATCCTCCTGGAAAACTGAAATCACATGACATTTGTTGCTAAACACTGCTTTTCAGATACCGCATTTCTTTATTTTTATTCTTTCTCATAGAAAGCTTATACTGCAGAAAGAATGCAGAAGACCAACTGAAAGTGAATATTGCACTGGATGAGGAAGTGAGTACATCCTTGTTATTGTGATGGCCAATGTTATTAAATCCTGCAAGAGCTCATAACTGAAAGCACTCTAAATATCAGTAATAATTAACTTTTCTTCCCAGAGAACAGCAACCTACTTTCATGGGCTTGTTTATAAACAGCCATCAAAAATAACCTTTCAACAAGCCAATTAGATAAGTAGACTTGTAACAAATTTTGGTACGACCAGGTTCTCCTTATAAATTTTCAGACATTACAAAACCTAATATATCTGTGAAAATGAGTAACAATTGGGTTTGATGAACTGGATTCTAGTCTAAGAAAGCTGATTCCATAATTAGTTTTGTAGGATATTCAGGTTCCATATAAATTGTTTATTTTTCTTGCATTACAAGAGAACCAACACCACTGAAAAATTATTAAACAGGACTTTATCTGTCTCCTTTTCCTGCTAATTTTGGTAAGAACAAAAAAAAATATGATAATTTGTTAAGCTGAAGTAAATATTTATATTAATTTGGTATTACAATTCAGTCCAAACTTTCAGGTTATTCAGTACATTCCACATTTCCTTTCCGATCTGGTTCCCTGGATTGTACCAAGTATGCAAGATATTTGTATTTTCTGACCCTGGATGAAATTGATAAACATTTCAAGGTCCCGGATCTGGGTTTTCAACTGATCCACCAGCTGTTCCTTTACACGTGCAGGGTTGATGATTTGTGCCACAGCAGCATCCACCTGCTGACGCAACTCTTCTGGGGATAGCAAGGCAATGTCCTCACTCAAGTTCATGTCCAATTTCTTGATTAGCTCCTCAATAATCACCTGTGAAGCACAGCAGGAATAAATCAGGAGTTAATCTCACACCTTGCTAAGGATTCTCTTCCCAATATGACTAAAAATCAAATGGCTCAGCTAAAGGCAAATTATGCCTGACTATATACCAATGAGCCTTACCTGCTGTCTCTCCATGACCATAGACTGAGGCAATGCATCATAGCTACCCTCCTGGTAGGCAAATGTTTCCAAGTCATCTAACTGTGCCTTAAGCTGCAGAATTAATTCTCGTTGCTTCTCCTTTCTAGCTTCTAGCTGTTCTTGCTTCTCATATTCATTCTGAAATGAAGACAAAAAGGTCATATTATATCACTGTGTAAATTGGAGTACAGTAATTGTGGGAGGAGAGCTGTGTTAGTCAATGGAAGCAAAAAAAAGAGGAATCTAATAGCATCTTTTCTGATTAATTTTTTTTATTATTTTTACTTAGCTTTCAGGGACTGCAGTTCAATTAATCAAATTTAGAGTGGCTATGCAGCTTATAAAATGAGTTGCAGCTTCTAATGTTTTTTTCATATAATTGTTAATAAGAAAAGGCACTATCAGACTCCTTCTATTGATTTTAAGAGTGAAGTTAGAATAAAGTTCTTAAAGAACTATGTGCACATTTCAGACCTAATGGCTATCTGTTGTTGCATAAAGCAGTCAACCTTGAATTGAAATTGCAATGTTGCAATGTTGGAGCATCTTTCTTCTCTAGCTCTTACTTCTGTCCACAAACCCATTAGTCTCAAGCGAACATCACTGGAAAGGGAAGTGGGGAAAAGATGCCCTTCAGCTACAACCTAGAAACTCTTCTGACAGTCACTTTATATGCCTTTTTAATTCAACAGCTTATAAAAAGTGCAAGAAGATACAGAATACAGCAGACACTTGTTAGGTAAGCATAGTCATTTGCAGATTATTATTTTTTACCTGACAAGTAGTCCTCAACTACAATTGGGACTAGAATCTCAGTTGTTGAGCAAAGTATTCATTAGGTGAGATACCCATGCAACTGTTTCATTCAATGATCACAGTCCAGGCAGTCCCCAGTTGCCATTGTTAAGTGATCTGCAAAGTTGTTAAGCAGCTGGAGCAAAAGAACTGCCTGCAGATGGATTTCAGCCCTACTCCATGTGAAGAAAAGAATGCTTCTGCAAGGCTGCAGAAATGGACCTTCAATCTTCGCCATCTGAGCTCCATTGTTGCAGTCCAGCAGAGTAGTTCAGCTACACTCAGCAGGTACCAGAGAAGAGAGAGAGTCCTCTTGGTGGGCAACTGCAGCTTGCAACCTTTCCTGCTGTTTCTACATTGACTTTCTATGGAAACCAGCAAATAAGGTTGCTGTCAGATGAGGCTCCATTCAAAATCCAAGAAAGAAAATTTACTGAAAATTGAAGTGGTAGCATCAGAAGAATACAAGATCTGAAGCAATAGGCGTGAAAATCACATATAGAAAGTTATCCCGTGTCCTCACCCCCAATAGTTCAAACTGGCCAACCAATCTGAGATGTGTATAATGTCATGTGGGGCATCTTCAGGTGGTGTTTCAGATATCCGGTATGCCAAGACGGTTGACCTTGGCTTACTCAGATAAGGGGCTACATCTGCACAGTAAACAAGTAAGCATGGTCAAGAAAACATCCCAACTTTTACATTTCACCAACTCAAACCTCCAGCATTCTTCCCCCATGAAGTCCAATTATTCCTCCCCCGCTTTCTATGACAGCCAGAAAGATAAGCAGAAGGATTCTTGGAGGCTGACAATTGCAAATGGTTATCACTTGGTAAGTGTGAAGAGGATGCCAAGTGCCCAACCTTAGAAGATTTTCTAGATCTTGGAGAAGTTTCAGACACAAATTTTATGTTTTGATCACAGCATCCAGTTTGGGGGCTTGTTTGAGTTGAGCTATGGCATCTGAAGTGAAAACCTACATATAGAGAGTGGTAGAATAGTCAAAATTAGGTTCTGTTGTCTTCAAGGACTTAAAATGGACACCTAACATTAGAGCCATCACTGAAAACATACAACAAAGAATGTAATTTCTTGCTAACTCAGAAAGCTCAGACTGCCCAAGTTGCTGATACAGTTCCACAGAGGAATTATTGAGTCTGTGATTTGTACCTTTATAACTGGCTGAAACAACCAGACAGGACAGACAAAGACTTCAAGGGATAGATAGGACTGCAGAAAAAATAATTGCAACTGGCTTGCCTTCCATTGAGGATCTGTACACTATACGAACTAGAAAGAGGGCTGAAAAAATATCTACAGATCCCTCACATCCTGGATATAAACTGTTTCAACTTCTCCCCTCAGGATGTTGCTACAGAGCATTGCATGCCAAAACAACCAGACATAAAGATAAGTTTTTCCCCCGTGCCATCAGCCTGGTGCAGGGGTCATCAACCTTTTGGACCTCAGGGACCACCCAACTCATAATTTTAAATTCCAGGGACCACTAATCGACACATTCAACTGCCAGGCGCACTGGAGACCTGGCTGGGGCAGGAGCGGGAGCTGCCTGACAGCTACGATCTAAGCTCCGAGATGGCTTTTCAGCTACACTTTGTGTTGAAAACAGACTGGACTTGGGGGCGGCGGGGGCAGGAAGAGCATACAGCTGTTGATGTTGGATTGTACGCATTAGATGCAGTTGTGATTAGTAATGTGGGGTGGAGACACGAGGGATTAGTAGAGCGGCGGATGTTAGGTTTGGAGGGAATGTATTATAATAGACTATTATCTTCTTGAACGTGAGTAACATAGTTTATTAGAAGAGTTCTCACCTTTCCCAGGAGATCTGACAGAGGGCTAATTTGTGGGTGTGGCTTGATGGTCATGTGACTGGCTGGGCATGGCTTGTATGTAAATATTATAAATATTTATATAAATATTGAATTTTTTATTTAAAAAGAGCAACTTTTACCCCAAATCAGGCAAAGCAGGCAGGCAGATTGAGTTGCTCACAGAATCACAGATTCATTCAGAGATCTATCTATCTGCCATTGGCGAGCTCAGTCTGTCACATAAAATTTGCTAGCTAGCAAACTCAAAAAATTAACTCAAAACACACATGTATGTAAATATTAAATTTTTTATTTAAAAAAGAGCAACTTTTACTCCAGATCAGGTAAAGCAGGCAGGCAGATTGAGTTGCTCACAGAATCATTCAGTGATCTGCCATTGGCTACCTGAATCTGTCACATAAAATTTGCTTGCCGTGTGTCTGCACTGAATAATAGAACCTTCAGTCCTAAGGGAGGTTTGGCTGTGCTTAAAAGAAGAGCCAAAGATCTAAAGACTAGCTAGAAAGCAAGAAATCCAGCCATTTCCTGCTTCCTACCAGGAAATCTAAATCTCCCAGCACAGCAGAACAGCTGATGGTCGGAAAAAGTAAAAATAGCAATTTAGCAGGAAAGTTTGCCAGGTAAGGAGTGAATGGGTGGGAAGGGTTCCCGCGGGCCATGTGGATGGCGCAGACTTGTGTTTCTGCGCAGTCTGGATTAATTGCTTTAGGGGGTGCTCTGGGGGTGAGATTTCTCTGCGGCACGACAAATTTTTCTTGCGTCCCACTGATTGGCAACCGCTGCTCTAGTGAACATTTAGCAGTGTCTCACTTTTCTTTTCTCATCTTCCCTACTATCTTCTCCTATTGGCTTCTTATGATTTATCAACTGTTGTTTGCAACTTGTGAATAATGATTGTATTATTTGCTGTTACATACACTGTGACTTTACGCACTGGAGATAAAGGGTATATCCAATCACATTTCCATTCCATTCCTATTCCTAATTAAAGTAGGATTTTGTATGCTTCACCAGGGTTAATAAATATTTATGTATTCTTAATTTTTTTTGAAAATTAAAAACACTTTTGATATAATTATAAATAACATACAATATATATTGCATATATTCTTAGTTTATTACATTTGAAGCCAAACATTCATACTTGTGTTGCACTCATAAGCATTCTTACCTGGTCTCATTAAAATAGTGAGTTTTGGCTCTAATCACAATGAATACACTTATATTTTATATTTCTAAGTGCTACTGCTATTTATGACCAGTTGCAGCATCCTGTGGTCACATGATCACAATTTGTGATCTTTTTTTGTTGCTTTCTGGCAAAAAAAAATGCCCATTTGGGAGAGTGAATTTGCTTAACTACATGATTTGCTTAATGACTGTGGTGACTTGGTTTAAGACCATCATAAAAGAGTAATAAAATTGAGTCATGCCACATGGTGACCTGCTTCAAACCACAACAACTTATGATCAAAATTCCAGGCTCAATTGTTTTCATTAATGAGGACTACTTGTATTCATTGCTGTGGCTTCACAGCAGCTAGACAAAATTTGCAAAATTTTGGGTAACTACAATTCCACGGTATATGAGAAAAAAAATAATGTGCTGTTTAACTCTCTACCTAGGAACTCTTTTAAGAGGGATCTAATTAAATTTCCATATAAATTATAATACAGGTAGTCCTTGCTAAGTGACAATTGGCAATGGCAACTTAGTCATTAAGCAAAGCAATCTCTAAATGAAACCACAATTGTACTTATAAACTTCCTACGCCTTTCTTTAGCTTTATGCTGTGAAAAGTTTAAAGGTGAGGATTAACCAGCCATAAAATTATTTCTTCATCACCACAACTATGAATCATCTATAAGGACTATCTGTTCAACATGTCCCACATTACCAGAGGTGTTCAAAATACAGAATTTTTGGTCTCCGCTGTCAGTGATTGCCAAGGCAATATATCAAATTTAATTAAAGCAATTGCTCTCTGACAACAGTAACTTGTTAGGGATTAACAGA
Organism: Pseudonaja textilis; assembly: GCF_049901715.1. NCBI lineage: Eukaryota > Metazoa > Chordata > Lepidosauria > Squamata > Elapidae > Pseudonaja > Pseudonaja textilis. Next base: position 86,113,593 of record NC_142008.1, on the reverse strand, counting down.
ATTAGTTGGCATGATACTGAAGACTCCAACCTTTATGCTGCTTGATTATATGAATATTTATTTATATCTTTCTACTCATCCATAATACTTCAATGAAATGCCATATAATAAGAATGCTTGAAAATTCAAAATTTCCTACAGTCAGTATTACTGAACTTTACTTGATTATTTACTAATCACAAAGTTATAAAAACTGGACATACTTCTTCAAATACTAATTCTGAAAAGAGAAAGTCTCCTAAGTCTGTTGGACAATGCATTTTATTAATTTGCTCTAGTTGAAAAAATATTTTCAGTGATTCATATTAATGTCAGAAATTTAGAAGTGAAAACTCCAAGTGTGGCTTTATAATAATTTATAAAATTTCAATTATATTGGAACACACCTATCAGGAAAAGCAGAATGAGCTCAAATCTTAAGGTAATCTAAGTTCTGTCTTTTGTCAATCAATTGATTATGGGAATATCATAGTAATAACAATCTTTTCTACTGTTGATTTCAATAGCTTGACAGGAGTTGCATCCTTCACTACTGTAACGATTTCTTTAATATGGGACTGAGAATCTACTTTATGGTTTTAAATACCAACATCAAAACTTTTAAGTAACTGGGATATTTTCCACTGTGGGTAAATTTCACATTGCACAGAGCCAAGCTCAGGAAATCTTTGTAGTAGGTTAATATTCAACTATCTCAGGTGGCTCCGGATTTATTCCTATCATAAAGTAAATCGGATTTATTAGGCAACGAAGTTACCTAATGTATCTTTGAAAAATCTCAGCAGTGGAATGTTGCACTAGTGACCTCCAGCTCCTGCTCACCTTGGCGTCACTGCCCACTCCGTCCACCGCCGCGGCGGCAAAGCCAAGGCCGGAGCCGGGGCAGCCGCGGAAAGCGAATTCCTCAAGCTCGCGGAGGAGTCGCTGTTGCTGTCCTGGGCCGGCACGCGCCACTTGCCGGAGCCGGAACTGGACCTGTGCGAAGTGCGAAGCCAAAGCTAGGAGCGCCGAGTGAAGACGACGGCGTTCCGCCTTAAGTGCCCGCGGGGATCCTGGTTCGGCTTCGATTTCCTCCCCTACTTCTTCCTCTCCAGGTTGGACCTCGGCTACTGCGCCCACCGGCGCCCAGCGTTCCCCGGGACTCGCCGCAGTCTCCATTGCCGCCGCTTCGAGGAGCAGCCGCTAACTACTAAAAGGTCAGCAGGGAACCCGGTCGGCAAAATGGAACGTCATTTCCGGTCCTGTGAGAAACAAGAGAGAAAATCGTCATGCGGAAGTAGATGCGGCCTTGGGTTCTTTAACACGCGCAGGGGCATACGGTAGCGTCATGGCTGCGTTCGTACGATGTACGTTCCATGATTGACTGGAGGGGCGTGGCTATTTAAATCAATTTTCTGCATTCGCACGACACCTCGAAGACTAAGTTAATCATGAGGTTTGAGTTTGCGCAATACATTTGATTAAAATGAGATTGATGTGTGACTCTTCTGTAAACGGCAACCAAGACAAGATAACGGTCAATTGCCTAAAATAAATTTCAGCGACTCAGTTTGAAATTTGAATAGAAAACAAAGGAGCATAGATATGTTAGCAAAAAGGATACATAGTTCAGCTAAGATTAACTAGAATTTTCTTAAATGCATAATATGCAATACTGATTATTTCGAAGGGAGGGAGCGTACTTATATACGAACGAAAGATAAAAGTTACGTTCCAATTATATAATGTTTAGAATGCAGACATTTGCAGAACAATCTCACACTTACTTGGACATTTCTTTTTCAAAGAGGCTTTCTTCAAGCATAGTTAAAATGTAAGCAGTTGCAACTTAGTGTGTTTCTAAAATGAAATGAATTAATTTACTTAGCAGAAATCTTGAGTGTAATTCCTTAAGCAAATGTGCCTTATCTTGAAAACAAATTTACACGATTCCTGAAAAGTTTCTGCCAAAATATTAAAAATAATTACTCTTAAATTAGCTTTAAACTGGCATACCCAAGAAAGTTTTTGTTCAACTAAACTGTAAGGATCAAAGTGACTACAGTATCTACTTAAAATAGATATACGGCACCTATGGTATATTATGGAACGTGTCAGGATATTTCTGGAAGTGTGCTGGGTAGCAACTACTGGGGAGGGGGAGCCTATGAATTTAGCTCCGCCTGGCCCAAGGGGATCATATAAGCCTGTCTGCCTGAAAGGGCAGGGAGGCTGAGGGACACAGAACATAATAAACGGCAGCCATCATGGCAAGGTGAGTGCTTGTGGTTTGATGACAGCTCTTTGATAAGACTTTTTCTATCTTTCTTTTTCAGTTGATCTGATCTGATGATCTAACTTCTGGGATCCCCTCAAAAATAAAAATCTATGGCCTTGTCTGCTTGGTCAGGAAGCCTTTCTCAGATCTCTAATATTCACTATATTAAAATGTGATATTTGTGCCAGCAGCTGTAAACATTTAATTGATTACCTTTTCAATTCTATTACATTGTGTGATCCTTCTAGTATCCTTTTTCAAACTGAGCGGACAGAAATAAGTCTGATATTTTACAGAATAGCGAGCAGATCTCTTTGTTCAATGATCAATTCAGGCTAATGGTCCTGTTATGATTTGTGAATTAGGTCTGAATAACTTGTTTAGTGGGGTTGAGCAAGTTTGCTAATTTTAATTGATTAATTTAGTTTCCGCTCGACTGTCAAAGGAAAATATATTTTGATATAAAAATTCTCATAATTGTCCCCTTGTATGTATACACACACTCTTACTTAATGGGTGTAGTTCATAACCATATCTTTTGTCTATTTGTAACATCATAAGGGAAACATCTTTAGGAAGAGGGGTTCCTAAGTAACATTGTTAGAAGAAAAAGTGATGTAGTGCTTCAAACTATGCAATCCTACATTTTATGGACTGAGGAATTAATTTGAAAGGGTCAATACAAGGCCAATTATCCCAACAAGTGACAACCCTCACAATCTGTCATGCCCAATCTTCTGCAAGTTCTTCCTGGAGTTTCACTTGATCAGGGTTTGTTCAAGGTCTTGTTTTGCCCATATGCATTGTGGATGCATGATACATCAATAATAATTGCATCTATTAGAACATGCCAATAATTAAAAGCATACAAATGAATATCCAGTTTTTCTATTATTCCCCTGTTTCATGAGTCCCAGTATAAATCCAATCAATTATATTGTTATTGACAATATTGACAGTCTGGTATCTGTGTGATCAGTAGGAAGAGATGCAATAGAACAGGCAGTTTGATGAAGGCTAACCAAGTCCAATTCTGTTTAATTTTCAGTAGCTTGGAGAACTCTTCCCAAAGTGACTGCAGTTTCTCCTATGGAAGTCTACTGAATCAAAAGACAATTGTTAGTATTATTGTGAGGGAGCCAGGGTTCCATTAAGGCTCATCATACATCACCATATATCGCAGTAGAGCCAAATCAGTTACTGAGTGCCCATTCAGGGTCCATATTGATGTTACTGGGCATTTTTCAGATCTATTTCTGTAGTTCTCAATTATACCCATATAACCTGAAAGCAGGTTCTTTCACATAGGGATGTGCAATCCTCTTAGGGAAATCTCTTGCTCTAGGCATAGACTGGGTGAGAGTCATCAAATCATTGATTGAGGTTCAAAATGGCTTAATTTCAAAATGGCTTCCACTCCCATAGTCAGCAGGACACAGATTAGCTCTTAAAAGAATTCTTTAAAAATGGTTAGTACTGTAACTAATTTGGGTTGTTTACTGCTGACCATGGGAGTGGAAACAGTTGGGGGTATTCTACTGGTTTGGTCTGGTTCTGGCATACTGGTAGCACCAAAGATTGGCGGAGACCAAACTGGTTCTCTCTGTAGAGCTGCTGGAGCTGCTGTTGGGTCTACCCACCCACCTGCCCACCCGGGATCCCATACTGACCTTTATTCCTTGCTTTTGAAGCACAGCAGCTGCTTTGCGCGTCAGAGCAGATTGCCCCACATCAGCTGCTGAAGCAACAGGGAGAGTGCAGGATTGCAGGAGGTGAGTCAGAAAGCCTCTTTGAATGCACAAAGTGCATCCACCAAGCCATACCCATTGAACCTGTGATAAACTATTTTGAAACCCACCACTGAGTGGAACCCACTTTGGAATTAAGCCATTTTGAACCTCAATCAAAGATTTGATGACCCTCACCCTCATGCTTAGCAAGAGGACCTTTTTCATAAGACATTTGGTCCTGGTGACCATTATGAATAGTTCCTCCGTCAATTGAGCTATACAGATCAATAGCTACTAGATGATTCTGCTCTAAATAAAATAGCTTTATAATGGCATTTACATATATTTGTTTTAAGAATCATAAAATTCTTGTAAGACCAACTGAGAATAAAACATGAAAGTACCTTGTAATCATTTAAGCTTGTTGCTCCTAATAAATTCTTTGAAGTTTTTTGAAGTTGGCTCGAGACTCATGATTCAATTAGGATGATTGCTGGAATCCTGACAATGAAACTGTGTATTATAATTTGCCAGTTTGGTGTAGTTGTTACAATGATGGCTTAGAAACTAGGAGTTCTAGGCCTCCCTTAGGCGTAAAAGCTACCTAGCTAATCTAGGTATCTAATCTACCTAGATCAATCACTCTTTCTCTCCCCAGTCCACCTCAGGTTATGGTGGTGTGGAAAATAAAAGGCAGGAATGTAGATAGTCCTTGATTTACAACAATTCACTTAGTGACCATTCAAAGTTACAACAGCACTGAAAATTGTTCCACCATTGTTTACACCTATGACCATTAAAGTACCCCTGTGGTCCATGAGCTACATTCAAATGCTTGACAACTGACTCACATTTTTGAATGTCCAGGGTCACGGGATCACCTTACGTACTTTCTGACAAGTACAATCAATCGGGAAGCCAGATTCACTTAACCAGGTTGCTAATTTAACAACTGCAGTGATTCACTTAACAAACGTGGCAAGTGAAATGGGGCAAAACTCACTTAACACATTTCTCACTTAGCAACATAAAGTTTGGGCTCAATTGGGGTTGTAAATTGAGGACTATCTGTTTTAAGTATGTTCACTGCCTTGAGGTATATAAAATGAGATAATAATAATAATAAAATCTAGATAGTGGACATGACAATACCTAGAGACAGGAGAATAGATGAGAACTGGTGAAGATAACAAAATACAGGACCTGCAAATAGAAGTCGCGTGACTATGGTAAAAGAAAGCAAAGATAGTATCAATATTATTAGGTGGCAGGTGTGATCCCAAAACAATGGGAGTATCATTTGGACACCATTGGTGTTGACAAAATTACCATCAATCAACTGAAAAAGGCGGTTCACTTGGAACAGTTTATATCCTATGACAATACCTTTAATACCATCAAACAATATCTGCCTTCTCTAGATCATTGGAAAGGATCTATCTGGATAAAAATGCCAGATCCATTCTAAATATCTGTGCAGCCAACCATAATATAGAATAGTTTGAGGTTCCATATTTTTTTGGTGAGATGGCATTCACACTTTAACCACTCCTCTGTATAATTCTTTTGCTTCCTTAAGACAAGCAGCCAAAACTCTATGGTATGACCGTCCGCGATATGTATTTCTAGAATTCTGCGTGGAAGACAGCAGGGATGTAAAAGTGGACCTTGATGATTACAAGGTAATATTGAGGTAAGAAAACATTGTCTTCTGTTTTAGGAGGGAAAAAAACCTGAATATTGGTGTTAATAAGCAAATACAAATGTCTAGCTTTTATTTTCCATTGAACACTATAGAACTTATTTCTACAAAAAAATACATTGGATTGTGTTACTGTATAAGTGTGTCGATTTTCTGATTCTCATTCACACATGATCAGTAATTAGTCTAATTCTTCACACAACTGCTTTCTTCTCTAAAAATGGAAAGTTTGCCTTCAGAAGATGGATTAGTAATGTTTAAGTAATATGCAGGTAGTCCTTGACTTATAAATCACAATTGGGACCATTCTCCAAGGCAGTTGTTAAGTAGGTTGTGCACTGATTTTGCAACCTTTTTAACCTATTGTTAAGTGAATTGCTGCAGTTAAGTGACTCAATGGTCATTAAGCAAATCTGGTTACCACCCCCCTTTGACTTTGCTTGTCAGCAGCTGGAAAGGTCATAAATAGTGATCACATGATCTAGAATGCTACAATAGCCATTAATTCATGCCAAATGCCCAAATAAATGCCAAATTTTGATCACTGATCCTGGGAATGATATAATAATTGTAAGTGTGAAGAATGGTTCTAAGTCACTTTCAGTGCTGTAGCAACTTCAAACAGTCACTAAATGAAGAGTTGTAAATTGAGGACTACCTGTAATAGCTAGTTTACTAAGCCAACTATCTGCAGTAGCATTTGTGAAAGCAGAAAATTTCAAATAAGTATTTACTGTGTATCTTTCTGCAGCTGTAAGAATGCTGATGGCATTGAAATATACAACGAGATTCAGTTTTATGCTAGAGTAAATTCCAAGGTAAGCAGATGAATGGAGAGGACCATCTTAAAATAAAAGAGTACATTTATTTTTCTTTGATATAGATAATCCTCAATTTACAATCTTAATTGGAACTGAAATTTATATTGTGAGTTGGTATGGTGATAAAGCAAGATGTCATGTGACCACACATTTATGACAGCAACTCTCCCCACTATGGTCATAAATTGAGAATTACAGGTAATTAAGTGAGTATCCACCACAATCTAAATTATTCTGAGCTGGTCCCTCCCAGCCCGGAGCCTCAATAAGTAACAGTCTATCATTACACTCTCACTTGCCTCTCTACCCACCTCAACTCTATCCTTTTGGCTGCCCTGCTTGTGAGAATTATAAGTGGGAGAAAACATTTAACAACTCCTATGTAGAAAATTCCAGAAACGAAGATGATTACACAAGAAAAATTTCGCTAGGAAATGCACTTTTGGATTAATCATACTTTATTAACTCTATGATAGATCTATGTGATGTTGTCAACAAATTATTAGGTTTCAAATTTTCTCTGTTTTCTCTGACTGTAAAGAACCGGGTTTTTTTTTTTTTAAGAACAGTGATATAATACCATAGATGTGATGGTTTTATTGTTACTTTTCTCTGTTGTATGGTGTAGATTCAACTGTTCAGTGATGTATTGAATAGAATGAATCCATTCTTGAGATTATATCATTGCATATCTCAACTACTACTTTTTGGTTAGCTCTATTTTAAGGGTTTATTTTAACCAATCTTTTATTTCTATACTATTGCTTAAATGAAAATGTGTAAATATGTTTTATTTGTTTTAACCATTTAGTCGTGTCTAACTCTTGGCGATTTTATAGGCAAATGCTCTCAATGCTATCCTATCAAGCACAGTCACTTTTAATTGTTGGATGTTAAACTTTCCATCAGCTATGGTGTCAAGTCAGAGAGCTCTTTGCTTGCCCCTTCTTCTTCTACTAAACCATTTCTAGCATTATTGCCTTCTTCAATGAATTTGCACGCATGACAGGACCAAGTAAATCAGACATAATCTTATGATTTTAGTTTCTATTGACGTGTCTGGTTTTATATGATTTAATACCTCTCTGTTAGTTACTCTGGCTGTCCATGTATATGCAATGATGGATGGAGGGAACCTTTCAAAGCAAATCAAAGCAAAAATGTGGCCCTCAAATGTGGATTTCATCAGTATTTATAGGACTAAATTAACTTAATTGCAATTACTTGTAGAAGAATTAATTGGTTTTTTTTTTTGCTACGGTGTAATCACTTCAGGATTCCCAAAATAAACGGTCAGGCAGGTCCATCACACTCTTTGCACGCAAGTGGAAGGATAAAGTGCCATGGCCACGTCTGACGAAAGAAGATTTCAAGGTAGGACACCTGCCCTGGTTAATTAGGGAACCAATACACATAAGTCTTGTTTAACAACCACGATTGGGCTTGACAATACTGTTATTAATTATTATTAAGTGAAGTGGTCTCTAAGGCAAACCATAACTGTGCTTATAATCTTATTTCAGCTTTCCTTTGCCTTACAGACCTGTGAAAATTGTAAATATGAAGACTAGTTGCAAAGTTACTTCTTCATCACTACGAATGATTATAAAAATGGGCAATTGCTAAATAAGGATGACTTATACTACCGAATCTCAGTATTATACGGGGATATCAGTAAGACCATGTCCTGCTTGCTTAACCATCTCCATAGAAAACTTGACTTTTTTATTTTTAGTCAAAGGGGGCAGTTAACATGACTTAGTTGAGATTTTATACCAGTTAAAAGTAGGTAATTTGGCAAAATATATTCTGATTTAATACCAGTTCTTTTCCTGTTTGATTGAAAAGATGGGGAAATTAGAATGCTATTGCTTTATTTTTAAATGTTACTTTTAGTAACAGTAATAGGAACAGAGATGGAACATGCTGTAGACAATTGTTTATCTTATTTGCAGCCAGCGTGGCTCTCAGTGGACTTTGATAACTGGAGAGACTGGGAAGGAGATGAAGAGGTGGAAGCAGCCATGGTCGAACAATATGCAGAAGTGAGCACAGTTATCAGATCAAGGCAGAATTCCAAAACTTACCTGACTCACTCTGAATTAGAAAAACTGAAATCTGAGAAAGTAGAAAGTGGCTATTCTGTATCCCAATTATAGTGCTAACTAATAGTGATCATAGGAATGATGAGAGGCTTTTACATATATGCAGAATGCAATTATTCTATTTAGCAGTGTCACAAGTAATAGCTAGAAAAACACCATTTACCAAAACAGGACCGTACTGCTATTATACATGCCATAAATTCTTGTATTATTTATGCACCATTTATACATGAAGTATGGAATATTGCAAATGTTTGCTCATATTTAGGTAAAAGGTAAAAGGCTCTAATAAGAGAGCAAATAATATTAATCTTTCCCTAGTTCTGAGTTTTCAGAAATGATCGACTACATGCTAACCTGCCCTCTTTTTACAGAGCAAAAAAGAATCATGTAAATCTAGTTAGCCAGATTCAATACTATTTCTCATTGATTAACATAAATAATAGTAGATATTTTAATAACTTTTTATGCAAATAACTGTTAATAATATAGCTATATTATTTGGATAGGAATATCCTCCACATTTCTCAATATTAAATAGTAGCACTGTTTGCTTTAATCTCCTTGTTTCCTTACAGCTCATGCAAAAAGTTACTAAGAAAGATCCACCCCCAGCTATGGATGATCTTGATGTAAGTATGTAGGAAATAGCATCTTTAACTACTGTATTTCTGAACTTCTGCTTGCTTGACTCCATACTATCAGTTTGTCAGATTTGCAAGTTAACATGGCTGGAGAACTGGGATGGAATATGGCTTGTGCTTCACTAGTATTTCAAGCCATTGTGCCAGAACTTGCAGAAGTTGATATAAACATTTTAAAAGTATCTCATTTCATAAATTTGGGTTATGTTTCTCTCTCAGTGAAATTACTAATCTTTCTCTGTATGCGCTTAATAATTTAGGATGATAGCTGAACGGGCACACCTCTCTGACTGGACTGCTATCTTAGTTTACTACTGCTACAGTCAGCAGTGACATGGGATTATGCTACATACTGGCTAAAGCCTAGATCAAGGAAGCAGATGCGACATGCCAAAGTGTTTCAAATGTATTTATTTTCAATAAGTATAAAAATATTGCAATGTAATTTTTCTGGATGACTTTAATAAACAACTCTTTGCACCAACTCTGTGAGTGAAATTGGCCCTAAAGACTAAGCAGTTGTTGTAATCCATTCCTTATTAAGTGTAGAAAGAAACGGGACTCAGGTAGTAGTCTTTGTAATTTGGATAATTACAAGAAACTCTTCGTAAATTTTTGTGAAAGAAAATGATCATTCAATAATCAAATACTAGCTTCAGGTTCTGACCAGTTCTGGAGAACTGGTAACAGAAATTTTGAGTAGTTCAGAGAACCAGCCAATCCCACCTCTGACTGGCCCTTCCCCTGTCTATTCTCTGCCTCCCGAGTCCCAGCTGATTGGCTGGGTCTTCTTTTGTTGCCCTGTACAGGAGAATGGAGCTGAAAAGCAGGTTAGTGGGGAAGGAATGAGATTTTGCAGTAACCTTTCCTTGCCATGGCCACCAAGCAATGCCATGCCCACCAAGCCACACCCACAGAACCGGTAGTAAAAAAATTTGAATCCCACCACTGGTGTTGCCCCTTCTATTTCATTGAGTGGAATTTCATTTGATCTTTGAAGTTCAGTCATAACTGGGAACCATCTAGAAATACTCAGCTGTTGAATAAGCTGGATAACAACAACAACAACAACAATTACCTTAACAGTTGTTCGGTCCTTGGTTAGGACTTGAAATGTTAAATTTTTACCAGCGCCATACTGTAAATTGAATTGATGACGACAACAACAACAACAACAATAGTAATAATAAAATAAAACACAACCAGGAACTGCCTATATACACAAATGCTATTTTAATAGCTCTTAGGCCCTTGGGTGGGACCTGAACTGTTAAGTTTTTATCAATTCCAGATTGTTAATCAAATTGAAGATTAACAACATTAACAACAACAATAATAATTGAAGGCTTCATTTTGACTGCCCAAGAACAAGATCTGTAGGCCAATTCCATGAAAACAAAAAATTAACATGCAAGTAACAACAGCAAGTGCCGCTTATGCAGCAAGAACGATTAACTGGATCATCTTATCAGTGGCTGTAGCGAAATCTCATAAACTGATTATTTACAATGTCATGATCAAGTTGCCAAAATCATACATTGGAAGCTTTGCCAGAAGTTTGGGTTCAAATGCAGCAAATATTACTGGGAACAGATCCTGTGGGACTTTGAAATCCAAACATATAGACATCTGGCCCACAACACACCTGACATCACTATTGTAAAAAAGAAAAAAAGTCTGGTTCATTGATATTGTAATACCTGGTGGTACACAAATTGAGGAGAAACAGCTAGAAAAAAAGAACAAAACATTGTGATTTACAAATGGAAGTTGAGCGATTATTGAGGAAGAAATTAATGGTTGTACCAATAGTAATAGGAACCCTTGGAGTAATATCTAAAGAGCTGCCTAGATATATGGAAATTTTGATCTTATTAGACCTCAATATCCCGACTACAGAAAAACACCCTACTTAGAATTGCCTAAATCAGATGCTACTTTAACAGTTCTTAGGTTCTTGGTTAGGTCTTGAATTGTTAAGTTTTAATCGGTCCCACTATGAATAGAATTATTATTATTGTTATTATTATTTATTTATTTTGATCTTTAGTTGATAGTTTCATTTTTAATGAATAAAAGTTTATAATAATAACAATAATAATAACAACAATAATAATACCATTCTTGAAGAAGGCAGTATTTTAGTGCACCATTTCCCTAGCAGAAAATTATATGGGTGTAGACCCTTGTGTTACCTTAATTGGGGAGCATATTTATCATTCTTTAGCATGCTTCTTGGTGACAATCCTAAACCTTTTGTGATTTTATAGCAGAATTTTTATGCTACTATCAGATCTGGGTTACAAACATGGAGGCCAGCAGGACAACTCCCTTGCCTTAAAAATGGGAACTAAAGTGGAAATCCAATCCTCAACTATGGTTTCCCCATACCTTCAATTCTTTCCCTATAGGAAGGTTTCTCAACTTCAGCAATTTTAGGATGGACTTCTATTTCCAGAATTCCCCAGCCAGCATTCTCTGAATAGAAATCAACACATCTTAAAACTAGATGCTGATAAACACTGATCTATACAAATTTATTCAATTTATATGCCACCCATCTCTCCTGACTATAATATTAAGCTGAATGTTGTAGGAGCCATAAACTATTGGGCTAATAGATCTGGGCTTCAAAAAATCCAGATCACTTGACACAACAAATATATTGATAAAACTCTCTCTATTCTTTGCTGTCATTTATAGTCATTCTGATTTCCAAAGTCCCAAGCCTACACATATTACCCTGCTGTTTAGGCGCAGTCAATTGTTATTTGTTCTATTGACAATAATAGAACCTCTTTTTCACATGATATATGAAATCAGTCTCTGATAACATCCTCAACAAGGGGCTTTCTCAATCCTGAAAGTACTGTTCAATCCCAAGGCTGGAAACTTGTGAAGCAAGATCTCTTATGTTTTCACTAAAATGAAACAGCAAACAATGAATTGTGGATTGTTACTGCTGTTTTTGTCTAGGCTGTTACGCTTTACATTAATGATTTTAAATTGTGTATATTTGATGTTGTAAGCTGTTCAGAGTTCTTGGAGTGGGCAACTATAATAACTATAATTAAACAACAATAATGGATGTGAAGGAAAAATTAACATTGGAAGCCCTAAGGTATTTGACAAAGCAGACCACAACCTACTTCTTGGTAAGCTAGAAAAATATGGGATAGAGAGCATCACCACTAGATGGATTCGTAATTGGCTGATAAATTACATTCAATGTGTAATCCTTAATGGAACTACATCTATATGGAGGGAAGTAAGCAGTGGGGTACCCAAAAGTTTTATTTTAGACCTAGACCTCTTCAACATCTTCATAAAAGATTTAGATGAGGGAATAGGAATTTGCAGATCACATCAAACTGGCAGGAGTAGCCAACACCCCAGAAGATAGACTCAAGATGCAGAAGGATCTCGACAGTTAAACACTGGGTCCTATAATTCAATAGTGAGAAAAGTACGGTTTTATACTTAGCCAAGAAAAAACAAAGGTATGGGTATAGAATAGGTAGAATCTGGCTCAATAGCAGTAACTACAAGAGGGATCTTGGATTCCTAGTGAACAATCATTTAAATCACATGTGTCAAACTCTATCGTGTCACATCACATGTCATTTTGGGGGGCATGGACTGCATGTGACGTATCCGGCCCACCAGCTGCCAGTTTGACACCCCTGATTTAAATTGAACCAATAGCTGCAGCCACCAAAAAATCCAATGCATTCCTAGGTTGCATTAACAGAGGAATAGAATCAAGTTTATGTGAAGTGTTAGTATCCCTTTAGAAGGCCTACATAAAATGACACTTGGATTCAGTTTTGGTCAAAATATAAAAATGTTAAGAAAGTGCAGAGAGAGTAACAAAGATGATTAGTGGACCAGAGCAGTGGTTGCCAACCAGTAGGGTGGGGACCACTGATGGTCCACGAGAAAATTTTGGTGGTACGCAGAGAAATGTCACCCCCAAAGCACGCCCCAAAGCAATTAATCCAGGCTGTGTGGGAACACAAGGCTTGTGTCACTTGCATTGTAACAACATAAGATAGTGAGGGGGGGGAAGGAAAGGGCGGGGCAGGGAACTTGCCCCATGTGCCCCACACACCTGGCTTGGCCACTGGGCTGTTGCTTTCAGCTTCTTTCTTCTGATTTTGGCTGCACACAAGGAAAGCAGCAGAAGCAGCAGAAATCTTTCCTTCTCTCCCCTAAACTCTGCCAGAAATGAATCTTTGGGACCCTGCAAGGCATCCTGCTCCAAGAGGCTATGCTGGCAAACACTCATTTCTGGTGGAATTTGGGGGAGAGAAAGACTTCTGCTGCTTCTGCTGCTTTCCTTGCATGAAGTCAAAAGTCTCTCCCCGCCCTCCCGCCCTCAGAACAGAGCTGGAGATCCTGTGATCCTGGTATCCTGTGATCCCAGAATGATCGATTGGTAGGAAAATGGGGTGGGGAATTTTCCTGCAGACTTTTTGGGGGATTTTCCCAGGGTTTCTGGTCTGTGGGATTTAAAATTATGAATTTGATGGTCCCTGAGGTCCAAAAGGTTGGCAACCCCTGGACTAGAGGCTAAAACATGAAGAATGGTTGCAGGAATTGGGTATGTCTAGTCTAATGAAAAGATAGACTAGGGATGATATGATAGCGGTGTTCCAATATTTAAGGGGCTGCCGCAAGGAAGAGGAGACCAACCTATTTTCCAAAGGACCAGAAGGCAAAGCAAGAAGCAATAGTTGGAAACTAATCAAAAAGAGAAGCAACCTAAAATTAAGGAGAAATTTCCTGACAGTGACAACAATCAAGTTCTGGGTTCAGAAGTTGCGGGTGCTTCATCACTTGAAGTTTTTAAAAAGAGACTAGAGAGCAATTTGTCTGAAATAGGGTCTCCTGCCTAAGAGGGGAATGGGTAGAAGAACTCCAGGGTCCCTTTAGACCAGGGGTCTCCAACCTTGGCAACTTTAAGCCTGGAGGACTTCAATTCCCAGAATTCTTTGCTGGCTGGGGAATTTTGGGAGTTGAAGTCCTCCAGGCTTAAAGTAGCCAAGGTTGGAGACCCCTGCTTTAGACTGTGTTTAATAGCAACAAAGATGTTTTATTCCGCCGTTCCCCTCAAGGAGAGGAAATAGCCCAGCGAACATTTCCACTGAGTTCGACCTGCCACCCGCCTCCTGTCCCGGCTGAGGAGTCTTTAAAGTTAATACTTAGGTCACGAAACACAAACAGCTCATTGGCCAACGTTGGCTCCACCCTCCTTATCTAGCAAATTTTGACAAACGTAGCAATTATGTCCCTCTCTGCCTGCCTTAGGCCGCCGGTCGCGCGTGCCCGTTGTCTCGGAGAGAGGGAGAGAAAAAATCGTTCGCGTCTCCGGGTTGGGTGACTTCCGTGACTGCATGGCGTTTATGTGCCAGCGGGACAGCTGGGTTCAGCAGGTGCGGAAGGAGGCAGGCGTGCGATGGCTCTCAGAGGCCGTGCTCGCCGCCGCTGTTCGGGGCGGATGAATAGTTTGCAGCTTTGCTCTTCCTCCGTTTGTGCTGGAAAAGGATTCTTGCCATAGTCTTTCCAATCTCCAAAACTGGAGATAAGCGGCTTTATCCAAAATTGGAAAGGCTATGCCTAATCACGCCCCCTTTGCTAGCACAAATTGAGATGAACAGTTGTAGGGTTCCTCCCATTCGATTTTTCTGTAGCCTGTAGATGCGGGATTTTAGAAATCTGCAGGGCTTATTGAGCCCAGGGCAGTCCGTGGTTCTTTTTTTTCATATTTTTGTTTCATGAATATAGAACAATGTTCCATATACAGCAGATGATTCTTAGGTGGGTCTGCTTTCTTCCTCGAGCAATTGTTGCCATTCCATGTTCTCCTTATTATAGCTTACTCTAGCAACTAACACTAGTAGGACAAGGCAAAAAGAATATATTTAATTACTTGCATAATACAATATGCTGATATAAAAATCAGTTGCTTATACATTGTACCTTAGTAGGAAAGGAAAGCCCAGGAAAGCAAAAGCGAAGAGTGACGCTTAACTGCCCTTTGCCCAAGAATAACTAGCCTATGAGCAGAGGTATGACTCAATGTAATTATAGGAAAGTGCCTCAAGAGGCCACATTTATAGTATTTGGTCTCATTTTAAGAGGTTTCTAATCTGCGAAACATTTTAGAAGGCAACCCGAAGTGAAATTGGACATATTTAAAAAGTATGATATGTAAGAAAATGGATTTATTATGGGTTATGAAGCTGGTATACATGGTACAGAATTAAAACGTAGTGCAGAAATATTAAAATAGAAGTTTGGGATAAAAATTGCATCATTTGCTGAATGTAATATTTGTAACAAAATGTATGCCGTTCTCCCCAGAAATTTACAAGAAAGAAGGCTATTGATAAAAACATACATTTTTTTTCTCATTGTTCATCACTCTTGGCTTGCACATGATACACCTCTTTAATATCAACGTTCTATGTGTTAGTTGCCTCCACCAAAACTAAGGATCTCTTCCTTTTCCTGTTAAGTTTACCACCCAGGTGGTCTCCTGCTGCCCGGCAAAATTATCTACAGAAATTAATAAAAAGAACATTTTGCAAGGTTACCATGTCATCTTGGAAGACACTATTCTTTTCCCAGAGGGTGGAGGGCAGGTAATAATTTCAAAATATTTTAGAGTTGTAAATTATTGTATATTTCTTAATGTGTTGCTTGATATTAAATCCAATTTTATGTTTTTAAAACCAAAACTTTAATTGGTCAATATATTTGTTAGGAATACATGATTTTTTTTTACTTTTTAAATATGTTTATTGTATTTAGAAATTTAATGTGATATTTCAAGAATAAGTTCCATATAAAACAATTTTAACATAAAAAGATAGACTTGGATTGCATAAGATGTATTACATAAGGTAGTTTGAAAATTCTGGAATGACTAATTCTTCCTAAAAACTTTTGGTGTGAGATTCATAATAATTGAAACTTTTACTTGGAACTAATTAATAATATAAAAATGATTGAGCAATGCCTTTATTTGTGCAGTCATTCATTGTTGCTCTTGCATTAATAACATTTATTTTGGGATATTTATGAAAAAGATAGCATTTATTACGATTGTTACTTTTTTCCCAGAACCTTCCCACAAATTTGTGAATTAAGTTTATCTCTTTTATACATTTTGTTGAGGGTGTGTTTTTTTCTCAGAAGCTGAGAAAAATTGTAACTTTAAATTTTTTCATTCCAGCCTGATGACCGGGGATTTATTAATGATATCCCTGTTCTCAGAGTCACCCGACAAGGTCCAGATGCTTTACACTTTATCCAGACACCACTTGAGCCAGGAACTAAGGTACAACTGGTGCTAGACTGGGACCGACGGTTTGACCATATGCAGCAGCATTCAGGTGAAGAATTGATGCATGTGATGTCCATCAGTTTTGGTGATTCAATACAGAATATTTATAGAAACCCAATAGAAAGTGTTTAAATAGCTGATAAATAATTATCTGTTTCAGGACAACATCTCATCACAGCACTTGCAGATCTGATGTTTGGATACAAGACAACATCATGGTAAGCAGGATGCAACTTTGCTCCTGTCTTTCTTGCTTGTGGATTCTAAAACTACAGCAGAGGTAAATTGCAAAATCTGTAGAAATGTAACTCAGGTAATGCTGACAGACTTAAAACCTGAAGGATTGTTATTAACAAAATCATTTGTAAAAAGAACAGATAACCATATGGTTTATTAGAAAATAAATATCAACAATTGGCAATATTTTATTTTAGGACAAATAAAAAATGCACAAATGTATGTATGTGCTTTTGAGTTATTGGAATTCTTGTTCAGGGTAAATGATCCAGAAATCAGGGAAAGGAGAAGTATTTATGGTTGCAGGCATGAGGATTGCATCTTAGAGTAAATCTTAAGATAAAGATTATAGAGTTGAATATATTAATATATAACTCAGGCATTGTTTTACCATAAGCATTCTGGGACATAAAGTTATGGTGGGGTTTGTAGTTTACCAAAAATCACCTGCCTCTTTTACCTTTCTTTGATGAAATGACTGACAGAGCACATTCTGAAGCTATAGAATGTAAGGTTCTATTACCTGAAAGTAAGTTTTGAAGTTTTGAAGATTTTATTCAATCCAAATAGGTAATTTGGATTCAGAAGACTTTTCCCTCAATATGTAAATTGATGCATTCAGTCTGCCATGTCTGTCTTCAGACCGATTATAAATTGGAGATCTCATAGACATAGCTTTTGGCTTGCTTTTTTAGATTTTTTCCCTGGTTTTTGTACATGTAACCTGCCGA
This sequence comes from Pseudonaja textilis, assembly GCF_049901715.1. NCBI lineage: Eukaryota > Metazoa > Chordata > Lepidosauria > Squamata > Elapidae > Pseudonaja > Pseudonaja textilis. The sequence continues at coordinate 86,096,015 of NC_142008.1, read as the reverse complement.
GGAATTTTGTAAAAATTACATACTTGCATATGATGTTACTTTAGCTACTTCTAGTTAATGAACTATATTTTCTTTTTTTTAAATTACACACAGAACAAAAAACAAATGTCCCTCTCCACCTCCCCTCAGCTACAAAAATATACTTTCAATGTTTCTTGAAGCCATAGGGAAGAACATAATATCATTTTCTGCCTTAAAAACGCAAGTAGTTTTTAAAGAAAATGTCTTATGGAACAGCATCCTGCAGCCCACAAATACTGGTATTTGTACAATTCCTTTTGCCAATGAGCCTTAAAAAACTAGCTGTTTTCCTGGGCCTTGGGTCAATGTATCTTTGGACCTTTTAAAATCATTCGTGAATGTTTTTGGTTTTGTTCCTTTCAGGCTACTGTTCATTTAATTTATATTATTTTTATCTTTTTTATTGAGAAGCTTCAGAGAGTTGTTCTGGAGTTGGAAAACCTAGAAATTCCATGAATGAATGAATGAACAAATGAATGAACAAATGAAGGTTGATATAGAATGTTAAACTAGTGAATGAGATTAAAGACTGATTTCGGTATTTGCACAAGGATTAATAAACTAAGTCTCAGATAAACATGCATAATAATGCTGCCTCCATTTCATTCCACCCTAATTCTTAATCAAAAGAAGATCATGGATAGCCAAGAAGAGACTTTGTGGATATATGTTTTCTCCCTAACAAATGAGGAGAATATATCATAATTGCCTTTTCTGCCCATTGCAGGGAGCTGGGTCGTCAGCGAAGCACTATTGAAATAGACACCTTGTCAATGACAGTAGATCAGGTGACAGCCCTTGAGCAGAGTGTGAATGAAAAAATTCGAGCTCGGGTCCCTGTGATGGTACGAGAGTTTGCTGTGGGTGATCCTGAAGTTGAGATGGTAAGTTTGGGCTGAAGTCGTGGAAAAGGAAACTACTTTGTATTCTTCTCTAACCAGATACTGTGCTACAGGTAAGGAGCCGTGGCTTGCCAGATGACCATACTGGGCCAGTTCGGATAATAAGCATTGAAGGTATTGATGCCAATATGTGTTGTGGAACACATGTCTCCAATCTAAGTGACCTGCAGGTGAGCCCCCACGTGCAAAGCTTTATAAATTGAATTTCTTCAGATGTGCATGTCAGGCTGTCCTGCAGAACAAAATAGCCTCTTTGTGCTTGTAAAATCCTTTACTCTGACTCAATGTTTGTTTGTTCGAAAGGTCATTAAGCTCTTGGGTACAGAAAAGGGAAAAAAGAACAAAACCAACTTAATTTTTCTTGCTGGCAATCGGGTGCTGAAAAGTCTGGATCGGAGCCATTCCATTGAAAAGGCCATGACATCACTGCTTAAGCAAGTATTCCATTTTCTGTATATCACAAATGGGCACCTTTATACATAGTCACAAAGAAACTATTTCAGACTTACTGGCCTGAGAAGTTCACTTAAGCAGTAGAAGGAAAAACAGTTGAACTTTGTGATTTTTTTTAAATCCAGAAATCAAGGACGCACAGGTGAATTATTTACTTAAGAGGAACAGCTACTTTATTTAAAGATATTTAAAGTTTCATGATAAGTAATGTAAGCCTCTAAACAATTGTTCCTGGAAAAAAATGGTTGCCAAATTATGCAGCAACTCCTATTACAATCAGTTTTGCATCCCATATTAACACAAGTTGCTCTTTTCACATTTCTCTTCAAAGTTTTCTCTCAATAAGACACTATACACACAGTTGAGATTCAGCCGGTTTGGGCCAGTTCGGGTGAACCGGATGTTAATTTTACATCCAATTTGGCGAACTGGTAGTTCGAAAGACCAGCTGCCCCCCCGCCCTTCCCAGGAGTCCCCCCATGCCCTGTTTTGGCTCTCAGGAGGTCCTAGGCCAAACCCCCCGCGCCCCATTTTGGGCCTAGAAGGCCTCCTGCAGCCTCCTGAGAGCAAAAATGGGGTGCAGGAGTGCAGCACCCCCATGCCCCATTTTTGCTCCCAGGAGGCTGCAGGGAGGCTTATTAGGCCCAAAACAGTGTAGAGGGGCATGAAGAAAGAAAGAAAGAAAGAAAGAAAGAAAGAAAGAAAGAGAGAGAGAGAGAGAGAGGGAGGGAGGGAGGGAGGGAGGGAGGGAGGGATGAGAGAAAGGAAAAAGAAAGAAAAAGAAAGAAGGAAAGAAAGAGGGAGGGTGGGAAGGGAGAAAGAAAGGGAATGAAAGGAGAAAAAGAGAAAGAAAAAGAAAGAAAAGAGGGAGGGTGGGAAGGGAGCAAAAGAAGGAAAGGAGAAAGAAAGGGAATGAAAGGAGAAAAAGAGAAAGAAGAAGAAAGAAAGAAAAGAGGGAGGGTGGGAAGGGAGCAAAAGAAGGAAAGGAGAAAGAAAGGGAGGGGGGAGAAAGAGGAAGGGAGAGAAGGGAGAAAGGAGGGAAGGGAGAAAGAAAAAGAAAGAGAGAGGGAAGGGAGAAAGAGGGAAAGGAAAGTGAATGAGATATGGATGGATGATGGATGGATGGATAGAGGGAGGGGAGAGAGAAAGGGAAGGAAGGAAGGAAGGACCACAAACCCTGGTACTAGACACAGCTTCAGAGGATGCTTTGAAACCACACAGCAATCCAGGGCTGGAAGGGACATCGGAGGTCATCTGGTCCAACCCTCTGCTCCAAGAGCATTGTTAAAGTGAGTTTCTCTCTTTTGACCCACCTGCGCCCACCACATGACCAAGCCGCGCCCACCAAGCCATGACCATAGAACCAGTTGTTAAAAAATATGAATCCCACCCCTGACTATACAGTCTTTCCTGAATCCTGTGGTTGCCCTTGTATTTTAGGAATGGTCCCGAAGAACATGTAGAAGCTGTGAAAAGACTGCAGAGCTCTCTGAAGCTGCTTCAGAAGGTAGGTTTATGTCATGGAAAGTTCATTTTCTGTCATGGAAAGTTTCAAGCCTGGCTTTACAGTAACCACAGCAAGATACACCATCAACTTTATGTTAGAATAAGATATTGGAAAGCAATTTTAGAGAGGAGCATGTTTAGGAATGGAATATGGAAATCAGGTTTGAGGAAGATGGGTTGGTTTGGAATGATAGTGACTATGACTGCAGTTTTCAGGGTTCACCTGGAAGGATGTCATCTAGCCTCCAGAAGGATCAGATTGAGAACCAGTTGCAGGCAGATTAGTCCTACTTGCCTTTCAGGACTATCCAAGGTCTGGTCTCCCAGCACAAAACTACCTGTGATTACAATCCAGATGGGTAGAGGACAGTTTGATCATGGAGAAACTCAGTAACGTTTATTGCATCCTTGTCCTTTTTTTTTTACCTTGCTACGAATTTCCCTGCCCAGTCATTTCCTTAGTCAGTTAATCTTTGCTGAATGTAGCAATTGATTGGATGTAACACATCCACAATGTACTTCTTTTTTCAGAATAATGTGAATTTGCTAAGAGATTTAGCTGTTCTTACAGCGCAGAACTTCAAAAACACCACGGTTGAACAGCCAGTATTTGTCTTACACAGGTGAGGGAAAAGACTCCATATGTTTAAGCTTGGCTAATTTGGCAGATCACCATGAGAAAATCTATTTATATGTTTGCTAGAGTCAACACTGGTCTGACAATATCAGTATGGTGGAACCAACAAATGTCTTAGATAAGAGGAAATTCAAGATAATTGAAGTCGCCCTCATCTCCCATACACCCACAAACATAAAATGATATATAATTTTATCCACAAGAACGTTTTAGTGTCATGAGAACTCTGTTAATAATAAATCCTTTGAAGCTCCATCAAGCAAAAGTGTATTTATATTTTAAATTTCCAAAAAGCTGAAGTTAATACAAATTAAATTATCAAACCAATACGGGCATTGATGGTTTTGCTCTTTGTGTGTCTGATAGACCTGCTACAGAGAATGGTAAGAGAGTGCAAGTTTGGACTTATTTCTTACAAAGTTTTAAAAATAGGAAAGAATTTTTCTATTCTTCTTAGGGGATCATGGAATATCTTTCTCCTCTCTACAGGAAAGATGGTGACTCTGAGTTCATGAATATACTTGCAAATGAAATTGGCTCTGGGGTGAGTCTTTTCTCTAATTTTTAAAATAGGAAATCTTCAACAAATATTTATTTATGGAAGATTTCCTGTTTTAAATTTAAAGGGAGTTCCTATTTCTGATACAGATAGATATTAAGAACCATTTTTCAAAGACCATTCGAAATATAACAGCAGTGAACAAGGAGATTAATGACTGTTCCTGATAATGTGTGGCTGTTGCGATCTTCCCATTGTCAGGTAATCACAATTCAGGAATTTCACAACCAGCTCACAATGATGAGAGTTGTAGTGTGCTGGGTCATGTTCTCACCATCTGCGACCTTCACAGCTGGCTTCCAACAAAAAATCAATGGGAATGATGGCAGGTGGTTATAAATTAAAACCATGTAACTGTGGGACAGTGTAACAGCATGGGGATCCGTCTAACAATCACAACTGGAACTGCTGCAACTGCTATTATAAGTCTATACATGGTCATATTTCATGACCATGTCTCTTAGTGATGGAGCTGACAATCCTAGTTATGGTAGTTCTTGACTTAACAGCCATTATTTAATAATGGTTGAAAGAAAAAATGACCTCAGGAAAAGTGATTTACAACCTGTTCTTGCACTTATGACTGTCACATCACACACACACACACACACACACACACACACACGAGATAACAATTTGGGTGCTTGGCAACTAATATGCATTTATGACCAGCTGCAGTCCTTTTTTATTATGTTTTTGATGTTAGGTGTCCATTTTAGGTCTTGAGATATGATAGAACCTAGAAACTTGAAGGTCCCTACTGTTGCTACTGTGTTGTCTAGTATTATAAGAGGTGGTAGTATAGGAGGGTTTCTCCTAAAACCTACCACCATTTCTACGATTTTGAGTATATTTAGTTCAAGATTGTTCCAATCGCACCACACGGCTAGTTGTTCAACCACCCGTCTGTATGCAGATTCGTTGTTGTTTCGAATGAGACCAATCACTGTTGTATTATCTGCAAACTTCAGTACTTTAGCAGAGGGATCTTTTGAGATGCAGTCATTGGCATATAGGGAGAAGTGGAAAAAGCACCCAGACTTGGGGGCCCCCCTGTGCTAATTGTACAGATATCATGTGGTTCCGCCTAGCTTCACCTGCTGCTTCCTGTCTGTTAGGAAGTTTATGATCCACTTATAAGTGTGGTCAGGGATTTAGTTTAGTTAGGAGAATACCTGGAATGATAGGGCCTGCTAATGAATTTGACTTACCATCAGAAGCAAAATCCTGATTTAAATATTTTTTATGCAGTGGCACCCTTGAGCAATGATTGAATAGTACTTGTAAAAAAATTGTTTAGTAGCATTAGATCTGACACACTATCCTTTCAACAGGAAACTCTTCTTTTCTTATCTGTGGGAGATGAAAAAGCAGCTGGGCTTTTTTTGCTGGCAGGACCTTCAGAAGCAGTGGAGAAACTGGGCCCCAGGTGAGTTATTCAAAACAGTTGAAGTACAATCAACCTATTAATTTGGTGTCCATGAGAGTGGAGCTCTGGTCTGTTGTTTTGTCAGTTGCTCAAGTGATGAGTAAGGGGAATCCAGTCTAAGTGAACTTATTGATTGGCCTCTTGTTCTTCCCACAAGAGTTGCTGAACTACTGGAAGGAAAAGGAGCAGGGAAACAGGGGCGCTATCAGGGCAAAGCTACAAGGATGAGCCGACGATCAGAAGTGGAGGCCCTTCTTCAGGAATTCGCCAGGAAATAGAACTCAGAACAATGACTGGGTATCCGGACAATAGTGCAATTAGGGAAGAAGCAAAGTTTCAGCCATAATTGTTCCTCAAGGACTATTAGATAATACAATAATTTGTGTTTCTGTTTTTTGAGTGTGCCAGTATCACCAGAAGAAAATTATCAGTGGTCTAATGCTGCGAAGAGGAATATTACTAGATATGAAAGAGATAAAATATGTAAGAGAGGTGTGGTATGTAAAACAAGCATGTCTGGAACCTTTATTATATGTCTGTAGAAAGAAACTTCACCATAAACCAAGCAGTTTTGGGGTATAGAGAAGAACTGCATTTTTCAGGGATGTGTTATGATAAATTTTCCATAAAATTTGTGATGCTTCAATATCACAAATTAAACATTACAGGTGTTTGCTGATATATTTGTTTCTAATAGTGTATGTTGTCTTCCCCAAATTGTCTTCTGCTGAACCATTTGTAAAGGAGTTTAACAGGCATAATTCTTTGCTCAGTCTTGGCTAATTTGGCCTCCTCTGAATATATGAGGACTGCTGTGCTTAGAATTCTCAGCAATTGTCCAGTTAGCTGGACATTTTAGAAGTTGTATTCCTAACACATCTGGAGAGCACCAAATTGGTAAGATCATTTTAAGTCAGTTATATCTTAGGATCATCATCTAGCACCTAACAATCTGGGTCCTCATTTTATCGACTTTGGAAGGATGGAAGGCTGAATCAGTTTTGAGCCCATTGGGATCGAACTCCTGGCAGTAAGCAGAATTAGTCTGCAATACTGCATTCTAACCACTGCACCAGCAGGCAGCATGATATTAATGAGAGGGAGGTGAATAAGTTTTCTTCTTACATAACAACCTGTAACTGTTCATTTGCTTATGTACAAGCTATTTAGTACAAAACTTTGTTCAAGAAGTACCATGATATGATTCTGAATCATTTTCTGAAAATCAGGCATAGAAATGTGAGTCTAAGAAAGTGCCTGGATTGTTTAGGTGTTAAAAAAATGATATATAAATTTAACCCTGCATCAGTCTGATGATTTATGGTTCTGCTTTGGTTCTACCAAACATATGATTACAAGTGGAAGAAAAAGCCTCCATTATGTCATCAGAATGTACAGTAACTTGATTAGAACATAGAATAACAGGGTTGGAAGGGACCTTGGAGGTCTTCTAGTCCAACCCCCTGCTCAAGCAGGAGACCCTATACCATTTCAGACAAAGGGCTGTCCGTTCTTTTTAAAAACCTCCAGTGATGGAGCACCCACAGCTTCCACAAGAAAGCTTTTCTAGTGTTTATTGCTCTCACTGTTAGGAAATTTCTCAGTTCTAGGTTGCTTCTCTCGTTGATTATCCATTGTTCTTGTCTAAGATTAAATATGGTCCAAAGTGATAAGAAAATGGTAAAGAGCAAGATTTGTGCCTGGCGTTGGTTGGAGATAAATGCACAAACATTCACATGAAAAGAGGGGGGAAAATCTATGATAAACAAGGAACCAGGCGGGCAGGGGAAGCAGACAATGCAAATACAGCAAATTATTCTTCCAGGCTACTATTAAAAGTCTGATTGTAACTGTTTCTGGTTTGTTTGCAAACTAGTAGATAAGTTAGTCATCTTCTGTTCTGTTTGGAATTCCTCAAAAGCTTTTCTAAGAGACATCCCAAATACCACTCCACTTTCTTTTCTGGATTAAATATATTTATGCTTTTCTTCCCTGTTCATCCAGTCAGGATATCAAATTATTTCTGTCTGAAGGCAGCTATATTCATTCAGTGCATGGAAGGGATTAAGTCTCTGTTGGATCATTCACAAAACAGACAACAACATATTTTAGTTTATAAACCTTTAATCTTCAGAGCTGAAGATACATGTCCAAAGTAGCTCTACAGCAGGATATATTTGCTCCTTATAAATCTTTCTTGTCTGTCTGCTGAAGGAGGCAGAAAATGCTATAGGGGATCAGGGCCACGGCACAGATATGGGCACAAGTGCACTTACAGAATGAGAGAATGTAAAAGAGGATCTCCTGATCAGTGGGTATTTCAAAGGAATCAAACAGGTGCAGGATTAACAGTGAAAAAATGATGCAACTGAAGTGGAAGATCAGCCCTTGGCTTGGCTTCCCTCTGGACATTTCTGCATACATTGGGGAGTTGAGTCCAAATCCCAGACCAAACAAAATGCCCAGATTGCGTAACAGACTGGCAAAAGGGGTTGTGTCAATATGGACCCATTCAGGCCGTTCACACCACTTGTGGGCCTTCTCAATTGTCCATAAGAGATCTACACCCAGCATCTTCAGCAACAGGTAGAAGCTTAGGGCAAAACCAAAGAGGAAGCCAATAGTTCCAACGTATCGCGTGAAGGTGGCAGTGTAGATGGAATGGACTTGTTCAAAAATCATAGCCACTAGTAATCCTGTGGAATAAGTCAATTATTGAGTTGGCGTTCTCTGATATTTACATGTAGAGTTTTATTCTTTTATTTATTCAAGACTAGGAATAGCTTACCTGAAATAACACCAGCAATCACTTGATGTGGGAAGTGTGCAGCAATGAACACTCGGGACAAGCAGACACAGACTTGTATAGCCCAGAATCCTGCCCAAAAAAGACCATGGAGCCACCTGGAATGGGGAAGATCAGGGCAAAAGCAGGAGTTCTTAATTGCACCAAAGAGAGACATCTTAGGCTAAAGGCCAGTCTGTCCTTTGAATATTGTGCCAGAGCAAGAAATGCAATTTCATTTAGCTAATTCTAGAATGAATTAGTTAAATGAAGATAGTCCTCACTTACCAACCGCTTCACATGGTGACTGTTCAATGTTATACTGAAAACATAACATTACCACCAGTGTCTGCATTTATGACCTTCACGGTATCTTTCAGTCATGCGATTATCATTGGAATCAGTATGCGTTGCCCTGTGCTGATCTGCTGGTGTTTTCCCCCTTCACTTTCAGCACTGAGAGATTGGACAGGAAGGGATTACAAGAAAATAAGCAGGCACATACTGCTTACACTCTTGTAATCCCTTCTCTAATCTCTGTGCTTTGAAAGGGGGTCGGAAACAATATCTGCAGGCAATTTCTGCTGTCCTGTTTTTTGAGACTTCGTATGGTGTACCAGGGTGCCACAGGGTACAGTGTTATTTTAAAAGAGTCAAGATAGTAGACACGATAATGAAATCAAAATTATGTCTGTTTGTATATGTTCTGCACATGTGTATACATACAAACCTGGCAGAACTTTATGCATTCCACTGTTGCTCTTATCCTGTTTTTTTTTTTTTTACTATCCTATGTGTTTGTGTATCTATGATAAACTGACAAGATGCCTGCTGTGCCTACACTTAAGGATTAAATAAATTTATCTAATCAGTTTGGCAGTCAAAAATACATTTTGCTATCTCCTTTTGAATGGCATCTCCTCACAAATGGATGATTCCCTGAAACAATCAGTCAATCAGATGTTTTCATAGTTATGTTTCAATGCCCATATTTGTCAAATGTTTCCAAAGGTTCCCAAAACCAACTGAACAAAAACAGAAAGACTGACACTGACCCTGAAACTCCACAAAATGAACAACTGTGGCAAGAAAGATCATAAATGGGGGGAAATTCACTTAACACATATCTCACTGAGCAATATAAATTTTGGACTCAGTTGTGGATATAAGGACTACCTGTATAATGCTTCAATGTTGAATCTCAATCTTGATTTCATGAAAATTAGCTCTGCTGATTTAGAAGTCAACTTTGAAACTGCCGTGTAAGAACACAGTTTATTTCATGTTGCATATCGATAATACTCCTTAATGTCTTAATTGTGGCAGCCATTATCGCAAACAAATGAAAAACAACCATCTGAAAATGAGACAGTGAGTTGGGACAATGTTTAGGTATGGTTTTTCTTCCGTAGTCTTATATCAATATCCTCTCCTTAGAGGGGAATGGGGAGCTATACCCTTGTTTACAGGACAGGACAGCAAAAGAGGAGCTGTCTCAGTTATGTCCACGTCTAAACATAAAGTTTCAGCTCCCATCTGCACAGCGGGCATGCAGACCTTACCTGCCTCTCAAGGTGTTTCGCTTCTGTGGCAGTAGTTGTGAAAGCAGTGCTGTCACCATGACATAGTAGACCCCAGAAGACCCCATGGCGTGACCAGAAGGACTACCTGAAGATGCATACAAAGGAATCAGTGAAAGGAAGGCTGCAGCTGCAATGGATTAAGGAAGGTACTGGGAAAGTAGGGGGTTCAACACTTGCAACCTCACCTGGGCCAGTTTCACAGGTAATGGGAAACTGGCGGATTACTGGGGGTGTTACATTGCCATAGAAATCTGTCTCATGTACCCACCAGTAGGGCCTTTCTCCAAAGAGGATCCTAAAAGGAAGGAAAAATAAAAGTAATCCTGATCCCTGTAAAGGACAAAGCCATAGCAGGCATAAGATATCAAATAGGCACTTCACAATTCTGTGAATACCAGAGAAAATTTAAATTTCTGTAAATTAAAAAAAAAAAGTTTCAAGTTTCTAAGTTCAGATTTGCCTGCAAAGCAGGAGTACTAGAATTAAAAGCCTTTCAAATAAGGATAGGGATAGATATTTCCTAGCACTGATAATTATGAAAATTATAAGCCAAAAGTATTTATTACTCTGGCTGCTATTTTCTGAATTTTAATTTTAATTTTAATTTTTGCAAGTTCTTTGAGGATTGTTCTAGTAGAAAATTAACCTTACAATTTTAAAATAAAATTTCAATAGTCTTATTGTTTTTCTTCATTCAGCAAAATCTATCTAATTTTTTCAACAAAATGAAGAATGCATGTTGTAATGTACAGGTTAGAGTACTTGTCAGTTTGACTTCTTTCATAAAGAAAATCAAATTCTAGTAGTTGTGAATTAACAAAATTGTAAGATTTAAAAATGCCAATGGCTTTTTTGGAAGATACAATATTACATTTACCTATTCAGAAAGCAAGATGCCTTATATATAGTAAAATTGATTTCCAATTAAATTAGATTGGAGCCTGAGAGCACATTCTGGACATTTAGTATACCATGGTATCTATTTAAAAAGCTGCTTAAATTCAGTATAAATTATTCCCAAATAAATGTATATAAAATTGCAATTGTAGCCTCTTTCATAATATGGAGACAAAATTTCCTTATGATACCCAAATCCCAGTTTGTGATAGAGAATAAAAAAATCCATGGAACAAATGGAGGCACAGACTATTTGAGCAGAACTGGTTAAGGGGGTGGGGGAAAGAGAAGAGAATAATGGCAGTCTTCAAGCCTGCTCCCTTTTTCTTAGGTGTCCTAAATTAAACTCTCCGAGAGGGTCTATATGAAATATAACTTGGAAATGATAAATGCTTATTTGGAGGAAAACCTAGCGTGAATGTTTTCTTTTTCACAATCACCTCCCTCTCCTTAGTCTTTTCTTGCTTCGCAGCCAACAGTCTTTAGCGTTACATACAACTTATAAATTACGAATTGTCCTGGCCCTTCAAAAAAGAGTTAAAATCTGGAATATATAAGCATAATTGTTTTTTTTTCTAATATTATTGTATACTATATTCTTTTGCATGCTTCACATGTTACAAAGACCTATGTTCTGAGTTAAGCATCAGATCAACAACTTGCAACAAGGAAGGGTTATAAAAGTCACTTTGGTCTTTGTGCTGGAAGAATGAGAGAAGTTATTCTTGACCCCATGATGGATTCTCACTCACGCTCACCACTTGAAAACAAGGTTGAACCAATCGCCGATGACAGCTACCCAGATGAGTCGGATTCCCACTTCTTCCTTCAGTTGGAACCAGACAGGAAAGAAGAAGAAAAAAGTTGTTCTGAGATCAGCTACTGTTGAGATGAAGAGAAACCAGTCCTGAAAGTCCATGAAATTCTCTTGGAGATAGCTGGTGGCCTGGATTCCTGCACTGTGCATAAGATCCATGATGCTACTTCAGCAGAGATTATCTTCTCCCACTGTGGTCCTTCCTAGTTTCCCCAGCAATTGCTGGGACTTTTTTATATCCAAGCCCTCTGATCTTTGATCTTTAACCACCACTCCTGTCCAAAAAATATTGACAGAAGCTTGCAGAATGAAGCAAGGTATATTTGTGTGCAAGAGTCAATATCTTCTGTTTCAGAGAGCATATCTGCCCTACATGCTTGAGTTTGAAATATTACTGCCTTTTCCCATTGAATTCTGAATGGAGGTTAGATTCTGCTTAACAGAACACATTTGTTAATCAGACTACAATTCTATAGCACCTGTGGAAAAAATTATAAACATCTAAATGTAATAATGTCTCAGTACATGAGACAACTATTATAACACTCAGAGGAAAAATACTCTGCTTAATTCAACCATTATGAAATGAGTGCATAACACACTATTGTAAGGCATCAGCAATCTTCAAGAACTATTTTTTAAAGAATTAAATTAGCATAAGCAATTCCAATTTTCTTTGTCCTTTGAACTCGTTCTAGTTAAATATCTAATTCTCAGACATTTTAGATACAAACTAAAAACTTTCCGGGTAGTTAATTAATTAATCAAGACTGAAAGGCATACTTAATCTGGCATACCTGAACTCAGAGAACTATCCACCAGAAATATATACAGTAACAGAATCAACAGTGTCTAAGACATTATTTTCTAAATTCTGTGCTAAAGCAATTTATTGATAAGCAGATAAAGACATCAGTGTCTCAGATGAAAGGAAAGGGTAGGGGGTGATGATATACAACCAAAATGAACTCAGCATTTTGGACTTTAGGACTACATAGCACATTTCCAAATAACAACTATGAAATAGGATTACAAAAAGAAATCAGCCAAGACCCCAGTTTCAATCAAGACCTTGAGCAATGCAGAATAACTTTCATAAAATATATTAGTCAGGCTTTAGATTCATTCCAACCTGCCTTGAGGCTTGGCTTTGGGATGAAACAACCTGCTGTGATGGGTGACTTTTTCCAGAAATTACAGCATGTAGTTTATTCTGGCCACTTCTGGCATTATCGCCCATGATAGCCTTCTGGACTATTTATTTTGTGAAAGGCTGAAAAAGCAAAGTGTTATGGTTATCCCAATCTTCATGTTTGAGAAAAAATACTGGAAAATAGAAATTATTTTCCATACCAGTGGCCATCAGATTTTGACAGCACTCTTAAATAAACAGATTTAGTCATTTAAATTTGTTCTGGTTTTGGTATGTGCAGGAAGTTCTCGCCATGTATCTATACATGGTTACAAACTTTCTTACTTTTTGGACATTTTTGTATACTAGGAGGGATACTCAGACTGGAGTACAAAATCTGGATAATCTCATATAAATTATGGAGTATCTGAGACATTTCCAAATATTATCTGGATGTTCTGGATTTTAAAAATGCCCTGACCACTTTTGTGGGGTTTATATTTGGTGCTAGAGAGAACTTGGTTGGAAAATAGAACTGAAAGAAAATCCAATTTTATATGATTTAACTCTCATCATTGCTTAATTGCAAGGAAGAAAAGGGTTTAAGAATATCTCAGTAAGCAGCCAGTTTGGCCTTGTTTACAGTACTTGCATGATTAGTTCCAGCCTCTCAATGACAATCCTACAGTCAACTTGACAGGACAGGTTAGGTCAGTGTTTTTCAAACTTGGCAACTTGCTATGGAATTTTTGAAGTCCACACATCTTAAGAGTTGCCATGTATAAAAATATTAGCCTAAATAATTTATTAATGTGAGGGGATGAAATTCATTAAAAGTCACATGAAATAGAGTTGTAAATTTATTTTTAATCCCCTAGGCTTTATTCTCTTTGGGTTGTTGTTTTTTTGTTAAAAAAAAGTAAATACCCAGTAATGGAAATTTCACCACTAGCACTATAGTATCAAAAAAATAAAAACAAAAATAAAAAAAAAATAGAAAGGAGCAGACAAACCTATTAAAGGACAAGTTGCCTCATCTATTTGTCTTGGTAGCCTCTGCTGAGTAGCCACATCAGATAACAGAGATGGTGTTGGTGCATAAGGAACAAAAATGTTGGAAGGTCAAGTTGCCATATGATCTCTGCACTCAGTTCAAACTTATTTATTGTCCAAGTACAAGGGGCCACTGTCCCACTTTTTGTGTTCCAACCCAATCACTTGGGTATTGTGTGAGTCTCAACCTTCTCCCTTATATAGCAAAAATTTGGACCTATGGAGATGTTCAGGCTGCATTATGACTCTGAAGGAGTCATCTATAAGCAAAGTTTAAAGAGATGTGAGTGGCCTGAATGGAGGTAATTTGTACTTTTGAAACCTGCAAAGAATAGTCGAGGGAAGAGGGTGCTTAATTTGTCCTCTTTCTTTGCCACAAAACATTTAGCTTGCACAAAAATCCCATTTCAACAATTGCGATTTATATTTTCAGAAGCTTCCAGTTATGGCATTAAAACCTGCCTTCATTCGAGGACCTATATACTGCACGAGTCAAAAAGAGGGCTGTGAAAATATTTACAGACCCCTGACATCCTGGACATAAACTATTTCAACTCCTTCTCTCAAAACAATTCTATAGAACACGGCATACCAGAACAACTAGACAAGAACAGTTTTTCCCCCCGAATGCCATCACTCTGCTAATCAAATAACTCCCTCAACACTGCCCAACTATTTACAAAGTCTGCACTACTATTACTATTAATCTTCTCATCATTCCTTATCACCCATCCCCTCCCATACGTGACTGTATGACTGTAACTTTGTTGCTTGTATCCTTACGATGTATATTGACTTCCTAGTATGATTTGATTGCTTACTGTATCCTATGACTATTATTAAATGTACCTTACTTATGTTGTACCTTGACTCTTGATGAATGTATCTTTTCTTTTATGTATACTGAGAACATTTGCACCAAGACAAATTCCTTGTGTGTCCAATCACACTTTGCCAATAAAAGAATTCTAATTCTAATCTAAAAGATGAGTTTTTGAGAAATTTTTGTCAAGAAGGGCAATGAGTTAAATGTTTAATGTCCATTCAATCTTTCATTCTGCAACTGCTGCAATTGCTACTTATATATAACCGCACAGCCGATTATAGTCACAGCCATTTTGGGTCCTGTAAAAATTTAGCCCTTCATCTTATGAAAAAAAATTCCCTTGGAGTGAATCCCTAAAGTCTAATGGGATCCAATATGAGATCTGGGCTTGTATTATGCTTTAAATATTTTTCAAGTGGCTTTATAAACTTCTTACTGCATTCAAGCAGGGGAGGTTGATAAATTATCGTTTCAAAGAAGGAAATATTTTTGGAAAAGCATCTGAAAAATGGCCTCATGACTCTGCAATTTCAAAGGCATCAGGATAAGTCAGTGTTTTCTAAGCTTAGCAGCTTTAAGATGCATGAACTTCAATATCCAGAATTCCTCATTCTGCAATTGTATATTGTTCCAGATTGTTTGCAGGGAGCAAGTATTTAAATCAGTTAATTTATATAAATAAATAACCCAGATTGTAGATTACTAGTGGTTCCTCACTTTTAAGGCCAAGTAGCAGTAGATGGCTATTATTTCTGTTGCAAGATAAATTACCAGACTTGCACATTTGAAATTGTTTAGAAATTATTAACACCATCCTGCATTGAAAGCTGAATTCGCTGAACTTGTTAGTGCCACTGCTGTGCATAATTAATCAATTGATGGTTTGCATAATCCTTCATTACTTCATTAGAAGCCAGTTTGGTGTAGTAGTTAAAAATTGGCCTAGGAACCAAGAGACTGTTAATTCTAAGTCTTCTTTAGGCATAAAAGCTGGCTTGGTGACTCCGAGTTAGTCACTCTCTCTCAGTGAATCCACCTCATGTGGTGGTTGTGAGGAAACTAGAAGGGAGGAATATAAGGTATGTTCACTATCTTGAGATGGATAGATGATAAATTTGGGTGGGGGGATACCTTTGACTCCTAGCAACTACCTGAATTAGTCCCTGCAATTTCAAATTAGTCCCTGCAATTTCCTTGGCAAATTTCAGATGTGGTTTGTCATTGCCTTTTTCCTAGGCCTAAGAGAGAATGATTGTTCCAAGGTCACACAGCTGGTTTTGTGCCTAAAGTGGGATTAGAACTCATGGTCTTTTGTTTTCAAGCCTGGTACTTTAACTACAATTATTTAACAGACTAATTTCAACTGAATATAGTCTGGAAATCACTATCAAGCAGTCTCTCTTGTCCAAGACATTGATTCCAGGGTGACCAAACTTCCAAGAATGAAATGTATTAATTTGCATACCTTTACATTTTTCTTTTTATAATCATTTAATTCCATTGAGAAAGGGAGCATCCCTTTATTCGGGATGATAATTAAGGCTATCATACCCGAGTTGTACAAATCTAGATGGCCACTAGATGGCAGAAAAGAGATATAGAAAATTATAACGCTTTGTTCCATCTTAGGGCTGCTAGAATTTTTTTGTGGTCCCACTCTAAAATTATTATAGACTCCTTGAGCAGGGATCATGGAAGTTGCTTTTCATATTATGATTCGCATATATGACTGTTTTTGTGACTAAAGCCTCTTGTTACTTCTGCAGCTGCTGGTGACTATCTGGAGCAGGCTCCTGGAAACTGAGTTTCTTTCCAAGTTTGCAGGGTGCACACAGAATACAGAATGCTTTTCCCTGAACAAATTTATCTTGGAAAAACTAATATGTCATCTAAATGACCTCACTTTTCTTGGAACTCAAAATTATTACTAATTTTGAAATTATTACTATTACTAATTATTATGCATTTGCCATTGTCTGTTTTCATGGATATGATAAATGAGAATTGAGAGATGCAATATTTTAACTGTACTCAGGCACAGTGATGTACCCAGCAACAGTTCAGGCTCTTTCTAAAGTAATTTTATTTTCTGCAAAGATTTGTAAAGTATTTAAAAATGGCACTTATCAGCATGCATATCAATGGAGTCCATAGGAATTCAGGGATTGGTTCTGGGCCCTCCCTCTCTAGAGGGCAATTAACTGGAGGCTCAAATGTTTTCTAGACTTTTGTGTAGCTGTGTGTAGATCTGATATAACATCGGTGGAGATGTCTTCCAGAGCATGTATAGAGCAATAGCATTTATTATATACCGCTTTACAGTGCTTTACAATCCTCTCTAACCATACAGAGTCAGCATATTGCTCCCAACAATTTGGGTCTTCATTTTACTCACCTCGGAAGGATGGAAAGCTGAGTCAACCTTGAGTTGGTGAGATTTGAACTGCTAAATTGCAGACAACCAGCAGGCAGCAGAAGTAGCCTGCAGTACTCATTAACCACTGTGCCACCATAGTTCATAGAGGATGCAATGGAGGAGTTATCAAGACCTATAAAACCTACTGACAATAATTCTGCCCTCTGGATCTATATAGGATCAAATGACATTGCCAGAAGAGATCTTAAAAGAATCTGTGGAGGCTATGGTGCAGGAAATTAAGCATAACTTACTTTTTTCCTTGATCCTTCCAACTGAAGGTCATAGCATAACGAGGAAAATCTAAGATCCTGGAAGCCAAAATCTGAATATGCAAATGATATCTTCAAGAAAGGCCTGGATAATTCTATAAAAATACTGTGCCACTTTGATGAAGAACTGTGGCAACACACTGGATACATAAAATTGGGAAGGAAGTCACTCACTATTCACTATTCTCATTAGGAGGAGGTTAAACTAGAACAAATGGGGAAGGTGAAGAAAGTGCAAAACTAAACATACTGTCAAGAACTCAAAGGGAGAAGCAGGAAGCCAGGTTAGGGACTCAGTTTCTGGGGATGCTGTGACAGAGATGGTACTCTAGATTTCAGACATTTCTATACCAGTTGTCAGAATATGAGAAACAAAAAGGGAGAACTAGAGGTTCTAATTCAGTACACACCCATGTACACACACACACACACACACACACACACGCACACACATACAATGTAACAGCATCACTGAAGCTTGATAGAATAATACTTATAAATGGTACTAGAAGGCTACAGGAATCAGAGCATGGGAATATGGTTGAGAATATTTGGATAAGAATAAAAAGAAAATACTGACAGTGTTTATAGATCAGTTCAACAAGTAGAGATACAGTCTTTCCAAGAGAAAATTTATAGTAATAATGGAAGGTTTGAATTATATTCACATTTGCTTAGAATTCAACTCTGCCAAGAGTCCTAGATCAAATTCCTTTTTTCTTTTGTTAACAAATTCATTTGTCAGTAAGTAGAAGAAAGAATAAGAGGATAACTGTTCTGGACATAACTCTCTTCCATTGAAGAAGTGAAGGTGGGGAAAATGACTATATTTGAATTTGTGATATCTAGAGGAGGAGAAACTGAGGAAAGACAGCTCTGCATACAAGACTTCAGAAGAGCACATTCTGATTAATTTTGAGGGTAAGTGATTGGATCCATTGACATGAAACCTTGAAGGAGAAGAATGTCCAGGAAAGATAGAAAATTCTACAAAACCAGTTATTGATGGCACATTTAAACACTATCCACACAAGAGTGGAAAATTGAGCAGTTAAAGAGGCTAGCAATGATACACAAATGAGCTGTTTAAAATGCTAAAGAAAAAAAAAGATATGTATAAGAAATAGATGGAAGGGAACCAAAAAAGAATACAAAGTAGTCTCCAGAATCTATTAGAATTGAGTCAGAAAAAAAAAATCTAAAGCTCAGAGTCAGCTAATAGCAATAACAATAGCACTTAGACTTATATACCCCTTCACAGTCCTCTCATTTGGTTTAAGAGGGTTTATATTGCCCCAACAATCTGGGTCCTCATTTTATCTACCTCAGAAGGATGGAAGGCTGAATCAACCTTGAGCTGGTTAGATTCCATCAACCAAACTGCTGGCAGCTGGTAATCAGCAGAAGTAACCTGCAGTACTGCACTCTAACCACTGTGGCACCATTGCTCAGCTAAAGCTTGTGAGAGATACCATCCCCAACAACAATCACAATCACAACAACAAGTGTTTGCTGTTTCCATTAGGTTTCCTTGTGAGGAGTAAGTGGCAAATTGTAATAGGAGATACTAAAAAGACAGACTTTCTTAATTTCTATTTTGCCTCTGTATTCTTTCAAATGAGAATGGAAACCTAACAGATTGTAGTTACTGTATGTCACAGGGGGAAACCAGACCTACAGCTTAAATGAGAAGAAGCTAAACTTAAATTAGCTAAGAGAGAACTTAAGTCAATTTAAATGAATTTAAATCTCCAGGGTCAGATGGATTACAACCCAGGGTACTGAAGTAACTGGCAAAGATTACTGCAAAATCACTTTGGGTAATCTTGAAGAAATCATGGAGGACTAATGGGAACAAATGCAACCTATATCATCAAAAAGAAAACAAAGTACTCCAAAATTACAGACCTGCTAATTTAACATCTATCCTGGATAAGGTCTTCAAATGATCAAGAGCATCCTGGTTGTTGTTCGATGGGTCTGCGTGGTAAATGGATGCAGGTAACTAGTAAGCAACCTTTATTTCTATTAGTCTAGGAAAAAAGCCACTCAGCTGTGGCACAAATCTTCAGCCACTGACAGGACTTCATTTTTCCTGCCAGTGGCTGGGCCAATGATTGGACTCTATTAACTGACTCCACTCCTTGGCCATATATGGTCATATACAACACCCCTCCTAGTTAGTGTACCTCCAATCAGCACCCGCCTACTGTACGTAATCGCATAAGTAGGTGGGGCTTCGATGGGTGTGACTGGACCTGCGCATCACTGGTTCCTGGAGCAGTGGCCCGAGCCGAAGGGTCCATCACTGCTCTGGTCCCCGCCAGTGGAAATGTCTCGAAGCTTGTTACTGGTGCGGCAGGGACCGTCAAGCCTGAGGCCTCAGAAGGACCCCACGGGACTTCCTGTTCGCAAGAGTGTCTCTGTTGTTGTCGTTTGGTTTTTGGTGCCTGCGGGGTTGGTGTTTGTGGCCTGCGTTGTTCAGCTGTTGCGTGTTGGGTGATTGGCTGGTCGTCTGTGCTTGGGACCCAGCCCCGTAGCTAATCGATGTGACATTCCTATAGCTTCCCTTCCTCCATCTCTACTCTGTAGGACCACGGCCCCGTGTTTTTGATGACCATTGCTGGCCCCCACGTTGGTCCCCTGATGTAACTATGTGCGTAGACTGGGTCCCCTATTGTGAATTGTCTGCATTTTCCTGTGGAGTCAGGGGGTGTTTCTGTGCTATAGTTGGGATGGACCAGGTCTATACTGTCCGCAGCCGCTGACCCATTAATAGTTTTGCCAGGCTGTGGTGCGTTGTAGTGTAGGGTGTGATGTGCTGGGAGAGGAGCATTTTGTCGATCCTCTCCTGCCAGTCCCCTCAGCCCATATGCTGTAGCGTTTCCTTAGTGGACCGGACCATTATCTCTGCTTGACCATTCATGGCCAGGTGTGCAGGCACTGATAGAGCGTGCCTGATCCCTAAGTCTGGCTAGGAAAGCCTTGAATGATTTCGAGGTGAACTGCGGGCTGTTGTTTGAGATGAGGACTTCTGGTAGTCCATGAGTGGTGAATAGACGCCTGAGTGCCTTTATTGTCACCTCTGATGTGGCGGATTGCATTAGGTTTACTTCCAGCCACTTGGAATAAGCTTTGACGACTATCAGGAATGTCTGTCCTTGATGGGGCCCTGCGAAGTCAAAATGTATTCGGGCCCATAGTGTGGTGGGTATTTCCTGATTTTCTGGGTCTCACGGCCTGGGGTCCTGGCCTGGATTCTTGGCAAGGTGTGCAAGTGGTGAACAAAGTTTTTATCTCCGTGTTCATCCCCGGCCACCATACATAGCTTCTGGCTAGGGCTTTCATCCAGACTATTCCGGGATGGCCCTCATGAAGCGTTTCTAACATTTTATTCCTTAATGGGGGGGATGACTACCCGGTCCCCCCCATAGCAGACATCCCTTCAGTACTGATAGCTCGGTTTGCCTATTTTGCTATGGTTTGTATTCCTCCCCCTGTATTGCCTCCAGCCATCCCCTCCACACCCAGTTCAAAATCCGTGCCATGGTTTTGTCGCGAGCGGTGAGCCTCACAATCTCAAAGGTCATCATCATCCTGGGCCATATGTTCTCTATTAGTAGCACTATCATGGATGGCACTGGGTCTTCGGCAGTGTCTGGAAGGGGGCAATGGCTGAGGGTGTCAGCATGGGCAATGTCTTTCCCTGGGTGGTGGGTTAATGTGTAGCTGTATGCTGCCAGGAATACTGTCCATCTTAACATCCTGGGGGACAGGATGTTTGGTGTGGGTTTGTCACTGGCGAGAATGCCCAATAAGGGCTTATCATCAGTGATGATGTCGAACTGCCTGCCGTACAGGTACTCGTGGAAACGCTTTACCCCTGTGACCACAGCAAGTGCTTCCTTGTCAATCTGACAGTAATTCATTTGTATTTTAGATAGTGTCTTTGAGAAATAAGTGATAGGAGCTTCAGTTCCATTGGGTAGCTTGTGGCTGGGGACTGCTCCGATACTGTAGGGGGAGGCGTCACAGGTTAATGTTAACGGTAGTGTCTCACTGTATTGGATGAGAACATTGGTCAATGTTAAGATGCTTTTTATTTTTTTTAAATGCTTCGGCCTCCCGTTATCCCCAAGCCCAACTCGCCGTTTTATCAAGCAGTCTGTGGAGAGGTTCCACGATGGTCATTTTCTGCAGCAGAAGCACATTGTAAAAGTTCAGCAACCCTAGGAATGCCTGCAGCTGCATTTTGTTTTGTGGCATGGGAGCTTCCCATATGGCTTTAAGCTTTCCATTTGTGGGTCTGATGCCTGCGGCATCAATTAGGAACCCCATAAATTCTACCTGGGGGACCACTAAGTGACATTTGTTTCTTTTTAATTTCAACCCTGCCTCCTGGAACCTTCCCAGGACTGCCCTTATACATTCCATCAATTGCTCCCTGCTCGTAGCTGAGACAATTACATCAGCGAAGTAGGGTATTACTCCGAGGATGTTGAGCAGCAGGCACTCCATGATACTCTGGAACAGGCCTGGGGCTATGCTTACGCTGAATTGGAGTCTCTTGCACTTGAATGTCCCACTGTGTGTGATGATGGTTTGTGCCTCAGCAGTAGCCTCATCGACAGGCAGTTGCTGATAGGCCTGGGCCAGGTCCAATTTAGCGAGTATAGTCCCCCGGCCCAGGGAGTGTAGGAGCTGCTGGACTATGGGCACTGGGGAGGCGTTTTGCAGGAGAGCTTTATTGAGGCTTGTTTTATAGTCAGCACAGAGTCTTATCGATCCATCTGGCTTGACCGGAATAACAATTGGGGTCTCCCATTTGGCGTGGTCTACCGGTTCTAGAACCCCTTGGACTATTAATTTTTCCAGTTGTTCCTCGACTTTTGGTCGGAGGGCGGTTGAACTTGCCGCGGTTTGAGGCAGACCGGGTGATATTGGGGTCTAAATTAAATGATATAGGGGTCCCTGTGTACTTGCCCAGTTTGTCATCAAAGACGTCGTTGAATTTTCATTCCAGTTCTGTGATGTCTCTGGTCGATCTGGGGGGAGAGATGTCATCTCTGTTGTGTGGGTGCCAGTGATGCTTATCTGGAGTGGCGGGAACCATTCTCTGCCAAGCAGGCTGGGTAGACTCCGGTCTACTATGGTGAGTGGTAGACTTCCGCGGAAGGTGCCATACTCCACGCAGGTAGTCTTTTCTCCCAGGACCGGTATGTGGTGGCCCTGGTAGTCTCTCAAAATAATGGCTTGAGGTTCCAATTGATCATGCCGTTGCCTGGATATGAGTTTTCTAAGAGTGTCCCACAATATCATGGATATGTAGGACCCCGAGTCCACTTCCATACAGCAAGGCTTGCCCTCAATTCCAACCATGGCCATTATCTTGTTTGCTTCGAAAGCGTTGGAGTGTCCCACTCTGGTCTGTGCGTAGCCCACAAACATGAAGTGGGCTTCCTCTTCCTGGGAGTCTTCCCTCTTTTTGAATCTCCTGCCATAGTTCTTGCGCCCTCTCCATTGGCTGCCATATTGTTTCACGGGCGACGCGGCTCGTTGGCCCTGCTTGATCATCGGGTATGTTGCACAGTATACCTCTGTGATGTGGCCTCTATGCTCACATCCCAGCATATGGTGTCTTTAAAATGGCACATGATCGGAGTTGGTTTACACTGCAGCTGCCACACTCTCGGGGTCCCGGTTTCCCACCTGGCTTACCAGATCTCAGCTTATGTATGTGTCTGCCATCATCGTCATCGCTGGAGTTGGAGGTGGACTTGCTGGGCCGCGGCAGGCACTCTGTCCCGGTTGCGTGGACTCTTCCATTCCCTCAGATCCGTGCTGCTGAGTTGTTGGATGATTCAGTGGCTCTGGCTTTGTCGACGGCTTCTTGGAAGGAGCCGTCCTCATGGGCCAGGAGTTTCTTTTGTAGCACGGGATCCTTTGTCCCTAGGATGATCCGGTCCCAGATCATCCCCTCGGTATATAGGAATCTGCAGTTCTTTGTGATTCTCTGTAGATCTGCCACAAACGAGTTGATCATCTCTCCCTAGAAGTTGTAGCGGCTGGCCAGATAAGACGGAGATGGGCCGTAGTGACTCCGGAGGGCATGCTATAGCTCGTCCCATGATACAGTCTGTAGATTGTCCGTGACCAGGGCATCGGCCATTTCATAGATCTCAACATCACAGTATGTTAGGAAAAGTGCCCATTTTTGCGCATCAGGGCTGCTTGGAGTCCACTAACCTCCAGGTGTAGGTTGAATTGGCCCATGTAGGATGACCATTTCTCCTTAGCAGGATTGTAAGGGATGGCCATCGGACGGTGGGCCAGGTTGGTCACGCACTGTGCCATGTCATCAGTTGGTTGTGGTTGTTTGTGGTGGTGCTTCATCTGTTGGCTAATCAGGTTGCAATGGCTTTAAGACTTATGAACTTCAACTCCCAGGGTCTGGGAATTGAGTACACAAGTCCCCCCCGTCCCCCGGGCCAAATTTTAGGGTTGAGGGAGACCATAAGACAAACCACGGCCCGCCCCACAAAAAAAAAAAAAAGGCGCCCAACCCCCCCCCCCCACCGAGGAAAAAAAAAAAAGAAAAAAAAAACAAAAACCCGGCCCCCCGCCCGCCCCCCAACCAAAAGAAAAGGAGAAAAAAACAGAAAAAGACAAATCCGATCAACGGCACCAAAACAAAACAAAAAAGACAAAAGGAAAATTCAAAATTTACAAGTTTTAAATTTTTTTTCACCAAAATTTTTCTATCAAACCCCACCGCCCCAAAAAAACAAAAAGAAGCGCCCCCACCCACCCCCCCCCTTCATTATAAAAAAAAAATAAAATAAAAAAAAAAAAACCCCTCCCCCCCCCCTCCCCCACCCCCCACTATAAACAATCAAAAAAAAAAAAAAAAAAAAAAAAAAAAAATTACAAAAAAACCTAAAACATACCAAATCCAAAAAAAAAATAAACTTCAGATGAGAGAGAACTGAATACTAGAATTAGATAAACTAGGATAGGGGTCAACAATCCGCAGATCTGGAGCCACATATGGCTTTTTCATCCCTCTGCTGCAGCTCCCTCAGTCCTTGCCTGGCCTGAGAAAGTAAGAGTGATGGTGGGAGATGGAGACTTGCTCCAACCAAAGCCACTGTTGCTACTGTCTTTATGGCCTGCCTGCTACTCTTGCAGCGCCTTGCACAGCACAGTGAAATTTAGTGTGCTTCACAACGGTGGAAACGGTGTCCCCTCCTTCTCCTGGAGCCCATTACAATGTGTATCCACAATGCAACCCTGTCCCATTCACCCCTGGCAACAGCAGCAGTGTTGGCCGTAGCGTGGGTCAGGTCAGGTCAGTGTCTCAGGGTGGAGAGGAGGTCATGTGTCTCCTTGAGCAACTGAGGCACATCCAGCGCCAATAAGGGCCAGAAGTAGCTGCCTGTTCCCTGCTGCAGTCTGTCAGGCAGTGACACTCAGCTGGAGATGAGGCACTGGAGAATCAGAATCAGAATCAAAGAGAGAGACAGAGACAGACAGACAGACAGACACACACACACACACACATAGACACACAGAGAGACAGACAGACAAAGAGAGAGAGAGAGACACACAGAGAGAGAGAGACACACACACAGAGACGGACAGAGACAGAAAGACAGAGAGACAGAGAGAGAGAGAAAAAAAAGAGAGAGAGAAAGAGAGAGGTTTTTTCGGAGTTAAAAATGTTTTTGTTGCATGCAGAAATAAAAAATTGTTTTCTCTGTAGCAGTTCATTGATTTCATAATTGGAACACACTCTAGTTTTTTTATACATAGGATAAAGGTAGAAAATGATATATGCAGTGTTATCTTCATTTAAATGTCAAAAGGGTTCTGTGGCTTCCAGTGTTTTCTTTTCTGTGGAAAATGGGTCCAAATGGCTCTTTGAGTGTTTAAGGTAGATGAGTCAGATATTTCTTTCCCTTACCACACAGATCATCCCATGCAATAGAAGCCAAGGAAATGTTGCTTTTTTTTTACAGTGAAAATGGATATTCTTCTTAAGTCAAAATAACTTTCAGTAGTCCTGGGTAGATGTTTTAGGTATCCATGACAGCAAAACACCCTGTATTCCTGTCTGCAAAAGACCTGTATCTCTACTGTGATTTGTTGAGTAACAGGGAGAAAAGAGAAATGAAAAAAGCACATGGTAGAAGAAAAAATATATCTCTCAGAATTCCCATCCATCCATCCATCCATCCATCCATTTATCCATCCATCCATCCATCCATCCAATCAAATGACTCTGGGTGGTAATGATTGTTTGGCTATTATTGGGCTGTCACCAAAAGGAGCTTTGATGCCACCATTGACATATGTGATGATAAAAAATAACATTTAATAAGAGAAAGAGTGGCCTCTGTAAATTATTGGTTAAACATTCCACACTTTGTTTTGCTATGCTGTTGCCAGCAACCTTGCTACCAGAATATTCACCTGAATTTTACTTCTGACCATCCTCACAAATTTTGATCCAGATTTCCAAAGAAATTTCAGCTCAGTTTGTCTTAAGCTTGTAGGCCCTGAGGAGGTATGTATGTATGGGGTTGATGACTCACCTTGTTTCAGTCTCTTGATTTTCCTCTCACACCAAGTAGTTCAGTGGTGGGATTCCATTTTTTTTACTACTGGTTCTGTGGGCATGGCTTGGTGGGCGTGGCAGGGAAAGGATACTGTAAAATCTCCAGTCAGAGGTGGGATTTGCTAGTTCTCTGAACTATTCAATATTTCAGCTACCGGTTTTTCCAGAACTGATCAGAACCTGCTTAATACCACTTCTGAAGTAGTTGCACTGGAAATGGTTTTTCACCTAATTAAGCTTCCCTGCTATGAATTTTATCAGATGAATGTATTTATTCATATAGTATGTTCATCCACCCTTGAGATTCTGTGTTGAGGGGCTCCTCCCAAAGCAGATTTTTTTCCCTACTCTGCTTGATATTTGAGTGTTGTAGTGGAAAGAATCTGGAATTAAACTTGATGCTTTAAAAAATGTAAATTATGCACTTTTCTCCAAGATATTCTTATCTTTGCAGTTCCTGTTTATGTAATACACAAAAATATATGGAGATGGACTCCAAATTGCCTCTCTGTATTTGCTTTATGCTGATAATGAGTTAATCTTTCAGTGTGCTCCATCCGCTGACCTTTTGCTTGGTTTTCCTTTGGCTGTTATTGCTAAATCCTGGAATTTAGCAGTTAATTGTTAAGCAACTTACGAGAGATCTGATTCAAGCCCCCTACAAAGTCATAAACTAGACTTCAGTTTTCAAAGATTTTTGCTACTCTAAATCCTCACAATCCCTCTCCAAATTGGGTAGATTTTTCTCTTTTTGCAATAATATAATGCAGCAAAATGAAATAACTGAAACTCCAGTGATCATTTTTTCTTTTTATAACCCATCCCAACCAGGTTTGTCCTGTCTTCTCCAATTATATCCTGATATTATCTTGTACATTCCCAAAAACTAAAGCAAAGGAAACCGCCTTCTCCACTATGGTTTGTGGATTCACGGAGCTCATTCAGAAATATGTAAAATAACAGATATAATCAATAAAACAATAAATGACATAAATGATGTGTGCCCAGCTTTGGTAGAAAGAAGCATTTTAAAGAGGGTGTTTCTTAACCAGAAATGACAGTTTTCTATACTGTATAATACCTCAAAGCTCCATAAACAAAGCTCAAAAAATCCATTCACTCCATTAATAGAGTTGGTTCATCCTATTCATATCAAAATTTCAGATGTTAACTTTCAACACAGAATACATCCATTCTTCAGGAGTCAAAAGAAGTGATAAATTAAAAAGAAAAGATTGTGCAATGTTATAGAATAACTACTCATAAAAGTTCATTACCAAACTTAGAGCTCTGGTACTGTGGGAATTGTGAAACCTCCATTTCATCACTCCTTAAAAAAGGGGAAGGATGGAGGAATGCAAAACTGTATTGTAAAACTAATTAAGTATAGTTGATATTTTAATTTACCACATTTCTACAATATAAGTCAACATAAATTTGCTAACAAAACATATGACATCCTTTATTAATAACAAATGCTGTAGATAATAGCTTTAGAAACTTTCCATGAAGACATTTACCAAAACCAAAACCTAGCTATACTATAGCCTTTCCTAGCCCGGCACCCTAATAAGCCAGCAGATGGGTACTGGCAGCTCCAATTCAATATAAAGCAAAATCACTAAGCTGGAGAAAATTGGTGCAGTATATGAGGGCTGAATCCATCAACCCCTCTTCTTTGCCATCAGAAAATATACTATACATTCTTCAACAATAGCAAACTACTGCAATAGTTACAAGTCTGATTGACTTCACGTTCCGATAGCCAATTACCCCCAAGGGGATGTTCTCCTTGCAAGCAATTCTGGCAACTGGGTAAAGTGATAGCCTTGCCTATTCTTCTTTATCATTGTCAATCTCTATCCCAAAACATATCCCAGATGTCCTCAGAGAATGTTACCAGCTGGCAGGACTGATCTTGGTGACAATCATACCTGCTTTTCTGATGCCATAGGGAAATGTTTTGCACAAGCAGAGTCAGCCTGTACTGGCAGTGTTAGATGGACAGTAATAAAGGGATCCTGGTTGATATATTGTAGGCAAATAACTAAGCCTTACTCTGAAGCCACCAGGGACCATCATCCAAATGTGGGCTGATGGACACAACCAGCCTGGAATACCTAGGTAATAGGGTCCTCATGAATACTTTATTTTGGCCTCTATTACTTTACATCATAGCAATTCACTTATATACATTGCTGGTCTTCAAGCTACAGTGTTTTCTTGTCCTGTGGCCTGAGCAATAGTGTGACACAGTAGGGGATTAGAGCAGCCACTGCTAAGGGCACAGCAGCACTTTTCCAAAAAGAAAACAGGTAGAAGAGAAGCTCCACCTTGGTGGGAGGCTTCAAGGAATCAAACACATGCAGGATAAGAAGTGAGATACCAATGCTGCCCAGTCGAAAATTTAGCCGCTCCCCTTGTTTACTTTTGCAGCTCTCTGTGTACATTGAGGAATTGAGGGCCAGTCCCAGTCCAAAGAGGGTTCCCAGGTTGCGCAAGAGGCCAGCAAAGGGGGTAGTGTCCAGATGCACCCATTCTGGGTGCTCACACCATGCCTTGGCCTTCTCTAAAGTCCACAGGAGGTCCACACCAAGTACCTTGAGCAGTAGGTAGAAACCCAGAGCAAAAGAGAAGAGGAAAAGGGTGGTAGCTATATATTTCCGCAGGCTGGGATCATAGATGGAAGTGATGTACTTGAAAGATTCGGCCACCAATATACCTAACAGTGAAGAGGAAATAACACTGTTTAGAATGCTACAGTAGCACTTTAAAGTTCTCAGAAATATGAGGCAACAGTTAATTATGCAGTTTAATTTGGCAAAACAGCTTAAATCTGCTTCAAGCTAAAGGAGAGGGGGTTCTCTTCTCTAAAATAATATGCTTTATATGTTTACATATACATTATCCAATTTTGGACACAGGGAATTGTCTAAATAGACAGCTGGCATAATGTAAATCTCTCAACCTATATTATATCTCAGCATACCATGACAAAGTTGTATAAGGTCTGCACTGACCTGAGAAGACCCCAGCAATGACTTGGTGCGGAAAATGAGCTGCCAGGAAGACACGAGAGAGACAGACACAGACTTGGATGGTCCAAAAAGCAGCCCAAAGCACAGTTTGCAAAAAGCTGCCATTGGGGAAAAATAAAAGGGAGAGAAAAAAATTTTTTTTTTCCAACCTGCAAATTATTTTAGAGACTAGAAAGATGCCCAAATGCTCCCTTTCTACCTACGCTGCTTGACTTGAACTAAGCACAGTTATTTTCTCTGCTGAACTATTTTGGACTCGAGGCTTTGCAAGGAAAAATGGCTGGATTTCTTTTACCCTTAAAAGTCGATAGAAACCAACCTGGCTTTAAACACAGCGTGTATTCTTCTTGAATCCCAACACAATTCATATTTCAGGGGGTCTTTGACTTACAATTATTCATTTAATGACCATTTGAAGTTGCAATGGCAGTGAAAAAAGTGACTTACAACCAGTCCTCAAACTTACAACACTTGTAGCACCTCCCTGATCATGTGATTGAATTTAAATGCTTGGCTTGTATTTATAATGGCTGTGGTGCCCTGGGGTCATGTGACTGCCATTTGTAATCATCCCAGCTGGCTTCCAACAGGCAGACAGTGGGGTATCATCACAGTGATATGTGATTCACTTAATAGCTGCAATGATATAACCATTGTGGCAAAAAAGCAGGTGGTGGTCATAAAATCAGGTGTGACTTACTTAATGACTCCCTTGCTTAACAATAGAAATCCCTACAGTGGTTGTAAGACAAGAACTACCTATACTGTCCCTTATATTCAAACTAATGAAAAATAGATCTATTTTATCCCAGTGTGTCTCAGTTTTGTTTTTTACATTTTTGCAGATTTGTCAGATGGATTATTCTCTTTCATTTTTGCAAGACTGTTAGTTTGTTAAATGTCAGTTTGTACTAAAATATGTGTATGAGTGAACATATCCTCAAACTAGTATTTTATCTGCAATTTTGCACAGCTCTTATAAACAGATTTTCCTAGCAATATATTTTGGTATGAATATATGCATCTGATATAAATTTCCTCTGGTTTGTGTGTGGGGGTTGGTGAGTGGGTAGTGGCTGTGGGTGTAGATAAATATTCGATTGGATATTTACAAAAATATGAATTCAAATAATTAAATTCAATTTGGTTTGAAAAGAATATTAAGTGCAAACTAAATGAATTTCTTCATACTTAATTTAGACTAACACACCTTTGTATTATTTCACCAAATGCTGTTGCTTACCGATGCTTCCATGATGGGCGTTTCCTTCCCCGGGTGATAGAGAGAATGGCTGTAACTATCACATAATAAACACCAGCTGAACCCATTGCATGGCCAGAAGGACTCCCTATAGTTGGAAGAAAAAACTTTTGACTTTCCACAATTACTCATCATTATATAGCCTTTAAAAATGAGTGTGTGTGGCAGGTTTGAGTGGTTTAGGATCAGGCTGGCATTAGAGAGACCCAAACTTATTGGGTGAATTGGACCAGACCTTCTATCTCAGCCCAGCCTACCTCACAGGGTTGTTTTTGTGGCCTAGATCTCCATTAACTTTGAATCCCTGGATAAAAGATGCAATACAAATCAAATAAACAGATATTTTAATATATTGTTGATGTTATATTGGAATTAGGGGCTTGAAAGATGAGCTTTAACAGGGAGGACATGCAAATCTTGAATGATTACAATGTCATATAAACCACGTTTCAGTGAAGGGAGGTACATGGGCTTCCAGATGGAAGGAATTGCTATACAACTCTTGACGCTGTTTGGATAAATCCATCTTCCTAATGACTAGACTTTGTTTACCTAACAGCTGATGCCTGTGATGCAAGTAAGCTCCAGCAGGTACAAATCCAGTTGAAAGCTGCACTCTCCTTCTTTAATCACATTTTGCCAAGTGGGATGTTACTTTTTACCCATTTTTTTTTCTCATACTGTTCCACTTTTATTTAGTGGGGTTTTCTTAGGAAACTCACCTGGGCCAGTTTCACAGGTAACTGGGAACTGCTGGATTTCAGGGGCAGAAGTATTTTGATAGAAATTAGTCTCATGTACCCACCAGTAGGGTCTTTGTCCAAAAAGGATCCTGCAGAGGAAGAAATTGTCCGAGGTGTTGTGAGAGAAGGGATTCCATTCGGCATCATTATTTAAGCCCAAAAGGCAATAGTGGAGTCACATTCGAATCGATTTTTCTGAACATTAAGATCCAGAGTATTTACAAAGAGCTACTGATCTAGGAATCATGGGATTTAAGAATACTGTGCAAGAAAGTAACAAACATAGTTCTGGCTTATCCACTGGACAAATGCTAATTTTGAAGGCTACACAACTTTAGTAACTGAGGTCCTTTTCCCATGCCATGAAAAATAACGTACTAGGCTTTAGCTAATTTACAAAAGGTGTGGGGGAGGAGAAGGTGGAAGAAAAAAACCCTGAAATCTTACATTCTATCAAGACAACAAACAGGTTCACATAGTAAAAGATGGACTCTAATAAGAGTGGGATGAGCTGTTCATTTCTGCAATGGTTAATCTCTTAATAAGGTAGTTGCAGAAGGTGGAAGATGTTACTGTGTAAGTCATTGTTCAACTGTGGTTGGTTGATTAATTCACAATTTGCTGAATTTGTGCAACTGACTAAGGTATAAACCATAGTTTACAAACTACAATTGGCAGTATTCACATAACACACTAAGCAGACAGACATGGGTTAACATATGCGAACCCAGCCTCTACGTTCAGCAGCTCAGCCTGACAATGAAACTCTAGGTTCACGTGACAAACTGAAGTTTATCTACCTACCATTTAAATACGAGATTTAGCCAGTCACCAATCACAGCAACCCAGATGAGCTTGATTCCCACAGCTTCGCAGAGGTGGAACCAAATAGGAAACAGGACAAAGAAAGTGTTTCGAAGATCGGCAGCAAAAGAAACAAAGAGGAACCAGTCCTGCGATCCGGGGTATCTTGTTTGTAGAAAGTGTATGGCTTGGATGCCTGTGTGATATAGAATATCCATGCTGGCTTCCATTCTATCTCTGGTTGAGCAACAAGCTATCTTGGGTCTATATTGCAGCTGCAATGTACCCTTTAACAGAGGCCTGACGTCTTTTATCCCCTCCCGTGTGTAGCAGCTTGAGCTTTGAACCCAAAATTACTTTGGTCACAAAAACACCTCCTGGTCAAAGGTGCTTCCCCAAACAGCTTGGGACAAACACACTTAAAGCAGCTTATATAAGAGGGGCAAGTAAGCAATCCAAAACAATCCATGTAACCATCATGACAAAGTTGTTAATTCTTTGCAGAGTTGCTCCTTAATTATCCTTCTGCCCCCACCTCCTGAAAAAAACTTAAGGGAACATTGCTGCATTTTATCTGTGTGTCGCTTCTCTTGAAATCAGGGTTTGGGTTTGTGGTATCTAAATTTGATTCTGGATCTTAGTGAATAAGCTCAAATGGTATTACCCCATTGTTTGAAAACCCGAAGGCAGCTACAGATTTAATCCTCATCTTACAAACATTCATTTAGTGACCAAAGTTACAACAGCAATGAAAAAAGTTACTTTTGACTATTTTTCACATTTTTAAGTGTTGCAGAATCTCCATGGCCATGTGATCAAAATCCAGATGCTTGGCAACTACCATGTATTTATGAGAGCAGCAGTGTCTTGGAGTCAGATGATCATTTCTGATAAGCAAAGTCAATGGAGAAGCCTGATTCACTTCACAACCATGTTACTAACTTAACAACTGTAATGATTCACTTGATAAAGGTGGCAAGAAAGGTCATGTTGCTGCTGTTCAGATGCTAAGTCATGTCCAACTCTTTGCAATCCCTTCAATCATAGCATGCTTGGTTGTCCTGTCCTTTACTATCTCCACTGCCCAAATTCATGTTCACTGTGTGGATGACACTATCTAATCATCTCCTCTTCTGCCACACCCTTCTCCTTTTGCCCTCAATCTTTCACAACATTAGTGTCTTTTCCAATGAGTCCTCTCTTCTCATTTGATGGCCAAAGTATTTGAGCTTCAGAAGAAAGCCCATGAAATGGGGCAAAACTTAATAGCTGTCTTGCTTAGCAATAAAAATTTTGGGTTCAGTTGTGGCTGTAAATAAAGGATTACAGTACAAATTGCCTTTTAAAATTAATTGAAATAAATAAGATATGTTTTATTATTTTATATGTTTTATACCAGTGGGTATTAAGCTCAAAAGCTGTAGTTGCCTTCAGTTTTCCTTCTATTGAAGAATACTTGCTCTTCCTCAAGGATTGCAAATTAGTAACCTGATAATACATTTCAATCATTTCTATGCCCATAATCATATTATGAAATAATAACTAGTATTTTAATACATTTTTCATATATTCTGTAGAACTACATGTCCGCAGTCCAGCTAGCAAATCTTTTTTAAAAAAACAACCTCCTGGGACATTGTTCTTCTCAAAAAGTAAAACTTTATTGAATAAACTACATTGGCACAGAAGAAGTGAAACTAGCTCTGCGTTTCTGAGCAAAAGCCCACACACTTATTGATTTTTCCCTTTGGCCATTCCCCTTCAGTTCATTGCATTGTCCAATTGAATATGCTCCTTTTGTTATGAGAATGGCCTGCATCGTTCCAAGCACCTGCTCATCGTGACCTTGGGGTGCAGCAGGGTATCATGATCTACAGACAGATTTTGCATTATCAATGCTCTGGGATGGGATAAAAGTGAGGATTTTGCATTATCAGATAATGAGCCACTTGCTGTCCCAATCTACTGACAGATTCCACTTCTTCAGCCAGGATTATTGTCTCAGTAATTCCAGAAGCTACAATAAAATGGATAGTCTCTATGTGATTCCAGAGCCTCAGGCTCACTCTCTCTGTCAGGCACAGGGGTGTCAAACTGGATCTCTTCGAGGCCTGGATCAGCATTGTAGTTCTCCGCGGGCCAGCTGGAGGGTTGGGAATGGGATGGATGCCTCCCACACCCCATTTTGGCTGGCAGAGTGTTGGAAGTGGCTGTCCAGGCAAAAAATGGGGTGTGGGGGCATGTGCGGTCCCTTGCACCCTGTTTTTGCTGGCAGAGTGCTGCAAGAGGCCATTCAGGCCAAGAACAGGATGCAAGGAGGCTGCACATGCCCCTCCATGCTCCGTTTGCACCAGAGGCACTTCAGGCCAGTCCTTTGTAGGCTTGCCCCGCGGGCCGCATTTAAGCATTCTGCAGGCCAGATCCAGCCTGAAGGCCTTGAGTTTGACACCCTTGGTCAGGCAGGTCCCTGTCACCCTCCTCACAATAAGGGAACTGTCTAGCTGTTCAAAGCCCATGAACCACTTTAATTTCTTGTGTCTTAGCACCAACATTTGCACTGTTGGCAAACTGATCAGGCACTGGGTGCACCCCGAGTCTAATAGGGTTGTGAGAATGCCCTTTACTCCCAAGTAAGGCATTAGGATCTCCACTTGGGCAGTCATCAGGCACCACCTATCATCAGGTCATTGGCCTCCTTGCTGTCACTCTCATAGAAGGCCAAGCCAGGCTTATTGGAGCCAAAGTTCCCTCCTCCTTGCTGGATTGCGGAGAGACCTCTGCAATCTAGATCTTCTCCTTTGGCTTCTCTAGTGATTCCTTTGCCTTTGGCCAGGTTGGGACTCGCAATACAGATGCTGGACCTGGAGCAGGGCAGTCGGCCACTTGCTGGCCTTCCTTACCACATGAGAACCAGGCTCCTGGGATTTGGTGGGGCTTCTCTTAGGGACCAGGGAGAACCACCCTCCATCCCCCCTAGGGGTGCTGGGTATCTCTTGGCTACCCAGTCAGGTCTACTCTTGTGTGCATTGTGATGCCAGTAGCCCATATCAGATCTAGCTGCACATTAGTGGCCAGCTGGTACCATGCCTGGAGGTCATTAGGCACCCCTTGAGGTAAGCAGTTGTAGTACAGCTCCCGTTTTACACTGTCCTGGAGCTGGTAGACCAACAGGAGCTCAGGCCATTGTCTCAGGTGGGCCACCAGGCTGCAAAACTCTCAAATGTATGTATTTATTTAATTTATTTATTTTGTCAAGCAATTATAGGATAACAGGTATAAGTATAAACATAGTTATGGATACATGAAATGGATACATATAAGAAAAATAAAAAAGAAACAATAGGACAGGGATGGTAGGTACGTTGGAGTGCTTATGCACGCCTCCTACAGACTTCTTAGGAAAGGGGTGAAGTCAATAGTAGAAAGTCTAAGATTAAAGTTTTGGGGGTTTGGGGAAAAAAAAACACAGAGTCAGGTAGAGTATACCAGACATTGACCACTCTGTTGCTGAAGTCATATTTCCTGCAATCAAGTTT
Organism: Pseudonaja textilis; assembly: GCF_049901715.1. Classification (NCBI taxonomy): domain Eukaryota; kingdom Metazoa; phylum Chordata; class Lepidosauria; order Squamata; family Elapidae; genus Pseudonaja; species Pseudonaja textilis. The sequence continues at coordinate 86,060,728 of NC_142008.1, read as the reverse complement.
GGTTTGGTTTACCTTGAGTTTGTATCTATTGTGTGCTCTTGTATTGCTAGGGTTGAAGCTGAAGTATTCATTGACAGGTAGGACATTGCAATGTATAATTTTATATACTATACTTAGATCGGACAGAAGGCAGTGTAGTTCTAGGTTGTCTAGGTCTAGAATTTCAAGTCTGGTGGAATAAGGTATTCTGCAATGAGTAGAGGAGTTGAGAACTCTTCTTGTGAAATATTTCTGGACTTTCTCAACTGTATTAATATCAGATACGTAATGCGGGTTCCAGCCTGATGAGCTGTATTCAAGTATTGGTCTAGTAAATGTTTTGTATGCTCGTTAGTAGTGTGATATTACCAGAGAAAAAGCTATGTAGGATTAGGTTAACAACTTTTAATGCCTTTTTGGCTATGTAGTTACAGTGGTCTGTAGCACTTAGATCATTAGAGATGAATACTCCAAGGTCCTTGACAGAGTTTGGATCATCAAGAAGGTCTTAACTATTCAGCTTGTATTTTATTTTCTGATTTTTTTTTGCCAATATGTAAAACAGAGCATTTATTTATTGAGATTTGAAATTGCCATTTGTTTGACCATTCTGATACACAGTCAAGGACTTTTTGAAGGGTAGAAGTATTGCCTGTGGTATTGAACAGCTTTACATCACAGCGAAGAGAACACAGTTGCTCTTAATATGATCAGAGAGGTCATTTATGTAGAGTATGAAGAGAGTTGGTCCTAGAACACTGCCCTGGGGAACACCACTGTTGACAGGTACAGAATTTGATAGGATGCTCCCAATTTTGACCATTTGTTTTCTGTTTGACAGGAATGCTTCTATCCAGTTATGCAGGTGTCCAGAGATACCATAAGATTTTAGTTTTAGGAGCAGTTTGTTGTGTACCACTGAATCAAAGGCTTTACAGAAGTCTATATAGATTGTGTCTATTGCTTTGCCCTGATCTGGTTGTGTAGTCCATATGTTTCTGCAGTGTAAGATTTGCAGATTACAGAATAGTTTTTTCTGAAACCAAATTGTTTATTAGAGAGTAGGTTGTTTGTCTCTAAGTGGAGGATAATAGATTGGTTAATAATTGATTCCATGACTTTACAGGTGACACACCATAAAGAGATTGGTCTGTAATTTTCAACTAGGCTGGGGTCTCCCTTTTTGAAGATGGGGATGACCATGGCTTGAGACCATAGGTTTGGCAAGGAGCTGGTCCTAAAGGATTTTTCAAAGATTATGCTTAGAGGTTTGGCTATGGCAGTGGATAGCTTTTTTAAGAAGTAGGCACATATTCCGTCCAGTCCAATAAATAGAGATGGTTTTAGATTACGTTGTGCTTTTTCAACATTGTCTTCTGTAAAATTGATATGTATTGGATCATTATAGTCATCTGTGGTTCGACTAGGAAATACTGGGCATGATCCATTGCTGTTTACAAATACTGAGCCAAAGAATGTGTTAAAGAGGTTGGCTTTAATGGTGTCTTTTCCATTAATTAATTAATTAATGCAGTCTTTACCATTTGGTCCTTTCAGGGGTGGGATGGACCTTGAGTCTTTTAGCTTATTGTTTACAAAATTGTAGAAAGCGCGGGTGGAATTGGTGCATAGAAGGTTTTCCTCTTGTTTAATGTGATAATTGGTGCATTCAGTCTTTATCTGGTGGCATAAATTTTTGTATAGACTTTTGAAGTTGGCAACATGACCAGATTTGTTTTTCCACCAAAGTGATTTCTTTTTGGATTGAAGCTTCCTTATTGTTATGGATAATTTGTTTTTTCTGGTTTTGGGAGTTGTTATTGGTACATATAGTTTGATGAGTCTTTTGACTTCAAGTAAAAATATGTTGTAATGGTCTTCAACTGTATTGCATCCAGTGAATAGAAATCAAGGGATGAGAGACCATTGATCATAGTTGCCTTTTTTGAAGTTATAATTGGGGATTCCGTCATTGTGATGATTTCTGTGTGGATGTATGTTGAGACAAAAGTCAATCATGTTGTGGTCACTGTTGGAAAAGGGTTCTTTAATTTGTATTCCATAAATTGAATTCAAAGTATTGCAGAAGAGATCGAGGCAGTTATTAAGTCTAGTATTGTTGATTACTAGTTGTTCTAGTGCCATAGTTACTGCATTGTATAAGGTTGCATGTGTGGTTTCAGTTGTACATTCGTTAAGGGTCCAGTTAATATGAGGTAGATTGAAGTCACCGAGAAAGATAAAAGCTGCCCATGTTAGTAGTGTATTTAGCTTGTTTGCCTGTTCGATGTCGTAATCAGGGGCTCTGTAACATAGTAAGAACCGAAATGTGATATTTAAGGACAGTTCACAGACGATGGTCTCAGGAACAGCAAGCTCCTGGGTAACTTGGATGTTTTTTAGATGTAGGGACATTTTATAGAAGATAGAAACACCACCTCCACTATAGATTTCACGATCTGATCAGTAAACATGATAGTCTCTTACTGTGGTAATCAGGGAGTCAGGGAGAGATGCATTGAGCCATGTTTCACGGACAAATATGATGTCGAATATAGCCGTATTTAGTAAGAGGAGAAATTCAGTTATTTTATTTACAAGTCTTCTTGTACTCCACAACCGTCTGCTTCCCTTTGTCGTTTTGGTTGGCAAAGTGATGCAGGAGGCCATCCAGGCTGAAAACGAGGCACAGAGAGAGCACGTGGCCCCCCTGCACCCTGTTTTAGCTGGCAGGGTGCTGCAGGAGGTGTCTGTCCTGTGTATTCCCCACCCCCACCCAGCTGACCTGTGGAGGAGAACTACAATGCTGATCCGGCCTTCAAAGAAATCTAGTTTGAGATTTCTGTCTTAGTTGCTTAGGGGGGAAATCAACTGGAATGCAAATTCTGGTGTGAATTTCCACCAATAGAGTTCCCAAGCTCTGTAGTCCTCAAGCTCCTCAAATCACAAAATACAAGTTATTTGAGGTTTTGGGTAGCTAAGCCAGGAAAAAAATGCTTTGTTTCTTTATTTTGCTGGTTACTTGGCAACAGCAATCCCAGCAGCAGCAAATACCTTTTGAACTCTTACAATTAAATTTATGTGTGTATGAAAGGGGGTGGGAGGGAGAGAGAGGCATTCTGTACATGAGAGAGAGAGAGAGAGAGAGAGAAAGGGAGGGAGAGATGATGGATTCCAGAACTTCATGTTTAAAAATGAGGCCCTATGGATAATTTGCTGGAATTTTTATGGCATTCACAAGCTTATGCCTGATGACTGAAAGAATGCCATGATTACCCTATCCTACATTTCTCAAAGGAAAAAGTAATGAGTGAATGCAAAAGGCACTGGGAAAATATCTTGTTAATTTTCGGGGAAAGTGTTTGGCAGAATCCTGAAAAGATATGAGATGTCAACAAGTAGTCATGACACAATGTTCCTTCACTTTATATGCACACAAGTATCTAAAAGTTGTTGGGAGAACAGAGGTGAAAGCATTGCCTTGCAGAAAGTTAGCACCTGCCCTTCTCCTAGAAAAATGAAATATTCTAGGAAATATTAAAAAGGCAGAATATTATATCTCCCTGGATGAGAAAAGGAGAAACACACTCTTGGAAAGCAGTCCCCACCTTTGTTAATAGCCCCAGAAAGGCTGGGCTAGCTTATCTACAACACAAAAAGATCTTCAGCTCCAGGGTGATAGGATTAGCCCTCACTTAGATACAAACCAGGACAAAGCCATTAAGCCATAATAGGAATTGCCCAAAGCTCCTTCATTACATTCCTCAGCAAGATTCAATCAAGCCTGGGACTCAGGACAAGCTACAAAGTTATCCCTGCATGGCCCCATGGGAATCTGACAACCAGTTAGGATACATTTCTTGCCACAGGAACAGGAAGCAAGTTCAAAACCCAACAGAGGATATACATCTCTCTCCCTCTCTCACCTATGTGCTCAATTGTCTAGGACGTGAAACCATATGGTCCTGTCCACCATCAAACCATCTTTCCAAATAGCCTCCATGTTTCCAGTCCCTTTCTCCCCACTTGGAACTGAACCCAGATGGACATTTCTTCCAACAGCCACTAATGCTATCAGAAGTTTCTTCTAGCAATAGCAGTAAGTTCTAACAATGATGCTTTCTTAGCACTCTGTCAGTCCAACAATAGAGAGGAAATTAAGAAAAGCAACCAGAGGGGATGGGGATTGCACAGTATTCAGCAGGTTCTGACCCGTTCTGGAGAACCTGTAGCAGAAATTTTGAGAAGTTCAGAAAATCGGCAAATACCACCTCTGACTTGTCCTGCCCCCATCTATTCTCTGCCTCCCGAGTCCCAGCTGATCAGTTGGGTCTTCTTTTGTTGCCCTGCACAGGAGAACAGAGCTGGAAAGCAGGTTAGTGGTATGGGAATGGAAATTTTACAGTATCCTTCCCCTGCCACACCCACCAAGCCATGCCCACAGAACTGGTAGTAAAAATTTTTGAATCCCACCACTGGGAGTGCAGTGAGAGTGAACTCAGGATTCAGCACCACATGTATGCCATTTTAATGACACCATTAAAGCAAACCTCTTTAACACATTCTTTGGCTCAATATTTGTAAACAGCAATGGATCATGCCCAGTATTTCCTAGTCGAACCACAGATGACTATAATGATCCAATACATATCAATTTTACAAAAGACAATGTTGAAAAAGCACAGCACAATCTAAAATCATCTCTATCTATTGGACCAGACGTAATATGTGCCTACTTCTTAAAAAAGCTATCCACTGCCATAGCCGAATCTCCAAGCATAATCTTTATAAAACCCTTTAGGACCAGCTCCTTGCCAAACCTATGGTCTCAAGCCATGGTCATCTCCATCTTCAAAAAGGGAGACCCCAGCCTAGTTGAAAATTACAGACCAATCTCTTTATGCTGCATCACCTGTAAAGTCATGGAATCAATTATTAACCAATCTATTATCCTCCACTTAGAGACAAACAGCCTATTCTCTAATAAACAATTTGGTTTCAGAAAAAAACTATCCTGTAATCTGCAAATCTTACACTGCAAAAACATATGGACTACACAACTCGATCAGGGCAAAGCAATAGACACAATCTACATAGACTTCTGTAAAGCCTTTGATTCAGTGGTACATGACAAACTACTCCTAAAACTAAAATCTTATGGTATCTCTGGACACCTGCATAACTGGATAGAAGCATTCCTGTCAAGCCAACAACAAATGGTCAAAATTGGGAGCATCCTATCAAATTCTGTACCTGTCAACAGTGGTGTCTCCCAGGGCAGCATTCTAGGACCAACTCTCTTCATACTCTACATAAGTGACTGCTTTGTTTTTCTTGCTCTGTTGCACAGCGGCTTGTATTTGCTTGCTCCGTTCGAGTCGTACCGCGCTTCCCCCCCCCCACCTTCGAACACCATTTTTTACTTTAACAGGAGAAAGCCTACTCTCTCCTTCCCTGGCCACCTCTATACATAGAGCTTCGGCTGCGATCTGCCAGGTGGGGAAACGCCGCTGAGAGGCGCGGTGTGCTAGTGGCCGCCATTTTGGAGGCTTCCTTGTGGCACGCGCCATTTTATTCACTACTAAATTGAGGCTGTGAGTGGAATTTATTCAAAGCAACAGGCCCCCAACTGGCTTTTTTCAGAGTTATTATTCCCAAATTCCAAATTGTGTTTGTAATCAATTGGAACACTAGTTGGCTCAACCCCACAGCTCATCTCCAGCAGTGCAGCAGCTGCACCCAGGCCTAGTGTCCACCTGTGCAGAGAGGCTGCTGAAAGCCCTAGCTGTAATTTCCACCGGGCCTAGGCATTTCGATATTTGGCTAATTGGCTCTCTTTCATTATCCCAGGAGCAGGGATACAATTACAACAACTCATATCTCATCATAAGCATAATATTGATTTCATATTTTGGCAGTTGGATGCATAGGCCATCAGATCGGCTACGGCCACATCTGTTTTTACAAGGTCATCAATTCGATGGCTTCGTCAGCTCAAACAACATGTCCTTTCTTTCAACACCAGGGCACACCAGGACATTGCCAAGCTTACCGCCGCAGCCGAGTTCTTCGCGGATGCCACATACCATGCAGTCAAATTTTCTGCTAGGGCAATTACATCGCACATCCAAGCCCACTGTCTACTATGGCAAGCAGATTTTAAGAACAAAGTCAAGCTAGCCTCCTCCCCCATAGTGGGGGACAAACTGTTTGGCTCCTCCCTGGACCCTTTACTGATGGAAAGCCATAATAAGAAAAAATTCCTCCCTTCCCTGGCCCGAAGGTCCGACTTCAGATTGTTGCAGCCCTTTTGGAGGGGCTCCTTTCGATCCTCCTATCAGGCCCCCTTCTCCCCCAGGTATCAGAGGCCTCCATCATTCAGATCGGGTCAATTCCAGGATAGGCCCGATTCGGGAGAAAGGAGCAGAAGGGGCAGGCAATATAAAAGGTCCTTTCGGGGAACCGGAAGTAGGCCCTTCCAACGTCCCAGATAGATCAAAGGACACTCTCCCCATTGGTGGACATCAATGGGATTCCTCTACCTCTGACTCTTGGGTCAGGGACACCATTAGATTTGGCCTCGCCCTTGAGTTCCAATCCACTCCCCCAAATTTCTTTATGTCATCCCCCTTTCCAAAGATCCGGTCAAGCGTAGCCTAATGGACTCTGCAATCCAGCATCTCCTAAACATAGGAGCCATTCAACCAGTGCCGGCCGAGCAACGAGGTTGGGGTTTTTACTCCCACCTCTTTGTTGTACCAAAACACTCAAGGGGGTGGAGACCGATCTTAGTTTTAAAATGACTTAACCGCTTCCTAACATACCAGAAATTCAAGATGCACACTTTGCAGTTGATACTTCTGGGAATCAGGCATGGGGACATGCTCACGCCCATAGACTTGACCAAAGCATACTTACACATTGCAATTCAGCCTTCCCACTACAAATTCTTAAGGTTCTGCTATAACGATCACCACTTCGAATATGTGGCCCTTCCCTTTGGATTGGCCTCCGCCCCCAGAACCTTTACCAAGGTCCTGGCAGCACTGGCTGCTCACCTCAGGAATATTCCCATTCGTCTCCAATGCTACCTGGACCACATTCTAATCTTGTCCCCCTCTACCCACCAAGCAGTGAGGGACACACAGGTCACTTTGACATCTCTCCAGGAACATGGTTTTTTTCCAAAAAATTGGAAAAAGAGCCAATTATCCCCATCTACCCGAATAACTCACTTAGGGGCAATCATTGACACAGTGGAGGGCAAAGTCTACCTGTCTTCAGATAGACTACTTAGTATTCAAAAACTGGTTAGGGAAATCAGACGTTGTAGGAAGGTACCCCTCCTGGAGTTATCCAAACTATTGGGTAAAATGATATCTTGTATTTCTATTGTTTCCTGGGCCCGTCTTCACACCAGGTCCCTCCAGTGGTTCCTGCTCCCATATCAGAGATCCGGCAGAAGCAATTCCAAACTCACGGTCATCAACAAAGGGTACCTCCAAAAGTCCTCGCGTCCCTTCTCTGGTGGGCCAAACCGGTCATCAGCAAAGGCTGCTTCTTCAAAGAGCCTCAAAGGCTGACCATCACCACAGATGCCAGTCTATATGGATGGGGCACCCACGCCCAGTCACTCACATCCCAGGGCAGATGGTCTGCAATAGAACAGGCGTGCAGCATCAACTGGCTGGAGCTTCGCGCCGTGCACCTGGCCCTGCGCAGCTTCCTCCCCCAGGTACGTGGGCACCACATTCTCATTTTAACAGACAACATGACAGCCAAGGCCCACATCAACAAGCAGTGGGGCACACAATCAATACAATTAATGAAGGAAGCCGAGCGCCTGTGTCGCTGGGCGGAGAACAACCTTTTGTCCATCAAGGCAGAGCACATATCGGGCCTATCAAATACTCAAGCAGACTGGTTGAGCAGGGCCACCATAGATCAGTCAGAGTGGCACCTCCACCCTTCCCTGTTCAAGGAAGCAGCAAGGATATTTGGACAACCGGTGGTAGACCTTTTTGCCTTCCCCCTCAATGCCCAGCTCCTGAGATTCTTCTCAAGGTACCCGTCCCAAGGGGCAGAGAATTACAATGCGCTCCACTGCCCATGGCCCACAGGGCTCCTATACGCATTCCCCCCTCTAGCTCTTATACCCAAGGTTATTCAGAACTTGCTCCACGAGAAAGTGGAAGTGCTCCTAGTTGCTCCTCACTGGCCCAGACAGCCGTGGTTTGTGGACCTCTGCACTGTCTCAGTGGCCCCTTCCTGGAGGATTCCACCAGACAGGATTTCTCTATCTCAGGGGCCCCTCTGACATCCGGAACCTCAATGGTTTCAACTAACCATCTGGAGGTTGAGTGGAGCAGTTTGAGGAGTGAAATGCTCTCCAACAAGGTCATTGACATCATCCTAGCTGCCAGACTGCCCTCAACCATCCGAATCTACAACGCCACATGGGCCATTCTGTAGATGGTGCAGCAAAATTCAAATTAACCCAGCTTCCCCCTCTGTCGCCCAGATGTTAGAATTCCTTCAGGAGGGACTTGACAAGGGACTGTCTCCTAATACACTGAAATGACAGGTAGCTGCACTGTCATCAGTTCTTTCCTGCGAGGGTCTCAGTTCCCTCTCCCATCACACTCGCATAATGGCCTTTCTCAGAGGGGCCACTAACCTACACTACCCCACTTGGGACCTTAACAGGGTCCTCTTCTCTCTCAACAAAGAACCTTTTGAACCTTTAAGGGAGGCAAGCCTCCAATTATTGACATATAAGGTAGTTTTCCTTGTAGCCATCACATCCGCTAGGTGCATATCAGAAATAGCAGCTCTGTCTGCCAGACAGGACCTCTGTGTCTTTCATGCAGATCGGGTGATCCTCTGTCCTGATCCCACGTTCTTGCCCAAGGTGAATTCAGCCTTCCATAGAGCCCAAGAGCTCATCCTTCCCAACTTTTGTCCCAGGCCATCTCAGGAAAGGGAAAGGCAATGGCATAAACTTGACATAAGGCACGCTCTGCGAATCTACATCAAGCTCACAGAGCCCTTCAGAAAATTGGAGGCCTTATTCCTCTCCTTTCAACCCAAAACACAGGGTCATAGGGTGTCACCGTCCACTGTAGGCCGTTGGATCAGGGCGGCCATAGCTAAGTCTTATCAGTCCCAGGCCCTGCAGGTGCCCAGAGGCATAACTGTGCACTCAACTAGAAGTGCAACATCAGCAGCTTGGGCCACCCTGGCACCAATAATCAAAATTTGCAGGGCAGCAACGTGGGCACTTTCATCAGGCACTATAAAATTGATGTGTTTGCATCTGCAGAAGCTTCATTTGGCAGATGGGTTCTGCAACAGGTCCTTAGAGACCCTGAGGAGATACCGGACCAGACGGAGTCCCTCCCGTAGGACAGGCCAAGCTTTGGTATGTCCCAATCCTGGATGCTCGAAGCAGCTCATAGGAGAAAGGGCGTTGGTGCTTACCTGATACACCTGTTCTCTTTAAGCTGCGAAGAGCATCCAGCTCCACCCTTTTTTTCCATCTGGTGGGACCTAGTTTCAGCCAAGGAACCCCTTTTTAGGTAGTAGGGATGAGAGCACCTTTTTTTCCTCTCGTCTTCGCAAAAACTGGGGAACGCTACGGAGGAGTCATGTGGTGGAGGAGTAGCATTCCTCAATTCAAGCTCAGCCTACAAATGCAGAGACTGAAGCATCTCCCAATCCTGGATGATCAAAGAGATCAAAGAGAACGGGCATATCAGGTAAGTACCAATGCCCTTTCTCTTTGCTGATGATGTAAAGCTGTTCAATGCCACAGACGATACTTCTACCCTTCAAAAAGACCTTGACTATGTATCAGAATGGTCAAACAAATGGCAACTTCAAATCTCAACAAATAAATGCTCTGTTTTACATATTGGCAAAAAAAAATCAGAAAATAAAATACAAGCTGAATAATCAAGACCTTGTTGATGATCCAAACTCTGTCAAGGACCTTGGAATTCTCATCTCTAATGACCTAAGTGCTAGAGCCCACTGTAACTACATAGCCAAAAAGGCATTAAAAGTTGTTAACCTAATTCTGCATAGCTTTTTTTCTGGTAATATCACACTACTAACAAGAGCATACATAACATTTACTAGACCAATACTTGAATACAGCTCATCAGTCTGGGACCTGCATTACGTATCTGATATTAATACAGTTGAGAAAGTCCAGAAATATTTCACAAGAAGAGTTCTCCACTCCTCTACTTATTGCAAAATACCTTATGCCACCAGACTTGAAATTCTAGACCTAGAAAATCTAGAACTATGCCTCCTTCAGTCCAATCTAAGTATAGAACAAAAAATTATATATTGCAATGTTCTACCTGTCAATGAGTACTTCAGCTTCAACCATAACAATACAAGAGCACACAATAGATACAAACTCCAGGTTAATTGCATCAAATTTGATTGCAGGAAATATGACTTCAGCAACAGAGTGGTCAATGTCTGGAATACTCTACCTGACTCTGTGGTTTCTTCCCCAACCCCCCCCAAAACTTTAACCTTAGACTTTTTATTATTGACCTCACCCCTTTCCTAAGAGGTCTGTAGGGGGTGTGCATAAGCGCACTAACATGCCTACTGTCCCTGTCCTACTGTTTGTTTGTTTTTTCTTATTTGTATCCATTTCATTTATTCATAACTATGTTTATACCTATATCTGTTATCTTATAATTGCTTGACAAAATAAATAAATAAAAAAAAAATGCTGCAAAAGTGGTCCACATCAGACAAAGATCAAGACTGTGTCAGGAGAAGATTGAAGTCACCATTTAAACCATTATTCTAAACATCTCGGGATGTGAGTGGAAGAAAGACTGCATCAAGCACAGGGGTCTTTTGAGAATGGTAAGTGGGCTCTTCCCAAGTTAAATGTATTTGGATAGGCCTTGACTGAAGACCAGAATTTCCACTGTTAAGCAAGGCATTTGTTAAATGAGCCATACCTGATTTTATTACCTTTTTGTCATGCTTAAGTGAATCACTGCAGTTGTTACACACGAATCGTGAAGAGGTCATTGAGCAAATGCAGCTTCCCTATTGGACTTTGGTTGTCAGAAGTCAGCTGGGAAGGTTGCAAATGATGATCACATGATCCCAGGATTCTGCAACTATCCTAAATACATGTCAGTTACCAAGCATCCAAATTTTTAATCATGTTACTGCAATGGTTGTAAGCATGAGGACTGGTTGTAAGTCACTTTTTTGAGTATTGTAACATCAAATGGTTTTTAAATGAATAGTTGTAAGTCTAGATCTATTAGTATCTGCCCAAAGAGTCATCCTCCTAACTTTAAGCCAAATAATACTGTTGTGCAGGGGCATCAAACTTGTGGTCCAGGGGATCGTCATGTGCTGGCCATGCCCACCCCTGATTTAGCGAAGGTGAAAAAAGTTGTGATATGTCACGTGATGGCAATGTGATGTTGCAAGTTTGACATCCGTACCAGAGTGCTTTATTTTTTTTTTCAACTTGAGCTTTTAACCACTGTTAAGAAAGTTACACTAGAAAATACAAACAAAATAAGTATAGAGTAAAGAAAAATATTAATAAAACATAAGTAAAACCATTATAGAAAAACTGTTTAGTGACACATTCTGTCTTCCATTTGTTTCCCCAACAATTATCCCCAATCACCAGGCACAGCCAAAATATCTGTATTTTTCATTGAGCATTGATAGTTATCACTATATAATTTGTTCAAAGCACTTTGTTGTTTTAAATGGCCTCATAATTCTTCTTTAGAAATCATATATCACATGTCTGAACCTGCCTTACTGTGTGAGACATTCCTACTGAAATTTGAGTAATTTTGTTACGTGAGTGTGTGTGTGTGTGTGTGTGTCTGTATACAGGTGTGTGTGTGGCTTATTTTCCCATTTTGGTCTTCAAAAAGAAGCTTTCTATTATTTCAGTGCTGTGAAGATATCACAAGTCATTATTGTGGAAATTTCCTAAACTGTATTATCATAAAATCTAGTGCTTCTAATAATCCTGAAGTTACAACTATGAACTTTAGTCATTGCAAATATTTCCTGATTGGGGTTCTGTGTTTTTTGTTTTTTTTTAAAGGGAAGAAGATTAATGTAGACCCCTTTTTAAAAGCTTGAACAATATAAATTATAGATTGGCCTCTATTGACAAAGTACTGTCATTGTGAACAAGGGTACATGATGTGAAAAACATTGGAAAGCTGTACGAATGAGTGAGATACATGATTTATTTCCCAGATGAACTGACATTGTTTTAAAAGTCTTCTCTTGCTTCCTGTTTCTCAGCCTAGTTTTTCAGGATGGAAACCAACGTTAGAAAAGGAAAATTAAACATTGTCAAGCCCTATCCCCACTTTTATCAGCAGAGAACATGTAATGTCTGTCTCATACCAACTCTTTTGTTTAGAGCTACATTTTCCTGTTTATCACTATTCTATTGTCAACAGCTTGGGCAGTTTGTTCTCATTTTCCTGGAAATCTGGTTCACACAGCAAATGTGTATTGTAAGCAGACAGTTCTAGCACAGAGCAATGTTGTGCGTATTGTGCCACTGGGAAAAAGCAGGGCTAATATTTACCAGCCGACCAGTGAAAATGCCTGGCTTATCTCTTGTTACCAATGAAAGTCCAGGCTTAAGGCCCTTGACCTGGTGCAATCTGCGCAGGCAGTGGCAATTCCCTGAAGGCCAGGCCATTGCAAATGCGGAGCTAGAATTCAGAATGATCCAAAATCAGTCATTTGCTGATCTTGTCTATTTTGCACAACAAAGTTTAACTAAGTCTTATGTTAGGGTCCAGCTACTTATACTATCTTCCTTAGCAGCAGCATTAAAAATAAGAAGGACGGAGGGAATGATTGTGAAATAGTTGCATAAGAGCAGAGGGACTCCATCAGGAAGCATGCACTGTCTTTCCTCCATTGCAGAGGGTTTTTTGTTTGTTTTTTGCATTGTAAAATGTTTTTGTTTTTTTGTTTTTTGCATTGTAAAATGTTTTTGATTTTTTTTCGTTTTTTGCATTGTAAAATGTTTTTGTTTTTTGCATTGTAAAATTTGGGGGGATGTGAGATTTTAAAAGAAGATTAAGCACCAACACCCAAGGTATCAATCCTCTTGGTTCTTCAGAACAATTTTATGAATCTGATAATTACAAAATAAAACCATGGGGAGAATCTAATCACACACCTTACTTACCTTTTAATCCCAAGAATCTGAATCATTTAAGAGTTTGGGTAGATTTTAAATTTGAACATATTTTAGGTTTGCCCAGTCAGTTTTACTGGGAGCCTGTCATGTGAAGAATAAGATGTCATGTCATGTGAATAAGATGTCATGTCATGTGAAGAATAAGTGTCATGTCTGTCATGTGAAGAATAAGATGATATAGAGAAGCAAAATGCATACTTAGAATTAGAGATCCAGATATTGCTATTCAGCCTATCAGTATTGGTACTGGAAATGAATTTAGGGGATTAAAAATGAGTCAAAGAGATTAGAGAAATGTTTAAAATGCAATTACATTAAAACAAAAATTCCGTTATAGAAATAATGGAAGAAAGCAAAAAATATATGGATTATTTTGGTTTAATTCTGTTCTTGTTTCTCTATTATTTTCTATATTTTTGTTTGTTTTGAATGTGAAAGGAGAAAGTGAAAAGCAATTTGTTGCTTTGTACATTGCAATATAAAAGCAACAAATCGCTTTTCACTTTCTCCTTTTCACTAAATCAATACAAAGAGAGAGATAATTTTGTTTCCTTTTGTTACTGCTATTAGAGTGTCAAAATCCCAGAAGACTTTCACTGCATTTCACTCAAATACAATTTTACTGAATGCAATCTACATTCTTTCCATTTCATATCTAAAGTACCAAATGGGCAATGGATACCAACATTTTTGTGCTCTGATATTCAACTGTGCATTCATTTTGTTATATGAGAGATGACCAGGAGATTATGAGTAATATTATTACCATTACTACTGCTGCTGCTACTGCTGCTACTGTTACTACTACTACTATTACTACTACTACTACTTGCCAGCTGGCTCTGTAAGAAAGAATAATGCTTGACTCTGGCCCGACACTATTACTTATCTGTTCATGGAATTACCTATAGGCAGTGGTGGTATTCAGCAGGTTCTGACCAGTTCTGGAGAACCGGTAGCAGAAGTTTTGAGTAGTTTGGAGAACTGGCAAAAACCACCTCTGACTGGCCCTGCCCCCATCTATTCTCTGCCACCTAAGTCCCAGCTGATTGGCTGGGTCTTCTTTTGTTGCCCTGCACAGGAGAATGGAGCTGGAAAGCAGGTTAGTAGGGTGGGGAGGGAATGGGATTTAGTAGTAACCTTCCCCCAGTATTGGGGTGGGAATGGAGATTTCACAGTATCCTTCCCCTGCCATGCCCAAGCCACGCCATGCCTATCAAGCCACACCCATAAAACTGGTAGTAAAAAAACTTGAATCCCACCACTGCCTATAGCATAGTGCAATCTTGTACCCTATGCTTTTTGATATCTATCAGTACTTCAATATCTACAAGAGTTTGCCTGGGTTAAAGTGTCTAGGTTCAAACAATGTATCTCTTTTTCTTATTGTTCAAACCAAGTAAGATAATGAAAACCCTGAGAAGGAATCAGATGAGCTAGATGTTGGTATGCAAACAGGATAGAGATGTTAACAGTATTTGTAAAGAAGGCTTTAGCTAATGTTTATTCAGGAGATACAGTACTTCATAAAAGTAGAGATGACAAATTGTTCAAACAGCTGTGATTTGGAAAACATTTTATAGCTCCTAACTCCCAGCTCCTGGTAAATTATCTAGGTAAAGCTATAGACTTTGACCAAGGTACAACAGAGGAAAATTAAGAAATGTTATATGTTTGTTAGCCAAACAAAAAGGATAAACAGTATAATCCATTTTTGGACTTGTGCTGGTTGGCTGGTGACAATTTGTTATTAACTTCCTTGTTAGAAAGCACATCATGACCCAGGGAAGTTATTCACATAAAATATGTAATATCTGAATAGTTCAGATTTATTGAGTATAATTTTTTGGTTTGTATTTTTATTCCTGCAATGACTTAAACCTAATCATACACAACTTTCCAAAGGATAGCCCAATCACTTTTTGATTCAGGAAAACTAGATGTTTTTTGATAGATTATTCTAATGTTTACCATTGTTGTTTTACTATTTGAATGTCTTGATTAAAAAGATAGAATTAAGTAATTTTTAAAGCACCGAATAAATGAATTTCTTTTTAAAATTCAAGCATCTGCATACAGAAGTATTACTGGTTTGTTTTTTGACACACTAAAAACTTTACATTACTCAAATAGATTTAGATAGGATTGTGTTCTCTAGAAACAGTATTTATTCCAGGTAAACTATTATAAACCTTTGTAAATACAATTATGCCCAATTATGCAAAGATTAGGAAATTTTCCTCCAAATTAAACACGTTTAATGAAAACATTTTAATAGGTTGATGCTAATAAATACATTTACCCAGTTCTATTCAGACATCTTTTCTGTCATGTGTAAAAATCAGTAATATCATAAATTTAGTGTGACCTGATCCTATTTTCTGCAAACTTCTACCATGGAAATAATCAACCCTAATCCTAACCCTAATCCAAACTCTTCATCATTTAGAAAGGCAAAGGATGTAAATACTACTGGAACTCCCAGCAGTGGTAAATAGGAAACCGGGTTCCACTAACTAATGCAAAAATTGGACTGCATGACATGGACTTGAGGAAATAGATTTCTGTGTTTTGCTAGGACAATAGGAACATGGTCAAACAAGTGTGAGAGAACAGAAATTAAAGTGTATTGGAAGTGGAACTGATAGTCCAATCACTCCTCCATATCACATATATTTTTCTCCTCTAGTTCTTCCTGAATCCGTTTGAGTCAATTGTCTTCACTGTTGAGTTCAAAATATGCAAGGAATATGATAAGCCCACCATTGTTCATCCCCTTTTCTTCTAGCTAACCAATTAGAAAGCTAACCAATTACAAAGAACATCCTTCAATTTGTTTCTGAACTGCCATCAGCCATGGATTAATAAAAATCCTCCAACCCACTCCACATAAAAATAAAATATTAGTACCACTCCTGTCCATATTGGTGTCTGGACAGCAACAGAATGATGAAAATAACTTTTTTGCATATATGTTTTATTTTTCCATTCAATTGTGTCTGATTCTTGGAGACTGCCTGCACAAGTCCCTGCAGTTTTCTTGGCAAAATTTTTTCAGAAGTGGTTTTGGCCATTGCCTCCTTTCTAGGGCTGAGAAAAAGTATCTGGCCCAAATTCACCCAGCTGGCTTTGTGTTTTAGGCAGGACTAGAATTTACAATCTCCCAGTTTTTAACCTGATGATTTAACCTGGACCAAATTGGCTCTCTCTCTATATTGGATGCATACCCACCTCAAAAATGGAATTTCATCCAATATATAGAGAGAACAGAGAAGAAGTATGTATATGTGTAACAATCAGCGTTCAGATGAGTGCACCAAAGTTCTGACTTCTTAACCTGCCTGCCTTCATTCTGGCCTATACTGTGGTAGAGGGAATTAGTGGAGGGAGAATGAAACTTGGAGGAGTCAATGAAAATGATGCTTCAGGTGACAAGATGCACATAGAACTAAATTAATATGATAAAAATATTTTATTTTGAGATACTTCATTATATTACTCCAATATGAGAAGAGATTTTAAAAGATTGACTCAGCTGGATTCTATAAGTCCAACAGATGGAGATATTGGATTTTGTTTTGACTAAGATGATAATGCAGGAAGTACAACCACACGTTTTTCATTCATTGAATTAGCAATCCTCAACAATCAGGACATATTTATAGTTACTTGAAAATTATTAGCAACTATGTTATTGCATTTTACTGCATTCAAAACTTGTTCTAACCAATATTGTCAGAATAGAAGACATGTAAGCATGAATGTTATACTCAGAAAGAATATATTTTTTGTTTCTGCTTGGTCGGTTTTACAGGGGTTATCAAAGGAGGAATTAAAAAATGAAGACCTACTGACATTGAAGATATCACACAGCTGTAGTTTCCTGTTAGACTCAAACTTGCCTCTTCGTTCACCCTATTCCTCCCTACTGTCCTGCTTCTCACTGGCTGTGCTCAAAAAACAGAATGACTATTCTGGGAGAATTGTAATCTGCCTCTGTTGGCATCATACTTAGCCACAGATATCTTGGTATTAAAGGGAGATTGTGTGCCATCTACTCTTTCTGTGGCGGCTCCAATGGGTGGATGGAGTCTGGGGAAGATTACCAAGCTGCATCCCCTTCTTTGAAGGTTTTGCCATCCTATGTATTTCAGGAATGGTGAAATATAGAAAGAGAAGTGATAGATTATCTGTGTTTTTGTTAGATCCTTCTATAGTCTCATTTTTGTGCCAGCTTCTGTAAAATCATGCATTGCAATGTCCTACCAGTCAATGAATACTTCAGCTTCAACCATAACAACACAAGAGCAAACAATAGATACAAACTCAAGGTTAATTTCACCAAACATGATTGCAGGAAATACGACTTCAGCAACAGAGTGGTCAATGTCTGGAATACTCTACCTGACTCTGTGGTTTTTTTCCCCAAACCCCCAAAACTTTAACCTTAGACTGTCCACTACTGACCTCACCCCTTTCCTAAGAGGTCTGTAGGGGGTGTGCATAAGTGCACCAACGTGCCTACCGTCCCTGTCCTATTGTTTCTTTTATTTTTCTTATACGTATCCATGTATTCATAACTATGTTTTTACTTATACCTATTATCTTGTAAGCAATTGCCAAATAAATAAAAAATAAAAAAATATATCTCTTTGTATCACATAGCTGACTGAAGGTGGTTAGTTTGGAGAAGCAAGCCTAGTATTCTTTGAGATTAAAATTAAACCTTTCTAAATCCCAGGGTTTAACTATTTATATTATTTATTAGTCTCTGTATAATCCAGTTGCATATTTTATATAAACAGAATTTAGCAGTAACATGACAAACTCAAGAAGAATTCCTCTCTTTTCATGTAGAGTCAGCAGGATAATGCTGATGTCTCTCTGTTTCTCAGGTAAAACTCACCCACAGAGCAACTAGTGATAACTTGAGTGACACATTTCTATTAGCTTTCTGGACAGAGATGCCCTGTGCAATGGGGCATTTTCATCAAGTGGCAAGAACAGAGTTCAGATGGTTAACCCATCCCATCCTGTCAATATTTATTCTGCAGAGCCCCAGTTTGGCTCATTTGTTTAATATCACACAGAGACAGGTACAATATGAGTAAGCCCTTTTAAAAAAATTGATACGAATAAGAAAGTAGTTGACCTGTACTATTTTGAGGGAAAAAATAATGTTTCTTTCAATCGCCTTTGGGCAATGTCTTCATCCTCTCTTATTCCACCCTTAAGAATAGGGCACTTCTTGTTTTGGTCCAGTTATTTATGTATAAAAAAATCATAGTAATGTACTTCAAATTCAAAGCATGCATTTTATTTTATTCTCTCTTTGTTTGGTATAATAGATCTTTCTGTATTTCTTAAACTGTATAATTATATGAAACTGTGAAGAAAAAAGCGAAGAAGGTGGCGTATACATTTAAGACAGATCACATTCTTGGGCTATTTATATATCACTCAGGCTAGGAAACAAGGCTCCATCACACTCAATTCCTCAATTCATCCCATCTTGGTTACAGTAATGTCATCAGCTAGCTTGCAGTAATCCAAAATAATATTGTATGTCCCTGTGATTACCCTCTGGGCCTCTCTGCTTATCCAACCTCTTGTTGTTTAGCACAGTGTCCTTGTTATATCTCAAACGTTATATAAACCTCCAAAAAAGAGGAAAGGGAGGGATGCTATAAGGAATGGGACACAGAGAAAAATTATAAGCAGGTTTGGCAGTGGTGTGTCACAGTTGCATGGCTCAACATTCAAGTCAGATTATCTTTGCAACACAGAGAGAGATCATTAAAAAGAGCAATATTTGTGTGATGTTAAATCAAATATGAGAGCCAATTTGGTTGGAGAGCCCAACCAGGCACGAGCATAGAAACTGGGAAAGTGTGAGTTTTGGTTCTACTTTAAGCATAAAGCCACCTGGGTGACCTGAGACCATTTATTTTCTTTCAACCCTAGGACGGAGACAATGTCAAACCACTTCTGAAATCTTGTCAAGAAAACATATAACTGCCAACATGATTCTGTCTACTGATGACTGGCCCTTGCTCTTCTGAAAGAAAATATTTATGTCACTGAAAAGTTGTTCTTATGTGAAATATATTAGTGTGAAGCCAATATAGTTGTTTCTCTCTCTCCATATCTAATTATGAGCATGAGAAATAGTTTAGTATAATGGCTGAGAGATCAAACTAGAAACTAGGAGAATCCAAAGTTCTAGCTTTGCCTTAGGCACAAAACCATATCATGTTCTTGGACCAGTCACTCTGTCTTAGCCCTAAGAAGAAGGTAAAAGCAAACTACTTAAAAAAATCTTGCCAAGACAACTGAAGGTTCAGTTAAACTCATATTTAATATGTGTGTTTTAGGGGGAAAGTTCCATTGATGACAGAGAGCCAAGGTCACTGTTCCACAGTAGTTAGGAGTGGGGCAGGAAGATACTGGGAAATGGGGCTAGGGACTAATGGTTAATCAGGTATATTGTGTTTACATCCAACATATAGTCAGCCATGAGGATCAAAGAGGAAAAAGGAACTTGAAAAGTTAGGCAGCAGGCTGTCACAAGGATATGTGGTAAAGAAGAGAATGGAAGGGAAAGGCATACTTGCCTTGTTCTAAAAACATCATAAACCTCTTCTGGGTTTTGTGTCAGCTAATACATCTGAAACACCCAAAATGCTCCAGGTTTTTCACCCAGAATGGCCTGGTCAAGATTCTAAACCACAATATATTTGTCTTATGCTTGAAGCAAAACATGTTTTCCATTTCACACACCTTATTATATATTCACTGAAAAGCTGACATGTTTTTTTGTGATGTATTTGGCAATAACAAGAACCAGTTTGGTCTACTGGTTAAGGTACCAGGCTAGAAATCCGGAGCTTGAGTTCTAGTACTGCATTATCCACTTTGGGTCAGTCCAACTGACCTCACAGTTGTTAGGGAAAAAATAGGAGGAGGAAGATGTGCTGAATATATCTGCCTCCTTATTTGTAAAAATAATACAGGTGGGATACAAATAAATAAAAACATAAAGCAGTTGATCCAATTTTCAAGAAAACAAAATTAATTTGTCAACAAAAAGGAAGTATTTGAGGCCAAGTTATATATTACATAAGAGAAAAATCAAATGCTGCAAAAAAGGCATCCAGCATGCAATTTTTAAAAAGTATCAATTTTCAGTTAGTGATGATTCCAGACTAATTTTCGGAGTTTCTCGAAATGGGAGAGCTGACCATCTTAAGCTTTTTCTGTTGAGAGAGCATGTATTCTGAACCACCGTTCCCACTCACTCAGAAGCTGTCAGCTCTTTTATACAATTGCCATTTCCTTCAATACAATAAGGATATAGGAATTTGGCTGAAAGTTAGTTCTAACAAACAGTTTTGTCTAAAATTATTTATATGAGTGTGTGTGTGTGTGTGTGCGCGTGCGCGTGCGTGTGTATGAGCACGTGCATGTACATATGCATGGAAAGTTGTTTTGAATTAAGGTCATGATAGAAAGTGATTAATAACTGACAGGGGAGAAGAATTTATGTAGATGAATTTCATTAAAGTCTCCATTGTTTGGATTCAACTGACATTGGATATAACAAAAACATTTTCTTTTGTATTTCAACCTTGTACAACTTAAGTCCATTATTTCTGACGTACTACAGGCAATGTTCTAAGTTATATTTATGTAATTTGCATCAATTTATATCATTTGCATGAATTGCTACAGATAATTTAAAACCATAGTTCCCCAAATAACAAATATGGCATCAACAATAATAAACACTCCAATTTAATGGAACTCTTTCTAGCCAATTGAGATGAAGGCATTTTCATGAATATAAAGCAGAATGAATATATTTGGGTTGGATGGTTGCAGCAGCGTAGAGGCTGTGTCAGTGAAATTGCCAAGCAGAGGATCAAGTCAAAGTGACCATGTTTGGGCATCTGTATCTACAAAGACAGAAAGTTAATATTTATGCTATTCCCAGAAAACATATGCAATAAGGCAAAAGAAGCGCAATCCTAGGTTAAAAAGCTCTTTTTTGTTGCCGGGAAAATTACATAGACATATCCATAAAATAAACAGAAACTTTATTTCATTGGGCGGAGATTTAACCCTTCTGCTGTCTCTATTACAATTGGCTCCAGGATTAGCTGGTTAGGGCACTCTGATACTGTACTGTACACATTCAGATAAGTCATATTGTTGACCAATATGAATCAAAACTGTGTCCAGAACATAGGGCAGAGTTGACGGTTAGGGTTAGCCAGGAGAGCTCCTAAAGTCAAAGACAATTGATTTCTTCCTCCCTCTTCTTTCCATCCTTAATTCAGTGTAATTGTTATTTATTAACCCTGCTGTTTTTACTTGGCAATATCTTTCCTTTGGCCTTCCAGGATATCACTGTGGCCTTGACATTTTCCATTCTCAATCGATTATTATTTCTGAAGAAATATGTTGCATGCTACATGTGGATGATGTCCTTACTGACCTTACTGACCTAACCTTCATGACTCTATCATACTCATTTAGTCAGTCTAATATTTGTCCTACAATTTTCCATATTGTAGAAAAATAAAGTTTTAGAAGAAGAATATGTATTGTCATTACCGCACTCTTTTATAGTAGATATATTTCCTAAACGTTAGTTAGCCATAAATCCTCAGTTTTTGGTGCAACCAAATCTCACACATTTTCTAACTGATAACATATAACAGATAATCAGAGTTGGAAGGGACCTTGCAAGTCATCTAATCCAACCCCTCGCCCAACCGGGAGACCCTACACCATTTCTGACAAATGGCAGACAAAGTATTCTTTGTATGACTGGAAGCAGATTCTCTTTGCTGTAAGAATAGTCTGCTTGAAAACATACTGCTTCCCAAACTAAATCTTCAGGCTCCTTTTTTGTTTTATTTAGCTTTGCTCAGTATATTTTGTATTTTTGGAAAAAATGACCCAATTTTCTATGTGATATTTAATAAAATAATACATTTACTTATCTATCTGTATCTATTTATCTATTTATTTATTTATGTGTTTATTTATCTATTTATCTATCCATCCATCCACCCGTCTATATTTTTAGAAAATGCATGCTAAAAGAATAAATCCTTTCCAATCAACCTAGAAATTCCCCAGTAAATTATTCATCTTCCTGGGCTCTAAAATCAACCAATGTGGTGACAGCAGTCCTAGTATTAGGAGGCATATAGCTCTTGAAAAAACTGCAATACCAACATGAGTAATAACTGGAAGAATTAAGATATCAGACTATCAACCAAATGCAGATTAGTCAATGAAATATTTTTTCCAGCTGCTACTTATGGCTGCAAAACCTGGGCTCTGAAAAAGGCCAATAGAGGGTGGATGCATTTGAACTGTAGTGCTGGAGTAACTATTACATATCCCAGGGACTGCAAACAAAGAAATCACAAACAAAGAAATCCTATGCTATACCTTACCAAAAAATATTACTTGAAATGAAGATCACCGAACAGTCATGCTTTGTTCATGTCATGAAAGCTGACTCATTTGCAAATTCAATTATGCTGGGAATAAAAAGCAGAAAAAGAAGTGGCTGTCCCAGCACCCACTGGCTGGACACTATAAAGGCTGACATCAGGATGACCATGGCAGGATAACCAAGCTAGTAGTGCAAGATAAAGAGGCATGGAGAGAACTGAGGTTGGACACATCTGAATGGCTGATAACAATGACAAAATTCCTCTTTTCTTAACCATGATTACTTGGTTATTTCCAGAAAATACTGCTGTATGATTTCTCCCTCAGTTATTGAATATTGCAGGGGGAACTGGAGGTTATGTTGTGTTTCCTATGTTCTTCCATATTTTTGTTTTCAGCAAAAATGTGTTCAAGAGGAAAAGATGAATGAATTAAGAGATATACTCCAGGAAGCAATCTTTCTATTTTTTCCTCTTCTTGTAACTACTTGTGCTGAAGAAGGAAAACAAAACTGACGAGGCACTATGTTGGAGATACCAATTTAGAAAAAGCTCTTGTTAGCAGATATGTATCCCAACATTGGTAGGGTGCTGAAACAAACTTTAACGTTCAAATAGCAGCATTTCCCATTTTTTAAAAAAGAAAATTTCCTGATGTAGTTATGTAGGATGCAATGTATGTATCAGCTCTGCCTGGTTTGGCTTGGCAGTTCTCAGGCAACCTATCATCAAAGGCTAGAAGAAGGCCGTGAGGATGGAAGGGCAATAAAGCTGTGTGTATATGTAATGGGAAATTGGGAGTGGGGAATGACAGGTGTTAACAACCAGAGTAGCCTGGATCCAGTTTGTACCAGCATCCCAAGGCCAGGCTCTCTAAGAAAATATGCAAACTAGCCTCAAACATCCCAGCATTCTCAAAATATTTTGGCAAGTTCTGGTTGGTTGGAAATGGACTTAAGAACCTAAGAACCAGAGGTGGTATTCAGCAGGTTCTGACCCAGTTCTGGAGAACCGGTAGTGGAAATTTTGAGTAGCTCGGAGAACTGGCAAACACTACATCTGACTGGAGATTTTACAGTATCCTTCCCCTGCCACGCCCACCAAGCCATGCCCACAGAATTGGTAGTAAAAATATTTGAATCCTACCACTGCTAAGAACCATTTGTTTTAACCAAACGGAGTTAAGAATCTTTCTTTCCTAAGGGATCAGATTGAGGCAGGACTGACAATATGGGATTAACAATTAATTCTTTTGTGAAATAAAAAGGCATTGTGCAAAAACCAGAATAAAATAAAAACAGAGCATTTTTTAATTGAGAATGTGACATCTGAGCTTACATACATGCATATATTTCAGATTATCTCAAAAGGTCTATACAAACATAAGGGATTTCTAGCACATTACAATTGTTAATTGATATGATAGTTGTAACCTCTCCCCTCTAAAACAGTCATCTACATAACCAACCTATCTCTTCCTCCTTTTTCCATCTCGGAAAATGTATCTAAATTTTACATCTAATGTAGTGAGCTATTGATCATATGGCTTAAACCTTGGCAATGAAGATATTGAAGTGGTGGATAATTTCTGCCTTTTACAATCAGTCACCAATAGTAAAGGAAGAAGCAGTCAAGAAACATGCTATAGGCTAGCACTTGTTAGAATAGCCATGAAGGCCTTGGAAAAGACAATCAAATGTTGAAATGTGTATACCTACACAAATCAGAATCATACAAGCCATGGTATTCCCTCTAATGCTCTATAGAAATGAAGTTGCACTTTAAAGAAGCAGGATAAGGAAAAGGTTGACACTTTTGGTGTTGGAGAAGGTTCCTGAGAATTGTGGACAGTTAAAAGAACAGATGGATCATCAAAGACATCAATTCAGAGTTCTCACTCAAGGCACAAATTACCAGGCTGAAATTATCCTACCTCAGACACATTACACTAATATCTAGCTCTCTGGAGAAGTCTTTAATACTGGAAAAGGTAGATGGAAAAAAGAAAGGATGATAGGTAGTTCAGAAATTGCTGGTGGATACAATTGTGCTTTTTATTTTTTGAAGAAAATGGTGCGCTTGGGTAACATTGGGTTAGGGTTAGTACTTTGGTATTGGTACTGACTTTGTCTGGCCTCTAGGTTTATCCAACAAAATTTAGGTTGGGAGGGATAGGGCAAGTGGTATCACGCAATATACTGAAGTTTTGTTTGTGTTGAATATTTGTATGATATATTACTAGTGCACCAGCCCTTTTGTGTTAACCTATGACATGCAAAACCCCTGTCGGGTTATGTAGCTGTAACTGGGAAAAGGGGTCCTTTAAATAACCTGGGCTCAAGCCATGTAGTGGTAATAAATACCACCTTGAATTACATCTGGAAGCAGATTGGTAAACAATGCAAAAAAAAAATGACACATGTGTAAGTTTGGACTTGTGAAAAATTCTGAGGGTCATTGCCCTTTCACCAAGTGAAGCTTTTGAATACTTGATAGATATTTGAATAATCTTGAATATGCAAATATGCAATTAGTACCATTCACATTGACATATTTTCCCCATACATCTCAAGGAAATATACAGTCTATTTAGATACTCCCATTGTGTTAATACACACAAACCTATATATTTCAATTTATAATGCTTAAATCATGTGCATGCATCAGAGATATTCTCAAATATATATGGGGACAGCACAGATCAGGCAGGGAATCATAGCAAGACATTGTGGTACCCTTAATAGATGATCTACTAATGCCACCTCCGGTATATATTTTTGAAGAATAAACCAGAAGCACAATTCTCTCTAAAGATGTAAATTAACATTATTTTTATCCATTACATGCACCACCAAAAATAGGTAATGAGGGTCATTCCTAGTGAGGATCTGATGATTCAAAGAAAATGCGTTCTTTTTTCCCCCCTCCTTCTGCCTTCCCCCAAAATAACTAGTGTAAATTAAGATTGTTGGTCTTATGCTTTCTTTTAATTGAACAATATTCTAACCTGGAGTTTTCCCTAGATGGGTTTAAAAGAAATCCTTTCTTCCCTTCCATCCTTCCCTCCCTTTTTACATTTACAACATCTCTCAAAATTTCATTTATTGCTTGTTATCCAAAAGTTTCCATCACATGTGAAGATGGTTGATGTAGTTTTACTAATACAAATACACACAAATTAAAGCAGTTTTTTTTGTTTCAATTCTTGTTTAATTTAGGGTAGAATTTAATCTGATGCTAAAATGGCATGAAGTTCAGCAAGGATGAAATATGCAAGTTAGCTCCTAGAAGATTATTTTGATGAAATTCTTATACATTCCTAATACAAGCAAAGACACTGATTTATCTTTTTGTATTGGAAGAATCAGAATTGTATTGTCATAATTAGAAAAGGCTCAATTACTCAACAGTTTTTTTACAGACAGCAAAATACAGCCTTCTTCCCAATGCATATTAATACAATTATTTTTAAAATAATAATAAAAATATTTCAAATACAAATACAAAACAAATATTAAATGATGGAGCATAAATGAACATTTTAATGCCAATCACTACATTTATCTGAATGCACCATTTAAGAAAATAATCTTAAATTTGAAATGGGCCCATCTGGAAACAACTGTAGTCAGCTGATTCTGCAGCTGGTGTCCTGGCCATCATTACATGATTTGTCTGGAATTTCTGTGCAAAACCAGAGGGCTTTTGAATAAGCAGTGTATTCCTACTGAGAATGGTCCGTCCAATCCAGCCATTTGTTTCCAGCAAATCATTTATGTGAATGAAAGCTTTTGGCCTGGAATCACAGTATAATAAACTAATCATCATTCTGTATCTGAATGGTGATTTCAAAAGTCAGTATATTGTTATGACCATTTGAAAGCATTTGTGCATTCTAATTATCATTGAACTGAGCAAAACTTTGCTGGATTCTTTCTCTAATATGCAAGACAAATGATATCCTGGCTCAATTTAGGTACCCACTAATTTTGCATAAAATTAAAACCCATACATGCTACAACATTTAGAATATCAGTTAATGACATTCAAAGCCATAATGTGTAAAAAGACTGGGTCATTGTCAGTTGAAAGCAGAAATTCTCCATTGAGTTAGTCTAAAAAAAATCCCAGCCACAAATTGAAAACAGTGAGAGGTGACCAAAAGTAAGGAATAGAATAGACAGAATAGAAATATAGAACTAGGAGTGCTCAAGCCAGTCATTCTTTAGCCTTTACATTTTTTAAAATGTTAAGCCAGAGTATAAATGTGTATTCTTGTCATGGAATTGTCAAGTTCTCAAAACCATTGTAAGTGAAAGGAGGTAGGCTGGGAAAACATGTGACTGTTTGTTGCAAGCAAGCAATTTGGTTGATATCACATTTGCCTGCATCTTCATCATCTCTGAAGTAGATGCTGTCAAGGGAGCTGCTAGAAGGATCAACATCAAAATAGTTATAAGGCCGAAGTAAAAAGCCTACTCCATTGCCAACTGTCACAGTAGTTGGGATGTCCTCAGCATGTGGCACATGTAAAAACCCAACTGAGATCCAGGCCACAAGATCCTGGGAAGAGGAAAGGAAAAAAGAAAAATTAGCAAGATTAATGATTAGTAAAAAAAACAACCGTTTAGCTATGACACTTTTCTAATAATATAGAATGCAGTTGTATTTCATGGAGCTGTGTCCCTTGTAAATGATGGTCTTGAAACTGGCTGCATGTAAATGAAAGTCAGTTCATATTATTTGTTCAGATGATCTGCAACTAGATTGTAATTCATGCATCAGATATGCGCTGTCAACAGAACAATATTGCAATGTTTTATGTTATTTTACTTCATTTCCTCTACTGTATACCTCTTAACATTATCTAATTCCTTTCTTGACTACTTGCCTTACGTTTCCATTTATTTAAATCAATTTTTGGTTCTCATTTGCAAATTGTGCAAATTTCAATTTTTTAAAAGAAGTCTTTTTGCCTTGAACAATTTTCTGATCACATAGAACTTTCTCTCTCTCTCTCTCTCTCTCTCTCTCTCTCTCTCTCTCTCTCTCTCTCGTGTGTGTGTGTGTGTGTGTGTGTGAAAAGCTGTAAGATGGTTAGTGTAGCACCATCCTTTGCCTACAAAGGGACAAGGCTTAGATTGTGACACTGTGCCTACCACCTTCCAAATTAGGCAGAGCTTTGAAGATGTTCCTAAATCTCATATTAAACGAATTATTCAATGGAGTACTATAGTGCTGATGCCATGTATCCTTGTCTGAGATGTATTTATTAGCTAGAAAACTTTTACTACAATCTTGAGTAACCACAAAGCATTCTGAAGAAAAGTAACCAATTTTCCCTTTGAATATAATTTTTAATTTTCTTTTTCTAGAGGTTGCTCTTTTGAAGTCAAATGAGCTTCATACATCAATACCTCTCCCCCCTCCCTCCCTGTTTTCATAATGTTTTTATCTGATTCTGGAAAATAACCCTAGTTTTTCCAGTGCTAACATAGGGTTTGTTTCTTAATTGGACCCATGTGTTTTGACCATGTTTCAGACTATTCTGTCAGTCATGGAGTCAGATGATTCCTAGGTGATTGGACTGATCTCACTTCTATAGGCCACTTGAGCTCTTGTAGCCTTGTGGTTATCTTTCAAGTTGCTAGATGCTGTACTTTGGAGCCTTTATAATTTGGCCTCAGGGAAGCCCAGATTTTAATTGGTTGCACTCCCAAGTTTCCAAGCCTGGCTTTGAAAGACAAATCAGTTCAACTAAGAGATAAATGGCATAGAATCAATTGATGCTGATGCAACAGATTTTCCTCCTGGTTTGCTAGGTAACTCCTTCCCATCAAACTCCTCGTTTCTTAATTTTAAACATGGATTTATTGTTTTGTTTATAACTCCACAGAATAGCTAGCAGGTGTTGGGACAGTTGTCTCTAATCCCATATACTCTTGGAGTCCTGAAGAAGTGACTATTCATCTTAACCTGCTTGGTGATATTATTTACTTATTTTAATTATTTATATGGCTACCCAAATTGCAAATAATAACTTTGAATGACTGAGGATTAAAAACACAAAATGAAAGAACTAATAAACAGTAACAAAATCATAACAAAATACAATACAACCAAGACCAAATCCCAATTATATAACATTCCCAAACTATTTCACAAATTCATTCAATTCACTTACCCAGGGGATAAATGGGTATTGAAAGTGTTATAGCAGGCCAACAGGGCTGGGCCATCAAAGTCTGGTTCAGAAGGTAGAGTTGGGAGAGTGGGCAAATGAAGGGGGTGGGGGTAGAAGTATCTCTTCATGACTTTGATTGGCTGATCTGTAAGACTGAAGACAGTTCTGTAAGACTGTTCTCCTAACATTGAATGGAATAGATTGAATGGAATTCATGGACACTGTTTTTTTTTATTGCTTACAATAATTTTTTGAACTACAAGAGTCACATCTCAAGACTTTCTTCTCTTGAAAATTCAGTAGTGCTGGTGCCATAGCAGATTTCTTCCTGTTAATGTTTCAACTTTTCCATGTAAAGCATAATTGGGTCATCTCGCCACTTACCTCATTGACTATGGTCTCGTTGTCTATGAAGTTTGCAAAGGTTACCAGGGGATCCCATGGATCATTCTGGTTATAGATGCAAGTGCTTGTCAATTCTTCTTCTTTCTGCTTAGTGACAGATAGCTTGTACCTAAAGTGGACATAATGTAGGGAAAATGAGAGAGAAAATGTGAGGAAGGAGAGAAAAAACCAGGGTTTTATTGTGTTCCTCAGAAGTGCAAACTAATTCTCTAATTTCCTTAATTCTTAAAAAAAATATATAATACAATGATGAGTCTGTGACCAGATGATCATGGTGATCATTTGACCTTGGTTATGGATTTTATTAATTCACTTGTATTGCTTTTTTAAGTTTAAAAAATATATTTTGATGGGTTTCTTTAGTTTTTAAATTGTCTTAAGTCATCCGAGTCATGCAGCTGATCAATGTACATCAAACAAAGGAATAAACTGCAGCGCCTTTTCTGCTGACATCATTCTTTAATTTAAACAAGATGCTATTTATCTAAAAGGCAAATGTAAGACAATGATAGGCACCTACCTGCCCCAGCTGATAGCCTTTTCCATGTGGCTACTTTGTGGTAAGTGCTTGCCTGCAAAGCTGATGATCTGGATGCGATAGCTCTGTTTGTGGCCCCACTGGTTTTCATTGTTAGAACTGAAAAGCAGGTACCGTGGGATTTTACCATCAAGTGAGAAAGCAGCTTTTTCTTCTGTTTCCAGGACTTGCTGGGTAAGGATTGGTCTCTGGATTATGTGCTCTGTGCTCCAAGGGGCCTGCACAGATTCATATTCCATGTCAAGGTCCACCAAAGAGTTCTTGACTCCTAACAAACAATCAAAAAGAATGAAGCAAACACTTCCTGTTTTGGAGTCCTGCCTAAGGATACACCTACTTAGAAACAATGGATTAAACACAAAGATCAGTTTAAGACTATGGACAGAATTGCTTATCTTATGTTTGGGAGAGTTTCTTACAAATTCACAATACAGCCTTGTTCAATTATAATTTTTCAGGATCTGTGGTTCAACTATAAATTGGGAACAATGGAAGCCTACTCAGACAATTGTTATAATACCTTATTATAGGTTACCTTATTATACATTATAGGTCAGAGGTCTCCATTAGCAACTTTAAGACTTGTGGACTTCAACTCGCAGAATTGCCAATTTTGGGGACCCCTCTTATAGATCTTCCTTGCAAACAAACATCAACCAATAAAATCTTTGTCATAGGGCACCTATTCTATTTGGAAGATAACATGAGAGATCTTTTCAGGGGTTGCTTTGAAATTCTCTTCCTCCAGTGATGATAGAACTGAGATCCATTTGCTTTTTGTGGTCTAACATAATAGAATATATGTGAAATAATTATTTGCATTGTACAATCTTTTTGTTTTTCCTTTCACAACTCCTATAGTTATTATGATATGGACAGACTTCAGCTGATGGGACCCAGGTGAGAGAAATAAGTTCCATCAGTGGTACAAAATGCTTCCTGGGTAACATGGCAGGTTGTTTATTATTCTATGGGCTGGTTACATATGTACAAATGTGTTAAATTGCCATAGGTTCTAACAACTTGAATAATAATAATAAACAGAAGAGAAATCAGTTAGTTTCATACTTTAAGGAAATATATACTTTGGCCATAATAATAATAAATCATACAAAAAGGGGTTACCAGGAATAGTGCATACAGTGTTATGCTTATTAGTAAAAAAATAAGATATAAAAGTGCACTCACTGGTAGAAAATGGCTTGCAAAAATCTGCACAGTAAAACTGTGTATTCACGTGGTCTATTAGGAGCAGGAGTCACAATTCTGAAGATTTTGTTTTGAAAATTACAAACTTACACAAATGGATTGTAATGAGTTTCAGGATGGAAAAATACAAAACTGAGCAAAATGAAATTGACCAATTTATGCGTCCTTGATTTAAAAGAGGACGCTAGTTGGGCTTTGCCCGAAAAGCCTTGCCAATCTACAGTTAATCACACACAGAGATCTATATTTAGAAAGTCCTGGAATCGCTCAGTGTTATTGTCTGCACACAGAATGAGAACAGAAGAGATGAGATGTCCTTTCCCAAGATCAACTCTTTCCAAATAAAGAGCAAAGTAAAACTTTCTCAGATTGAAAGAATAATCACTAACTCTACCTCTTCTCACAAGAAGGGAATATAGTGAAATGCAGCTTTTGGAGACAAAAGACTTTCCCATTTACAAGATGAAACTAATCCAGAATTATGCCATCTACATGGAATCATATATCATAATGACACTTCTGCATTGTCTCTTCCTCATGGTATCCAGTTGTTAAGATTAGTCACTGTTGCTTATCTAAAATTCACATATTATGCTGGCCCAGAGCAGTTCTGCTGAATGACATAAACCATTAGATACTAAATCCATTGCAGCTTCTTGCCATATACATGCAGAAGAGTATCCAAACACAGAATGTATTTTCAGGCTGAAGACTATGCTGGGCTTTATCTTCCAGAGCCTTCATTCCAAAGAAATATGCAGAACCAAGGCAAAATAAGCTTGACACAAATTAAATTTAACTTCATTGCATTTTCATTTATATATAATCATGATTTACAGAAAATGATTACATCCCAAACACTGAATAATGCACTATTTATTCACAATAAACATTTACAATGCTGTGATAACTTCTGAGGCCAGAGCTGTCTTTCAGAGAAAGGCATTTGTCCCTGCGACTGAGGCATAAAAGCAGCTGCTGTAGAAAGGAATCCACATATTTGATAATCTTCTGGATTCTTTTGCAAAGATGTTTGCAAAGGTGATCATGTGACCCTGTCCTAAATATGAGTGAGTTGCCAAGCAACTTTGATCATCTGACCACAGGAATGCTGCAACAGTCATATGTGTGAAAATGGTCATAAGTCATTTTTTTCAGTGCCATTGTAATTTCAAATGGTCCCCAAAACAAGAAATGGGATATGCAGGTAGTCTGCTGTAAATCAAGGACTATCTATATTTCACTCTTTCAGCTTCAATCTCTCATAACTTTGTTCAAGAACTGAAGGTAGTATGCACAGAGCCTCTTCCTCCATTTCCCTCTCCTCATCCCTACCTCAAAAAAACCCCCTAGCCCTGTGAGGTAGGCCTTCATAGTTTAGGGTGAACTTAGCTTAAGCTTATCCATTTCCAATTCAATTTTTTAACTACTAAATCACATTAGTTCCATCATTCATCAACGATGCCAAAATAAATCAAACAATGATTTAGGCTGAATGAAACTCATTTGAATGTCTAAATTCTCTCCCTTCCTCCCTCCTTCCCTCCCCCCTCTCATTTATCTACTGTATCTTCTGCATGCATAGTCATAGAAAGCTCAGGATTTATCTGGGGTTGCAAACGAGATAAAATAAACCTTATAGTAGGGGAAGGCTGACCAAATCACCATAGAATGGCAGTTTATGGGAGTTAGGGAAATATAAGAACTTACCTTCTACATCTAAGTCAACTTTATAATTTATCAGATGGTTGTGCATGGTTCCAAGTGTGTACTCCCCAACCTTGTTTCCATACTGAGTACCACCTTCCATAAAAAATGAAGAGCTGATGTATCCTGTAGCATGGACTTTGACTTCGATGGCACCATTTTGATAGAATACAAAATCCCAGACATAGTCATAGTTAATGAGGGTAGAAACAGTCCTTAAGACCAAAGCATATTTGGCTAACCCCTCATAATAAAAAGAACCCAAATTAGAAAAATGGCGACGCAGAGGGACACCCATGTCATGTTCAAAGATGCAGAAGGAGTTCTTGTTTAGTTTGGGAGTGTCAGAGTCTATTAGGTAATGCCGATCCACATATGTGGCCATGTAGGGGCAATCCACACCCCGGACTAGTTCATAAGAAAACCTTCCAATGCCAAGGCTACCATCCATGTATCTGGTCACCATTCCTCCAGGACAATTGGAACCATAAATGGCAAGAGCTTCTTGCAGACTCAACTCATAGACAATCCTCTTATTTTTAAATCTGATGTTGAAAAGACGTGGCCCTGTGTTCACATTCATCCCAAAGGTAAACTCCCATAGCTGATAGGTAACATGGCTGCCAGTTACAGTGTAGCGCTTTCCTGGGGTCTCAAATTGAAATGGGCCTCGAGAAGGTGCTACGGGTTCAAATCGCTTCCTGGAAGCATATTCCATCTCCAGCTGACTACTCTTAATTCTTGCCTCCTTCACCTGTCCATTCTTGAACTCTTTTTCCAGATGGACCATATCCTGATAATAGTGTCCATTATAGAATACTTTCCTCAGTTTCCATTCAGAGATGTTCAGACTGCTGTGATCCACCAGCATCTCCAAGCCAATAGGATGGATGTAATATCCACTGCCAATCACATTCTGGAAGAGGACAAACCAGGTGGCTCTTTCACCAGACTCAAATCCTCTTGGAGCTGTGGTTAGAGTAGCTAAATCAAGCCTCTCATAATTACAGCATATTTTGAGAAAGTTGGAGGTGTTGAAGAGTTCATGAAAAATGAACAAGTCAATATCTTTATATTCCCTCTCAGTCACTGGTCTGCTGTGATATGGAACCTTCTTGCCAAATTTCCGCATTGTAATGTCTCGATGGTACATTGGATCTGGAAGTGGACCTACTACAAATTCTGTAATGTTTGGATCTGACTGGCTTCCAAAGTATACCACAGCCAATGCCTGCCGGGGTAGCTCTTCCCTTCCACGATCAAGAAAGCCCAGAACTTTGGCTTTAGGCGGGAAATATACATCCATATAATAAATGCAATTATCTGATGGTTTTGCATGAAATGCATCTTCCAGGTACACCCCGAGATTCTTCTTGAGATACTTCACCACCTGAGTCATTTCATCAGCTGTCAGATCAACAAAGACATCACTTCGTTCTCTGTTGGGCCTCTCAGAGGAAATTGGTAGTTCAGAGTAGACACAACTGGTGACTTTTTTTCCCTTCTTTGTCAGCAAAACGCAGACTAAAGCAAAAATTGTAGCCAGAGCTAGCACCAAAACAACAACTAGCACTTTTATATTCATGTTAGCACAGTAAAGGCAGCAGTGATAGCACACAGCCAGTCTGTGCTTTTCTAACAGGAAAGTGTCTGGGTGGGTGGATGAGAGGAAGAAAAAATATTGCTCCATTCAGAGTAAGAGGAGGGACCTGAGCTAAGAATGCCTAGGGGCTTTACAAGAGACCATAAAAAGGCGGATTTTCATTTGGTTTCTTTTTCTTCCCCACGCCTTCCCTTCCTCCCACCATTTCTTCTGTATCTCCTTTGATACTAGCCTTATAAGCTTCTCCGGACCAAGGATGCTTGAAGAACACACTGGGCTTGGGTCCAGAAGGGTCAAAGCAAAGATCAGTTAGTGCACAGAAGCTTCCCAAGAGCACTGGGAACATTGCACTAACTAGGAAGAAGGTTCTCAGAGCCAACTCACACATAAATATCCAGTCAGATTATTCTAAGGATATTGTGTTCCCATTATTTCCTTGCTTATTTCCAGAAACACAGATCTAAATTTTCCACTGATAATCCAGTTGCCCTCTATTTATAATCTAGCTGTTCTAGTGTTTTAGACCTTTAGATTTTAAGACTTAAAAGGTTGATTGAACAAGACACTGTCAACTGGAATATAAAATAAGGTATTTGGGTTGGTGGACATCTAAGACATCTAGCCTAGGAATGCTTTGATTTGTAGTCCATCTACTAAAATTCTTATGTCTATAAGAAAGCTTATTATTATTATCTCTTTTATTTATTAAACATGAAACTCAGTCAACTGAACATTTAAAAATGTTTCACAAATATCATTGACTACCGCTGATGGTTGCTATGGGTTGTTACCAGCATCCTAGGTATCAACCAAGTATCGTCTTAAAAAATGTTCTGAATAGCACAGTTTTTTGCAGTTTCGTTGTTGTTGTTGTTATTGTTGTACACAAAAATGACAGTATACACAGTAAACAAGATAACCATAACAAATCACTAGTCGAACACTTCCCAAGTGTTTAGGACTGCTTGATGTATTGGCGGATTATATGAGCAGATCCCAGTAAAGTGGCCTTCTGCAGCTGACCAATGGGGATCTTGTCAGCGCCAATTGTTTTTAAGTGCTTGCCTAAGTCTTTAGGCACAGCACCCAGTGTGCCGAGTATCACTGGAACCACCTACACTGGTTTATGCCAGAGTCTGCAGTTCGATTCTCAACTCCTAATATCTGGTGACTTTTTCAAGTTGTTTCTCGTCGATTCTGCTATCACCAGGCATGGCAATGTTGATGATCCACATTTTTTTCTTCTCCACAATCATGATATCTGGGTTATTGTGTTCCAGAACTTTGTCAGTCTGTATTTGGAAGTCCCACAGTAGTTTTGCTTGCTTATTTTCGACCACTTTTTCAGGCTTATGATCGCACCAGTTCTTTGCTACAGGCAGATGGTAGTTGTGACACAAGTTCCAGTGGACCATCTGAGTGACTGTGTTGTGACGTTGTTTGTAGTCTGAGCTCAGCTCAGCTTGCAACAGCTCAGTATGTGATCAATGGTTTCATCCGCTTCTTTGCAGAGTCTGCATTTGGGGTCATCAGCAGATTTTTTCTATTCTGGCTTTGATTACATTCGTTCTGATGGCTTGTTCTTGGGCTGCAAGAATCAGGCCCTCTATTTCTTTCTTCAGTGTTCCGTTGGTCAGCCATAACCAGGTCTTTTCCTTATCTACTTTTCCTTGGATCTTTCCAAGGAACTGTCCATGCAGTGCTTTGTTACACCAGCTGTCAGCCCGAGTTTGCATTGCAATCTATATTGAGTCTTGGTTTGCTGCACTTTGAGCAGCTTCCTCTTGTTGACCTCCATCAAAGCTGGTTCAACACTGTCTTTCACATAATCTGCCAGAGCATGCTTCTCTTCTTCGACTGTCTGCTTCACTTGCAAAAGTCCTCTGCCGCCTGCTTTTATGGGTGTCACTACGCGGGTGCAGCACATAGTGTATGGTCATCAGTTTTTTTGTTTTCCTATCCAAGCTGTCCAGCTCTGCCTGCATCCAGTTTATGATCCCAGCAGTATATCTGATGATGGGTATGGCCCAGGTATTTATAGCCTTGATGATGTTACTGCCATTCAGCTTGCTTTTTAGAAGTTATCTGACCCTTTGTGTGTATTCTTTGCTGACCACATTTTTCACTTGCCTGTGCTTGATATTATCCAGCTGCAGTATGCCCAGGTATTTGTAGGCTTCAGGTTGGTGGCACTTGATGGTTTGTCCATTGGGCATTTCAATTCCATCACTTTTTACGATCTTCCCTTTCTTCAGTGCCACTGTGGTGCATTTGTCCAGGCCAAACTCCATGCTGATGTCAGTGCTGAAAATTTGAACTGTATTGGTCAGTGCCTGGATTTCAATTTCTTATTTTCCATATAACTTCAGATCATCCATGTAGAGTAGGTGAGAGATTTTCTGTGAATTTTTAGCAGTTTGATAACCCAGGTTAGTTTTCTGTAAAATTGTTGATGAGGGGTCATGGCGATGATGAACAGCAGAGGTGATAAAGAATCACCCTGGAAAATCCCTCTTTTGATGTTGACCAGTCCGTAGCTTTCACTTCCAATAAACAGTTCTGTTTTCCAGGGCTTCATTGCATTTGCAGTGAAAATACCAATGCACTTGCATATTCCGATGACATCCAGGCACTGGATGATCCAGCTGTGAGGTAGTGAATCAAATGCTTTCTTGTAGTCAATCCAAGTTGTATGCAGATTTATTTTTCGGCTTTTGCTGTTCTCTAAAATCATTTTGTCGATCAGGAGCTGATCTTTTGTGCCTCTGCTTCCTTTTTTGTTTCCTTTCTGCTCTACTGGCAAGATGTCATTTGCTTCTAGGTAGCCCTGGATCCTGTCAGCTATGATGCCGGTCAGCAGCTTGAACATGGTTGGCAGACACATTATTGGCCTGTAATTTGCAGGTGTTGCCCCTTTTGCTGGATCCTTCTGTATCAGGTAGGTTTTCCCAGCTGTTAACCATTCACTGATGTTTCCTGTCTGCAGCATCTCATTGAATTGTTCAGCCATTTTTCCATGCAGGCTGGTCAGGTATTTGAGCCAAAAGCCATGCAGTTGATTGTTGCCAGGCAATGTCCAGTTCTTGACTTTTTTCACCCTGTTGCTTATCATTTCAGTAGTTATTTCCAGTTGGTCCATTTTGTTCTTGGAGAATTTCATCACGAAGTCTCTGATCCAACCAGCATTTTTGTTGTAGCATTTCTCAGTCTCCCATAGGTCTTTCCAAAGCTGAGTCGTTTTTTCAGATTTTTCAATTTTCGTATCCCCCGTCTGATTCAAACTCTGATAGAATCATCTTTGGTCTGATTGGAACAATTGATTTTGTTTGTATTGGATGACTCTGGCTTCGTATTTTTCCATTTTTCTTGCTGTTGCTGTTATCTGCTGCTTCACTATTTCCAATGTCAATTTTTCTTGTGCTGAGCCCATATTTTTTTATCAGATGTTTCTTGATCTTACTGTTCTTCAGCTTTTTCTCCTGCAAATGCTTCAAGTTGCTTGCATCTGCTCGTAGGGCTCTTGATTTTCAACTCCAACCTGATTTTGGATTGTTGTTTTCCAGTCGATTTTCTAGGGGGCTGCGGCTGTTGAATTCCCAGTTCTTCTGTTACTATGACTACTGTTTGTTCAATTGATGTTATCTGGACTGCTGCACGTGCATAGTTTGCATCTAACATCAATGGTGCCAAATGCTTTCTAGGCACAGTCTTCAATGTTGGAAGCCTTCTTCTTTCTGCATTTGTTGCAGCATGTGCCAAGATTTTAGCTTTCAGTTCTTGCTGCCTGGCATTGAGCACTCCTGGTATTTCATTGATGACTTCAGGCCCTTGCTGATCCTGTTTTTGCAAAATATCTGCATTTTCTTTGAATTCAGGCTGTTCAGTGGCTCCAGATGTTACTGGAGTATTTTTTGCTGCCACTTCAGCAGTCTGCTGTTCAGCAGTCTGTGTGCCCGTTTCACAATTTTTCCATATTTCTTCAAGTTCGATTTCACTGAGCACTTTGTTCCGAGTGATGAATCGTTGTTGATCGGCTAATCATAATTCAGTTATCCTTGAGTCTGGATATTCTTGTTTCCATAACTTGTACATCCTTTTCGGGTAGCCTTGTTTTTCTGGCATTGTATTTCATTACAGTGAGGTTCTCTGACATGGTGTCGCTTCTGAGGTTGTTCAGCTTCCAGTAGCCCTGCAGGCCCATGCCCTGGTTGCTCAGCTTTGGCCTGTAGCCCACTTGTCGATGGATGCCCAGGTTCCCCAGCACCTGACACGGTCCTGGTTAACCTGGGCGATGACCAAGCTAGTATAGGCTTTGTTCGGTTGTGTTTCATCATGATTCATTGCATGGGTTGTTGGGTGCACTCAGTTTTGCTCCTTGGCCTAGACCTCTCTAACATGGTTGGACCTGCTGGTAGTTTGTACTACCGCCAGCACAGCTCTCAGCTTTATTGGAACAGTTAAGCCCCTGCCACTCCAAAGTGGCACCCCATAGGGGGATAATAATAATAATAATAATAATAATTATTATTATTATTATTATTATTTATTTAAAACCTAGATAGGTTTGGTGGTGGGGTGACTCCAGGCCTGACAAGCATTTTGGAGGGACATGGCAATAATCACAGACTTGAAAGCTACTGTGCTGTGTGTTTATATTTCCTCAAGTCTAATGACACAGCACAAGGTTTTGTCATCACAATATGGCTATTTGCCAGGCATCTAAACCTCTCTTTTAGATTGCTTTTCTTGGGCTGGATCAGTGCAAAAAATAGCAGTGTTCAGCTCCTAATTCTGCGTTCTCAATTTCTGGAATGTTAATTTGAAAGGTACAGAATTTCGATCCTGAAATTCAACAAAAATAAACCTTAGAAGTGATGGCTTTGCAGGTTTAGATCCAAGTAGTTATATTTTACCAACCCCCACCCCCAAAGTTTACATACCAATGTTTCATGTCCTCAGAATCAAGGTTCTGAGACTTCACATTGGTCTCTTGCCTTTCCTTTTTCAGTTCACCTATTAAACATTTCATGATAGGCAAGCCACTTCTCTTCAAAAGACTATGAAGTGCCGTCTCCCCCCAGCCACTAATTATTTCCTTTACAGCTATTTTATCTGATCTGCTTGATTGGTAAAAACTGTGGACCTTTCTTAAAAAATTACAATAGTGTAACACATTAAAAACTGGTCTTTTGAAGATATTCCCTGAGAGTAGACCTTGTTTTCTTTATAAATCAAGTGCATCTAAAAAAGTTTTGCTACATGGACTCTACCTGAATTCAGTAACCTGGCAAATAGAAATAGACCTGGTATCAGCTAAAAAGATACTCCTTTGGTCTTTTTAGCTGCCAGAAAAAGGGAGTGTGGGAAAACAAGGCATTCTTGAAATGCCTAGATATCAACTCAGCAGCCTAAAGTTGTCAGCGCATAAGAAGGTTATTGGAGAGCATGGTGGATGACTCTTGGAGACTGATGTGTCCTATTGGAGAAGTCACATCCAGGGAGTGGGGGAAAGACCAGGGTCAAGGGGGAAATGTATGATGTGATTTAGTACTGGCTGCACCCAGCCATGCACTAACATGGCAATTTCTATTAAACCAATTTACTTTTTCTGAGATGTGTCTAGAGACTTTTGCTTTGAACAAGGGAGATTTGTTGGAGCCCTGACAGCCAGCCGGTACTAAATCACATCATATATTTCCCCCTTGACCCTGGTCTTTCTCCCAACCCCTGGATGTGATTTCACCCGGCCTGCCAAAGCAACAAAGTAATTTCAAAGATGTGGCCTGGATGTTGAAGACCAGTGAGTGAGCTAGTTTGAGATCCAACTAGACCCAAACCCAGTCACAAGGTAAAAATTGCATATCAAGTAATGAAGCCTATCTAGCCCACCAAGAACCAGTTAAGAACACGGCCAAGGTGAAAAATAAAGCAAGGGGCTATTTTCAAAAGGGTCTAGATAGGAGCCTAGCGGAAAGTCACAAAACACTGGGTCATGAGCTATCCCCCTCAGGTTTTTTGGTGAGTATATGAGAAAAAAAAGAATGGGTATGTGTGTGTGTGTGTGTGTGTTTTTAAACATCAATATTTCCACATTATGATAGAAACAGAAAAAAAATTAGGGAATTTACAGAACACTGTGTGCTGTTTCATCAATTAGCAAGAACTATTTGACTGTCCCCAAACTTGGGGGAGGCCTGATACTTCATTGGAAATCAGTTCATGATCACTGACCAAAGCTGTGTCTCCGGCATCTCAAGATGAATAGTACACAAAAACCTGATAAGAGTGATTCTATATTGTTCTCAAAAAAAAAAAAAAAAACCATTAGGAAACAGATAGCAACACAAATAAAAATTCTTACTTTAAGATCAGAAGTTTATTGTTTCTAATAATTTGGAACGTAAGAAATAAATAGATATAAAAGATATAATAGCAATAATACACTTATATTAATAAGCCATTGCAATGGGGTCCAATGACACATAGCAAGTCCTGCAAGGACTGCCATAAATCAAAGGGCCGCAAGCTGATCTCCAACCCTATCCTTTATACTTTTCTTCTAACCACATACACGCTTCACAATTTCACTACCTGTCACATTCTGTAAACACCTGTGTACATTACTTTCATCATTCATCGTTTCCAACAGTTTCATTCTTCTTGTTTTAAACTTATCCATCCAAGTGCATACTTTGCAAAAATATGTTTTCACACTCAGCAATGGCTCAGCAGGATTGCAAATAGTTCTGGTATATTTTGAAACCATCCTAGCTGAAAACTTTGGTTCATGTCTTTTTCTTCTGGGGCCTGCTATCATCCATAGGATTTATTGAATCTAATAGATCAATAAGCTATATTTTTGATTCTCACAATCACCACTTCTTGTTCATAAGAGCAACACAAAATGAAACATACAAAGCAGTATCTGCACATAAGCTACCTTATATCAATTATGGAAGTAAGTGAAATAAACCAAAATCCTAGGACTGATTGAATCTAATAGATCAATAAGCTATATCTTTGATTCTCACATTGTGTAGCCCCTGTGACAGGGATAATGGTAAAAATGTGGTGATTTTTGTGTTTGTAGTAGCCCCCACATAATCAAATGGGAAGATATTGAGTACAAGGAGGAATTCACAAACAAGAGCTGGTACAAAAGTGGAAAGCACATGTTCTTGAAAACTCATGGAAAACACAGTGATCAATTGGTACTTGTTTTCCAAGTACAGATAGGTGGAATCCATCAATTGCTAACATGGGTTGGACAGAATACCAAAGCTATTACATTGAATAAAATGGAGGAAAAATCTGAAATCTGTAAAAAGCTGTCTTAATCCAGCTTCATTTCCTTCTGATTTATACAAAGAAATCAAGTAACTTAAGGCTAGAGCATGAGAGTGGCAGAAAATGGGCCACATTTATATTAAAAATTGATATTTTGACTGCTACACCCAGGACTGATTAGATATGGCTTCTCAAACTACTTGCTGATTCCTGCCAGTTCTACAAAAGCATCAATAGGTCTTTCCTATTACCTCAGGTTGCAAAGTTTCAAATTCTTCCTATTTTGACGGAAAATGTATAGCAATGCCATATATTTATTTCCCACATATCTCCATAAATATGCAGAGGTTACTTCAGGTTTTGAAACAAAAATATAGCAAAGAATGATAACTTAAATGTATGAAAACCTTACAGTGGCCACCCAAAGGTTGGGGGAAGATTCAGAGTTGTCCAATTCTCTAATTCAGGAGTGTCAAACTTGCGTTGTCATGTGGCATATCATGACTCCCCCCCCACACACTTCGCTAAACCAGGCATGGATGTGGCCAGCACGTAACACATTCAGTCCACAGGCCATGAGTTTGACAGCCCTGCTTTAATTCAAAATTAAAAATATGGAGTATTTTAAAAAGGACTATTCTGGAAGGGTGATTAAGTTCCTATTTATCACAGCCAGCTGAAAAACAAAGTTAATCTCTCTCCTAGGTTTGGACAAGAGTCATTAAGTAAGGGATACTTAGCTCTAGGATTAGTCCTAAGTATGTTGCAATTGGGGCATAATCCTAATCTGAAGTTACCAGTTTTGGAAAAGCCGTTTAAATATTCCAGAGGCTTGTTCTAGGGCAAATGTTCATAGTTTTGCTGTGAATTTGTGATCCTGAGTTAGCTTTATTATTATTATTACCTTTATTGTCAGAGTACAACATGTGTATAATGAGCCTTCCTTTGTGCAGCCTCCCCAACACAACTCACAGTGAGGACAGAATTCTCTAACCCAGTCCCAATCTTATTACACTGACTTTGTTGCATAATGTGTTGGCCCCACAAGTTTATCATACTATGTTGACATGAAGTTATCTTCCATTCAGAAGTCTGACAGCCCACAGGTAGAAACTGTTCTTCTGCCTGTTGGTGCGCTGGCTATGCTTCTGTATCTCCTACCCAATGGTAGGAGAGTGAAGAAGTGCTGACTGGGGTGTGAGTTGTCCCTGAGAATTTTCCTTACTTTTCTAAGGCAGCGAGTCCTAGCGATGTCATCTAGTGCAGGGATTGCCAACATTTTGGACCTCAGGGACCACCAAACTCATAATTTTAAATCCCGTGGACCACTAATATGAATTTTGACTGACGGTGGGCTTGCTGACGTTGGTGGGAAAGTCGGTCCCATATTCCAGAGCTGCAGTAGTCACAGGAGTGGCCCTCCAGTGGTCCCCGGAGCAGCTGCTCCTCCATCTGGGTGCACCAGCCTGCCATGGACTGGAGGAGCTGCTCTGGGATGACCAAAGGGCCAGTCTTGTGACTGCTGCAAGCTCTGGAATATTGTTTAAGGGGAAATTTTTTTACAATACCATGGTTGCTTATGCGGGCACATTTTTATTGAAGCACCTTTATGACAGCATTCAGCCTCTGAGGATAGGATGGCGCAACTTTGCCTTGGGAACCTTTGCCCATTCTTCCTTTGGAAAAGCACTCCAAATTTGTCAGATTGTGAAAGCCTCTCCTGTGCCCAATCCTCTTCAGGACATCCCTCATCCCTCAATTTGATTCAAGTTTCCTTCCAAAGTTTCAGTCCAAAACTTTAATCTTCTTCTGGTGAAGCCATGCTTTTGTTTCGCTTTGGGTCATTGTCATTGAAAGTTGATATTCCTCTTCTTCAGCATTTTAGCAAAAGCCTGAGGCTTTTGTGCAAAAGTTGACCAATATTTGGAACTCTTTATAATTCCCTCAACCCTCACTCTGATTAAGCCCCAGTTCGAACTGAACAAAAGCAGCTCCAAAGCACAACACTGCTGCCACCATGCTTCACTGTGGTGTACTTTAATTTTCTTATTTTTTCATCAGTTTTCGAGGATCTCCAGTTCTTGGTAATATCACTGTTGTACCATATTTTTTCCACTTGTTGATGACTGTCTTCACTGTGTCCATGGTATAATCAATGTTTTATAAATTTTTGTACCATTCTCCTTCCAATAGTGAGGTCTCTTTGATGCTTTAGAAATCCTTTGAAGATAGACAGATAGTTTTGCTGTAAGAGGCAACTGAGTAAATGTCAAAAAGATTCTACTATAATATTTGAACTTTATATGGGCTTCATCAAAGGCATTTTAATAGGTGGCTGGTGTGCACTGACTACTATTTAACATCAGTTTGAATGTGATTGGTTAATTCTGAACACAGCCACATCCCTATTTATAAGGAGGTGTGTACACTTATGAAACCATGTTATTGAATTTTTTTATCTGCCCCCCGGAAAAAAAGATTTCAGTTTGTTTTCCAATAAAATTGCACAGATAATATGTTATATTACAGGTAGAAAAAGTTCTGAAGTGATTTATTTTAGTCTGATTTTTTTACATCTCAAAA
This sequence comes from Pseudonaja textilis, assembly GCF_049901715.1. Classification (NCBI taxonomy): domain Eukaryota; kingdom Metazoa; phylum Chordata; class Lepidosauria; order Squamata; family Elapidae; genus Pseudonaja; species Pseudonaja textilis. The sequence goes on along the minus strand of NC_142008.1, from coordinate 86,016,517 downwards.
CTTGACTTTTTAACAAGAGGATGTAGACCTTTTATATCTGGTAGGTAGGTAGGTAGCAAATTACCAAAATACAGATACTAGTTGGATGGATGGATGGATGGATGTTAGATAGATAGATAGATAGATAGATAGATAGATAGATAGATAGATAGATAGAGCAAATGGTAAATATACTTGACAGATATATCTAATATTATCTTCAAGTAAAAAATTAACAGGAGAAGCAGTTGGATTAAAAAAAATACAACAATTTGGTAGATAATAAGTTGCAAACACAAGTGAATACAATGCCAACAGAGCTAAGATTTAGGTGAAACACTGTCAAGAATAAAGGTCTCAAAATTGCTATCTTACACACAGATTTTGTGCTCGACTATTTCCAGTACAAACAGCAGCATTGACTCAAAATCTGGACAGTATCAGAGCTTTGTCTGATTTTCGAAACCTTCATAAGTGAAGGGTGGAAGATTGGGCACGCAAGCAGCTGTTTTAGGGAGGCAAGCAATATGGTTGATCTCACAGGAGTTGAAGTCATCCTTGTCAGTGAAGAACACACTATCAGGCGAGTCAATGGAGGGGTCATTGTCAAAATAATTATAAGGTCTTAAGATGAAGCCAATTGCATTTGCAAGTGTCACGGTGTTAGGAATATCCTCCGCATGGGGAATATGTAGAAATCCGGTGGTGATCCAAGCAACCAGATCCTAGTGAAAGACCATAAAACAGGGCAATCTGATTAAAAACATGGAAGGGAAATTTTGGAATAGTCATTCCAGTCACACGATTAGGAGGGAAGGAGCTTAAGAACGGAGCACTCAGCAATATTCCAAGGCTCTGCCAACTGCCTCTTATAAAGGGAAGATATGGGGAAATTATTCCTGTTTGTTCGTTTCTTTCCTGCAGAGATCCCAGATTGATTTGACCCATTTTGGAAGTCCTCCACCTTCTTTTTGTTAGTTTCCCCCATATTATCAAATTTAGTCTCTCTTCTCCCTGTGTTGTTTGACTTCCTGCCCTTCCTGTTTGTATTCCAAAGCACTTTTTTTTTCATTTGCCCCATGCCGAACTGCGCAGATGTTTTAGTAGGAAAAGTATGCCAAGCATGGCTTCTGGTATTGTTTCTAACTTCTTAACAACTATGGACATAGGACACTGTATTTTCTTCTGTTACTGAAATAACACATTTTGTGTGTGTGTGTATGTGTGCATGTGTATTCTGTATGAATGCATTTGCTGGGAAGATTAGTTAGCTGCCTAAGCTTCACTTTGGGTAACATGACCAGGAAGGAAAAAGTTTCCTGTGAGGCATCCAATCAAGTGAGTTTATGCTTATGAGAATAAAATAAGGTGTGAGATTGAGGAAGGCAGACTCTTCTGAAAGACAAAGATCTGTGAACTGTTCATAAAAACAAAAGAAACACCATTTTTGTGCACCCACTTACTCTGTAACCTTGTTACTGAAAAACAAACTACTTATCTAGCCTCACTTTTTGCATGCCTGCTGTTAGGAATTGATAGACACCTAACAGTTGGGTTGGAAATATATAAACCAGGATAGACATTTAATACTGTCTCTTTAAGGCAATGCTAAAATTGTAATTGGGTGTGGTTCCTCAAATGGCCATAAGATGGACACAGAAACCTGGTTTCCTATATGTCCTGTTGATAGTTGCTAGGTGGCCGATGTTCTGATGTTTGCTGTCTTTGGTTCCTGAATTTTTTCCTTATTGACTGTTGCTGATTGTCGTCCTTCTTGGATTGCTGTAAGGCTGTTACTGAACTGTTTTTGATACTGGACTTTGATATTTGGATTATCCCTGAACTGGGAAACTGACTGCTTTAACCATGTATGACTTGGACTGCTTGTTGGACTTTGCTTAACTGTTTACTGGAAGTAAAACCTACATTTTACTATTCAGTGTATCTGTGTGCTGGTCGTGTGTTATTCAACATCAGTCTCACTACGTCTCCCTGTGTGCACTCATTCTCCTAATGGGGAATTACCTCAACACCTGCTAAAGAGAAGGGCAATTTTTGGTGTGGGGAAGTAGATTTGTTTCTTTGAACCCAAATTCAGACTCTCAAGTGACCTCTCAGCAAGACTTCGCTCTCCTGAACATTTTTCAATTGTGCAATCAACTCTTGTGTCTGTCTTTGCACTGGACTCCTCATTCCTCTTGGTAAGCTGCTTATAAATCAAGCGGATACATTTTTGTTCAGTCTGAAATAGGGCAACCAGCACAAGATAGAAAAGAGAAATCTTCCCAACTCCCTAATAATATAATACACTTGGGAAGCTGTAGGCCGGTCAAATTATTTTAACACAATGATATAGAACTTTCTGGGAAAACACTGAATTTTGGCTACAGATCATTCTGAATACTAAATGTTCCAAGTTTGGAATTGCTATTTCAAGCATTCTGGTTATGAATACCCTCTTCTCCCCACTCGCTTAGAATTTGTCCTAATTTGGGATAAAACTGAGTGTTTTTCCCCCTGTTATTTTCAAAATTTCACTGTCATCTTTTTAAAAAAACCCTCTTTCCAAGCTATGGAGATTTGAAGAATATAATAGTAAGAATTTAGAGGAAAAGAAGAAAAGTGGGTAAAGGACAATCAGTTCAACCCATAGTGAAATGGGAAAGACTTTGGATTGCTGCATCATGGAGAAACATGAGAGCTAACAGATTAATTTGGAAGCTGAACTTCATCAGTATAACCAACCAGTTTAAATTAACTTTATTAATTAAACAATTGATTACACTAATGAAGTTCAGCTGCCAAATTAATTTGGTCACCTTTCCTCTTACCCCAGTTCCTGTATCTAATACACTAGTGTTGTAATTCTAATTAGTTAAGCAGTGTAGACAGTACTTAATGAGTTGAAATGTGACATAACTGTTCTTGTGCAGTGTGTGTGTGTGCATAGTATTTTCTTTTTCAGGAAGCTTGTCAATTCAAAGTACAAAATGTTCATGTGCATAAACAGATACTTCCTGTAGCTGTGCTGTGTTTTGTAGGCTTGTTGCTGTCCGCAAAGAATATTAAATAGTACAGAAAAAGAATTTCTGAGCTTTATTTGTGTGCTTAAACTTTTGGTCAAAAGTTTTTGTGTTGTTTTTTTTTTTTTGCAGGTAGGTTGCCAAATCAGAAACACATGCATTGTGAGTATTTTTCTGCTGTTTCATTGTTTGTAGGGTGTACTGAAATGAATTGATGGCTGTTTCTTGCTTTTTTATTGGGCTCAGTTCTGGGCTGCAAAAAGCATGCTTATCTGTTGGTTCTATTGTTCAATGTTGGAATTTAATTTTCTTTTAAAGCAAACTTTTTCATTCTTTCTGTAAGTCAGATGGCATGTAGCATTTATTGTGAACTATTACCCCACTTATTTTCATGACTGTGACATAAAAGATAAAAGATATGAGCTTTGTTTTGCATTCTTATTTTGGAACATAGCCCACTTAAAATTTGCAGGGTAATTTCTAGTGGCTGAATTTCAAGAGTATTATTTTCAACTTGAAAACATGTGAGACATATGAAGGATAACTAGTTTACATACTAGTAGAAACTAATACACCTTCTCTGTAAAAGAGAAACTGTATTAATTTCCATGTGAAACAGTTTTCACTGACATTTATACTGAATGCTCAAATATCTTTAGGGAAGCCCCCAAGATTTCTCTAATGATCTTGGTGAAGTAGGGGAAGGATATCCAGTGTGCTCATACAAGTGTTCTGGATTCATAAAGCCCAAAGAAGGCTTGAGAGAAATGAGGTATTTATGTAGGAGAATATGCAGGCAGAACATAATTGTTTCTTTAATCCTTTCATAAATGTAGATTCTTCTCTGAAATTACATATGGGAACTTATAGCAGGGAAAATTAGATATAAAATATAAACAATTAAGATATAAGATATAAAAATTAGGGGAAACAATGGCATTCATATTAGAAAATTTATTCTGCCTTGAAAATGTATCTCTTGTTATTGTGCACTGTCTGGAAGACAACCAGCTTTATTTCATAATGTGTCTTTTCTCTCTGAAAAGGTATGGAAGGCATGGAAGTTATCTTTTTTTTTTGTCCTATGTAGAATGTGAAAGATTTCCTGTGTGATCAGATGTAGGATTTTTGTCAGAAAGGAAATCTGGCCAGAACAAACATTAGCTACATGGAAAATGGACTGTTCTTCATTCCCACCCACTATTATTTACAACACTTAGCCACAACCCGCAGAGGGATTCTGTGGAGTCTACTTATTTTCATTTAATGTATTTAACAACTAGGGATTTCTTGCTGTATCAGCATTTTTAAAAAATCTGATTTGCTAACAAAATATTTTTAACTCTTGGAAGTTCTCTAGATTTGTATCCTTCTAGTGTAGATAGAATAGCAGAAAATAAAAATACTATAGAGACTAGAAAAGTAAAAATTAAGAACATCCTTTTCAGCAGTTCTGATCATAAACAATAGATTTTCTAAAAGTGGAATATGAGCGGAGCAAAACCACTCAGCATTAATACTTCACTGTACATATCAAACCAAGTTAAATACAATCCCCATGTGGTTATCAAATTCATTCTGAATTTTCAAAATATGCTACAGCAGACAGCAGAACGAACAAGATTTCTTGGAATTGCACATTGCTCTTCCTAAGTTAATACTAATAAACAGCCATAGAAAAGAGAGGGGACGATCGGTTTGTCTAGTATCCAGCCAAGAGATGTCCAACCTCTGTGTGGGTTTGCTTGGAAAAAGGGGAAATATCCCCTCTTGTCTCCCTCAGGATCTAACAACTCACCTCATCAACAATGCTCTCATTATTTATAAAGTCTGCAAAGGCAACAGTAGGTGTCCATGGGTCATTCTGATTATAGATGCTGGAACTGCAAGGTTCTTTCTCCTTTCGCTTGGTGACAGCCAGCTTGTACCTAAGGAGCAGAAGTGCAATAACAAAAACATTGTTGAGCTGGATGATTCCATCACGTTCATAGGCATGAAATAAGTTTCCCTAATGTTTATAGGCAAAGTAGCTCCAAAGACTCTACAAAAATTGGCAAAGCTTATCTGAATACATGCCTTTCCACAGTTGCTCACAATGTAACACAATGTACAGATGGTCCTTGATTTGTGACCATTCATTTAATCACCATTCAAAATTATATGGGTCCTGAAAATATAATTTATAGCCAGTCCTTGTATTTACAACTGTTGCAGCATCCCCACAATCAGATGATCAAAATTCAGGTGCTCATCAGCTGGCATGCATTTTAACGGTTGCAGTGGTCTCTTGATTGCCATTTACAATCTTCCTGGGGATCTTCTGAGAAGCTGGGCTTGCTTAATGACTATAGGATTCACTTAATGTGTGAAAAAAAGATTATAAAATGGGGCATTATTCACTTAATGATTGCATCGCTTAGTTGACAAAAAAAAATCTAGTGCTAATTGTGGTTATAAGTCAAGCTGCCTGTTTAGCAATAAATGTATTCTTAAAACTATTGTACAGGTAGTACTTGACTTACGATCATTTGTTTAATAACAGTTCAAAGTTACAATGACTTATGACCTGTTCTCAAAGTTATAACAGTTGCATTACTTCTTCAGTCACATGATTGCAATATGCAACTTTCCTAGCTGGTTTCCAACAATCCAATGGTAGAAATCAGGTTTGTTTAAAGATGCTTAATGATAAATGAATTGTATGATTCACTTAACAATGGAATGATTCACTTAATAATTGTGATAAAATTGAGTCTGCTCACATGTGACTCACTGATCACATCACTTAGCAACAGAAATTCTGGTTCCATTTGTGGTTGTAAATCGAGGACTGTAAAATTGTAACAAAATTACCCTAGTGCCCACATAAAAGAAATGTGTCAGCACATAAAACACTGAATAAAATAATACAAATACACTGATTCAATCCAACAATTTAAAATTAAGTTGAAGACAGAAGCACAACAAAGATATATGAAAGAAAAAATCATGTCACACACTGATGAATGGTTTTCCATTTCACAAAGGAGTATCGGGCAGCGTATCTCAAGCTTTATGGGTGGGCTTCAGTTCCCACAATTGAAATCCACCCATCTTCAAGTTGCCAAGATAAAAAAAAAACTTTAGATGCTACTAATTAATTTATATGCCCAACAATTCTTTTTCCACTGAGACTTTGCAAGGTCCCTCAATTCATTATTTATATATTAATTATGTTTGTAAACTGTCAATTCTCTCAACTCTGATGGTTTATAATATAGCCATTAAGCAATAAATATATAGATTATATTTGAACAATTATAACTCCATAGTAATAAAACAATAAAAATAAGAAAGTATTGGCACTAACCCAACCATCCAGTCTCATTAACTCCCAAAGAACCTATGGAGCTGCTCTATCTTGGCAGCTTTATAAAAGGATGCTGAAGAATTCTGGAATTCCACCAGACATATGGAAAGGATCTTACACTGCCCTTGGACAACATATGACTACTCTAGGCTTGAACTCTGCATAGAAAGGGATTAATCATCCTCTAGAACACTCTGTTGCTGCTCTGTAGCACATCTTCTCAATAACCTTCCCTGAAAAGGGAACATTGGCAATGTTGTGATTATTATTTAATGTAACCAAATTTTTAAAAAAGCCTTTTCTGAAAAGGCTGCATCAACCTTGTTGAAGGCATTCAGCATAGCTAGACTGAATAAATCTAGTTGTCAAAGTAGGAGGTCGTGAACTCTAGTCCCCCATAAGACATGATAGCTGGCTGAGTAACTATGAGCCAGTCACACTCTCCCAGCCCAGGTCACTTCACAGAGTTGCTGTTGTGGTCAAAATAGGAGGAGGAAGAAATATTAGGATTGTTCACCACCTTTATTTATTAAGGTATAATGAAGACAGGATACAAATAAATAAAATTTAAAAATAGTATCTTTCCCCCAGACAGGCTTGTTTATTGGCCCCAAGTGGTTATAGCCTTATCCTTTTACATTTAGGGCCTGCCTGAGGAACTGCTCCACCTGTTAAACACCTCCTCAGAGCTTAAGATCTATAGGAGAGATCCATTTGAAGATGCCCCTAGTCTCAAAAGCTTATCTACCAGAAATATGGAAAGCATCTTCTTCTTTTTTCTTAGATTCTAGAAGTTGCATTGGGCTCCAGATCTCTCTGCCTTGAGAGAAGTGGTTAAAAAGAGTTAGCAATTAATGCTTTCATAATTTAAGTTATCTGTTTCAATGTTTTTTTCTCTTCATATGTGTCTGTCACTTTAAACTGTAAGTTATCCAGAGTGCCAATTTTGAACAGAAAAGCCCCATTTCAAATCAAGCAAGCAAATTAATAAATACATGAAAGTATTGGACATTGATGCTTAGAAAATGTCTGCTTACCTGCCCCAACTGATAGCTCTCTCCATTGGATCTGCCTCTGGGAGATGGTCTCCAGCATAGCTGATTGTCTGGATTAGGTAGCCACGCTTATGGCCCCACTTGTTTGTGCTGTTTGCTGCAAAATATATGTATCTTGGCATCTTATCATTATGGCGAAAGGCAGCCTTATCTTCGGTATCCAAGACCTTTTTCACTATTTTCATTCTCTGAATCTCATGGCCTGGATTCCAGGGAGCGTTTACTTTCTCAAAAGTCATATCATTGCTAACCAAGGAATTTTTTGTACCTATTGATAGAAAGAAAATGGAAAGGAAAAGAAAACAAGAGAAAGAGATGAGGGAATTTTCTCATTTACCCAAATCACAATACAGCCATGCTTCAATAGCCAATTATTTCTGCCATGTCCTCATGATGTTTCTTTCAGCCCATCTCCGGACCATAGCTGAGATAGTTTCCGCTTTATCTTAACACATTTTTCCCTTTGTGGATATAATCTGGAATACTTCATTTAGGAAGTGATATTGTTATGTCCTTGGAACTCTAGGAGTTCCCACTCAGGTCCGTTCACGTTGCGGGGGCGGTTTCCCCCCTCGCTCATTGGTTGGTTCTCCCCAGCAGCCAGCTATAAAAGCAGGCTGCGGGGTCCAACCAGTTGCTGATCGCTGCGAGCCAGTTCCAGGCTTGGCAAGCACGGTCAGTCCTTTATTGTTATAATAAAGTATTTGTTGCACTCATGCTCTGGTTCAGCCTCTCATTACCCCAACTTAACACTGGCGACGAGGATGGGATGGCTACCAGAAGCACAATGCAACCGCTGAATCACTAGCCGCCAATCCGCAGCCAGAGAGAACGATCGGCCGGCGATAAGAGCAACGCTGATCCGCAGCCAGAGAGAGCGGTCAGCAAGCAACGAGAGCGAACGCTGATCCGCCGCCAGAGAAAGCGGTCAGCAAGCAACGAGAAGCGAACGCTGATCCGCAGCCAGAGAAAGCGGTCAGCCAGCAACGAAAGTGAGAAGCGTCTGTAGCCGCTTGTTAGCCTAGCTACAGGAAAAGTGAAGCGCTGCGAGCCGCAGCCGCTCGTTTCTTTAGGCGCGAAATTCAAACGGCTGTCATTTGAATTTCAAACCTAAAAAGTACAGCGCGGTGCTGTAAGTCAAGTCACTGACGCCACGCAGGCGCGAATTTCAAAACGCTGCCAACGGCTGGCAGCCTAACCTCGTGTTTGGCCCAGAGAGAGAGAGGATTGTGAAAAGCCTCTCCAGAGCTGAAATCACTTGCCTGCCACAGGCACTAGAAACCTTCTGCTGCTGTCCCAGAGAGATTTTTTCCACAGATTGTACAACCGATTTCCTCACTATGAATTCCAATCCAGTCTTCCCAGCGTTCAAACCGGATGAGGAGAAGTGGGAGTCATACAAGAACTGCTTTAACCATTACATCGACGCAATTGGGCTGGCTGATGCAGGGGAGCACCGGAAAAAATCATATTTCCTGATCTACTGTGGAGCCATCGTCTTTGACACTGCCACAGCACTCATGGCTCCACGTGAGTTAAAAAACGTTCCATGGTCTGAACTGTTAGAAATCCTTACTAACCACTATTCTCCCAGACCTTCACAGATTGCCAGGCGATTCACCTTCCGTATGAGGAAGCAATCAGACAAAGAGACCATCAACCAGTACATGGCCGCCTCAGGACCGCAGCACTCCATTGTGGGTTTGGAACCTACCTGGAGGACATGCTCCTCGATCAACTAGTCTGCGGGGTCAAGGATCTCCACCTCCAAAGGCGCCTACTCGCTAAGAAGGACCTCAACCTCGCACAAGCCGTCGAGGAGGCCCTGGCAGCAGAACTGGCAGCACACTCAGCCACCGAAATCCATGGTCCAACTTCCAAGCTAACGACAGTTCCAGTCCACTCCGAGGAGGTGGTATTAGAGGAAGCCCCTAGTGATGAAACCGACATCCACCGCCTCACCAACGCCAGGCATCCGCAGGTAGGAGCCAAGCAAGAAAGCATCAGTCCACCCAAGCACATCACCCTGTGCCTATCCTGTGGTGGATCTCATCCGAGGGCCGCCTGCAAATTCAAAGGAGCCACCTGCAACATCTGCCACAAAAGGGGGCACATCGCGAGAGTCTGTCAAGCCTCTCAAAACGCGGCACAAAGGCACCCTTCCTTCTCACATTCTGGACCTCAGAGGCAAGTATTGAACTGTCGCACTCACCACCATGCCAAGCACACTTGCCATACCATTAGTAAAATCTCTCTCTCCATTTTGTTAGAAGGTAAACCATGTCGCATGGAGGTTGACACAGGGTCAGCGCTCTCAATTATCTCGTGGAGCACCCTCAAGAGGCTACAGCCCAGTCTATCAACAAGCCGGCTCCAGAGGTGCCAGTTTAGCCTGAAGGACTACCAGGGGAAGGTCATTCCTGTAATCGGCAGAGGCAAGTTCCTTGTCAATTTTAAAGCTTTCAAAGGTCACCTACCTCTAGTGGTAGTTAACGGCAATCTCCCCACACTCTTGGGGCTCGATTGGTTTCCCCATCTCGGCCTAGGGCTAACAGGAGTCCATGCTGTCTCAACCTCTGACACTGACTCCTTATTCGCTGATTACTCAGATGTATTCAGCGATGAGCTGGGGTGTTATAACGGTACCCCTATCTCATTCTCAGTCGACCCCCAGGCAGTCCCAATCAGGCTAAAACCGCAGTAGAGTCCCATTCACTATTCGGCCAAAACTAGATGCAGAATTGGATAAATTATTAAAACAAGGGTCATTGAGCCAACAGATTTCGCCAAATGGGAGACGCCCATTGTCACACCCTCAAAAAGACGGTAGCCTGAGAATTTGCTCGGACTACAAGACCACAATTAATAAGTTTTACAAGTTAGCGCTTACCCAGTGCCCGTCATTCAGCATTTATTACACACTTTTGAACCTGGCAGCATTTTTGCCAAATTGGACATGTCTCAAGCATATCAACAGTTCCCTGTTGACAGCCAAACAGCGGAACTCCAGACCATTGTCACCCACAGGGGTGCTTTCCGTGCAAGCGTCTCCAATTTGGCGTAAGTGTTGCCCCAGGCATTTTTCAATCCCTCATGGAGCTGATTTTGCAGGGCCTCCCTGGTGTAGTACCCTACTTCGACGACATCTTAGTCTCGGCCAGGGACAGACCCCAACTCTTCCAGAGAGTTCGAGCAGTGTTAGAGAGGTTCAGACAGCACGGCCTCAAATTAAAAAAAGAAAAATGTGCCATTGCCACTAGACAGGTGGACTTTCTGGGTTATAAAATTGACGCCTCAGGCATTCACCCCCTGGAGTCCAAGGTTAAGGCAATTCACGAGGCACCCACTCCAACCTCCAAAACTGAACTGCAGGCCTTCTTGGGGCTATTGAACTTTTACGCGTCCTTCCTGCCCCATAAAGCATCAGTGGCAGAACCCCTGCACAGACTGTTGGATAAAAAATCGCCTTGGCACTGGGGTCACAAAGAAGACTCCGCTTTTCGCGCCGTCAAATCACTACTCACGTCTGAGGCGGTCCTTATTCAGTTCGAGCCCAACCTTCCATTAGTGCTAGCAGCAGACGCATCCCCTTTCGGAATTGGGGCAGTATTAAGCCACAGGCTTCCCAATGGCTCCGAGGCTCCGCTTTTTTCTCCAGGATGCTCTCTGCAACAGAGCGCAATTATAGCCAGATCGATAAGGAAGCTCTAGCAGCTGTCGCAGCAGTGAAGAAATTTCACGAATTTCTCTTTGGCCACTTTTTCGAGCTGGTCACGGATCATAAGCCTCTCCTGGGTCTACTAGCTGGGGACAAACAGACCCCTCAAGTCCTCTCTCCTAGAATGACGAGATGGACCCTTTTCCTAGCGGCATACTCGTATAGACTCATACACCGCCCAGGTAAAACATTGTCCCACGCAGACGCCCTCAGCCGCTGCCCTTGCCGGCTCCAGCTGAAGACCCTGCTCCGGTCCACGCTATCTTTGAGGTCACCCAATTGGACCTCCCCATCACTGCCCTTGACATTGCGGCCAAATCCAAGACTGACACAACGATCGCCCAGGTACTGGACTGGGTGAGGAGGGGTGGCCGGGCGGTGATGTTGAAAACAAATTTACACCTTTCAAGACCCGCCTGCAGGAATTATCCAGTTTGCAGGGCTGTCTGCTGTGGGGCACTCGAGTGGTCATCCCGACCTCACTGCGCACCCGAGTTCTGGAGGCGTTGCACGAGGGGCACCCTGGCATCGTCAGAATGAAGGCATTAGCACGCAGCTACGTATGGTGGCCGGGCCTCGACGAGGACATCATCAGATGGGTAAGCTCCTGCAATCCCTGCCAGGAATCCCGTCCAGCTCCTCCAATTGCCACCCCTACTAAGTGGGAAAGCGCCAGCGCTCCGTGGTCCAGAATTCACATCGACCTAGCCGGCCCATTGCACGGGAAAATGTTCCTAGTGGTCGTGGACTCCTACTCTAAATGGATTGACGTGGCACAACTATCCACGACCACCACACTAGCGATTACCAAGGTATTAACTCGCCTGTTTGTAACACACGGGCTGCCTGACTCCATTGTTTCCGACAATGGCCCACAGTTCGCATCAGCCGAGTTCAGCCGTTTCGCTGCCAACCTGGGCATCCGCCACATCTTCACGGCCCCATTTCATCCTGCCAGTAACGGATTGGCTGAAAGAGCCGTTAGGACCACTAAAGAAGCCCTAGCTAGGTTCAGCAAGGATGACTGGCACCACAAACTCTCGCGTTTCCTGATGAGCCAGCACTCAACTCCGTGCTCAGTCACCAATAAGTCCCCAGCTGAGCTCCTGATGGGCAGACGCCTGAGGACTGTATTGGACAGACTTCACCCACATTACTGCCCTGACTCTCCCTCGCTTCCACATCGGGGTTAGGCATTTTATCTTACAGGAACCCGTATTCACGAGGAACTTCGCTGGAGACCCTCTGTGGATCCCGGCGAGATCGTGGCCATCACCGGACCCAGGTCATATCGGGTCAGACTGGAGGATGGCCAAGTATGGAGAAGGCACCTGGACCAGCTGCGAAGGCGTCACAGCACCCTCGTCAGCAGTGACTCTGAATTACAAACCGGGGCGAGGCCACAGCATCAACCCCACATCAGCACCAGTTCCGGTGACCTGCTTACACCAGCAGCCGATCCAGGGAATCCGAACACGGACAGCGACGTCCAGATGGCTGACCAGTCCGAACCAGTCAATGGGAGCACGTCCCCAGTGACCAGCCCCACGAGTCCCGAGCCAACCTGAACCGAGGGCGCATTAGTGACTCCCTACCGATCCTGCCTTCCCCTACAGACTCTGAACTGACAGACAACCCACCAGAGCTGTGCCGTTCTGGGCGCCAGCATAAACCTCCTGCCTACCTCAAAGACTATGCGTGTTCGCATCTGGGGGGAAGGGGTGTTATGTCCTTGGAACTCTAGGAGTTCCCACTCAGGTCCGTTCAAGTTGCGGGGGCGTTTTTCCCCCTCACTCATTGGTTGGTTCTCCCCAGCAGCCAGCTATAAAAGCAGGCTGCGGGGTCCAACCAGTTGCTGATCGCTGCGAGCCAGTTCCAGGCTTGGCAAGCACGGTCAGTCCTTTATTGTTATAATAAAGTATTTGTTGCACTCATGCTCTGGTTCAGCCTCTCATTACCCCAACTTAACAGATATGTTCAGGAATTGTGATATGTCCAGGTCCAATTTACCACAATACTTTAGGCTGCTGCAGTTACGGCTCCTTTCCTCTAGTTGCCAGATGTTTTCCAATTTTGGCTTGGGATGTATAATGAGGGGACACCTGAACTCCACAGAGGCATCAGCACACATCAAGGTCATCCAAAGCTTTCCACTTGCCAGATCTTTTGTGGGCTCCTTATCAACATAAGGTTTAGTGCTCTCTCTCTCTCTCTCTCTCTCTCTCTCTCTCTCTCTCTCTCCCTCCCCACCTCCCTCCCTCCGTCCCTCCCTCCCTCCCCCTCTCTCTCTTTGGTTTTACATGGCCATGTGCTGTTTTTTTTTTTTTTTTTAGTGTTTAGTGTTTCAGTACATTTTTATTATTTTGGGAAACTTGAACATAAGCCTTAGAATTTCAAAGGTGCTTTTTCAAAAGGCAACTGGACTTTCTGGGTTTTCTTTTGAAGACATTTCATTTCTCATCCAAGATGCTTCTTCAGCTTTGATGCTTGACCTTTGGGATAACTGTGACCTGGATGACTGAGAATCTCCATATGGCATAAGCCTTAGAACTTACCACTCCTAACATTCCTCCTATTTCATGGAACTGCAGTTCCTATGACTGCTTATGTGATATACCATGCTTATTTTCTTAATGGGGGAGTGATGCCATTTACTTACTGTAGTCTAACTTTGGTTACATTATGCACTGTGGGGACAAATGCTGTTATATATGGGCATATCACAGTAGTGTGTTCCGTATTAACTATAATTGAACACTGGCAGAATTGGATTCTTTTCCCAATTGCTGCTAATACTTCCTTCCATTCCTTGAAATACAAAGAGTTCTCATTTAGCAACTGCTTCATATAATAACTATTTGTAGTAATGACTAATCCCCACAATCTTTTCAATTCAGTTAAGCAAGGGAAAATCTTCATAATTATCCATTGCTTCATTTGTGATTCAGTCACCAACTTTTCTTCACACCTGTAAACAATTAGCCAGGCTGTTTTTGAATATACTTTTAGTGCTGTTTCAGAAAACTAAACTTATTGACCAAAGGTGGTATTCAGCAGGTTCTGACCAGTCCTGGAGAACCGGTAGTGGAAATTTTGAGTGGTCCAGAGAACCGGCTGACTGGAGATTTCACAGTTTTATTTTGCTGCCACACCCACCAAGCCACACCCACATAACTGGTAGTAAAAAAAATTGAATCGCACCACTGCTATTGACATGATACAGAGCTATAGAGAAGGAAGTGCACTAAGCATCTCTTGCTTGGGCAGCTTCAAGTGACTCTAGCCCCTTCAATGAGGCTAGCCTCACCTAAAGTCATCCAGCACCACTCCATTCTGGACAAAAAGGAAAGCGTTTGGTTGTAGTTGCCCCTGCAATGAGTGAGTTTGGTAGAAAGAAAAATGATGCTTGGGGAGTACCTTAATGACTTTCCTGGAATTGGCTTACATGATGTAAGTAAAAACAGTACCTTTGGCTGGTGTCTATTGGTAGAATAGGAATTGGCAAGAGAAAGCACAATTAATGTCAACATACTTTGCTCCTGGTTCAAGGACTACTATAAGCAAACAGAACTTTAATGTGGCCATGTGAAAGAGCCCTGAGTCTTGAGCTGTACTTGTACAGATATTCCAGGCACAAAGAAATCTTCTCATATTGGGTTTATCAAAATCAATACAGGTAATCCTCGGTTAGCCATGACCTTGGTTAGTGCCCATTTGCAAATAAGACTGTAATAAATGATAATTAAAATTTCATTTTTCAGCCAATGCATGTATTTAGGACTAAATTTTGGATATTAGGATTGTAGAAAAAACAATCACTACCAACCTGCCTTCAATTGAGGACCTGTATACTGCATGAGTCAAAAAAGAGGGCTGTGAAAATATTTACAGACCCCTCACATCCCAGACATAAACTGTTTCAACTCCTTCCCTCCAAATGATGCTATAGAACACTGCACACCAGAACAACTAGACACAAGGACAGTTTCCCCCCGAAAACCATCACTCTGCTAAACAAATAATTCCTTCAACACTGTCCAACTGTTTACACAGTCTGCACTACTATTACTATTAATCTTCTCATCACTTCTTATCACCCATCCCCTTCCACTTGTGACTGACTTTGACCTCGTTGCTTGTATCCTTACGATTTATATTGACTGTTTCCTAGTATGA
This sequence comes from Pseudonaja textilis, assembly GCF_049901715.1. Taxonomy (NCBI): domain Eukaryota; kingdom Metazoa; phylum Chordata; class Lepidosauria; order Squamata; family Elapidae; genus Pseudonaja; species Pseudonaja textilis. The sequence goes on along the minus strand of NC_142008.1, from coordinate 86,001,217 downwards.
TTTGATTGCTTATTGTACCCTATGACTATTATTAAGTGTTGTACCTTATGATTCTTGACTCTTGACAAATGTATCTTTTCTTTTATGTACTCTGAGAGCATTTGCACCAAGACAAATTCCTTGTGTGTCCTATCACACTTGGCCAATAAAGAATTCTCTTCCATTCTATTCTGTTCTGTTCTGTTTGGTTTGACAACAAAAGACTTCAGCATGAGACTGATGAAATTCTGGTCAGTTTCAGGAAGCTGCCTGGAGGGATCTAATCAACTAATTTAAGGTCACACAACCGAGCTTGTCAACTTGCAGTTAACACTTTTTAGAGACATGCTGCTCTGTGGAGAAAAGTGGCTCAGGAAGAGATAGCTTGTTTAAGCAATCTCTCATTCCTGTGAGGGGGCAAAAAAGAAGGGGAAGCAATGGGTCACAGAACCCTATTAGATAAAAATGAGACTGCAGCAACCAACAATCTTTTACTCCATTTTCCTTAATGATCAAATCACAGAAACTGATTTTAGTCTTTAAACAAGAAGAGGTGTATAAATATATGGATTCAGTTACAAAAAAAGTAGAAACTCAGGGTTACTAAGTACAGGTAGTCATAGATTAATAATGGTAATTGGGACTGGTTACTCTATCAGCAGGTAACATAGTTGTAAAGGGTGATATCATGTGATTTTGCTAAGCTACAGTGGGAATTCTGCCACATTATTAAGCAAATCCTGTTGGTCATTAAAGCTTGATACCACACAATTGCCATTTCTGATCTCTCGCCAGCTTCTGCACTGATTTTGCTTGCTGGAAGCCTACAGTGAAGGTCACCAATGGCCATGCCATGAGTACAGAATGCTACATCATATTTGCAAGCTATTACCAAGGGCCCAAATTGGAATCACATAACTGCTGTGATGCTGTGACAGGCACAATTTTAAGAGCGAGTCATAAACTCCATTATTCAGCATTGTAACTTTGAACAGTTGCTAATTTGCTTGAACTATCTGTACAATCATAGGCAACAAAGGCCAGATTAGCTTTACTGAATTTTTATAGGGCAGGTATTATTTATTTATTTAGCTATTTATTAAATTTACATGCCACTCAATTTGGGCAGATTTGAAACTTATGCAGTCCATTGTACTTTATTTATTTATTTATACTAAACTCAGAAATCCACCACAGTTTGGATGCTGGATTAGGGAATATAGCCATAAAACATATATTTAATCTGTGTACAGTATATACGGATAGTTCTCAATTTATAACCACAACCAAGCCCAAAATTTATGTTGCTATGCAGGACAGTTAAGTGAATTTTACCCCATTTTATGGCTTTTCTTGCCACTTTTGTTAAGTAAATCACTGCAGTTGTTAAATTAGTAACATAATTATTAAATGAATCTACCTTCCCCATTAACTTTGCCTTTCAGATTGCAAAATATGTTCACAGGACCTAAATACATGCTAGTTGCCAAACATTGAGATTCTGATCATATGATCACAGGGATGATGCAAGCACTGTAAGTGTGAAAAACAATCATACATCACTTTTTTCAGTGCCATTGTAACTTCGAACAGTCATTAAATGAACATTTGTTAGTCAAGGACTACCTGTATTTAAATACAAAAACTGCAGTTGAGCATATATTTCAACAGTTTAATCAAAGTTTAATCAAAGGGCACTAAAAAAACAAATCAGTATGAAAACAACATACAGTTATTCATTGCATAACTGTACTATATATTTAGAATACTTTTATATTTATTTTCTATGCAAACTAATGCTCACAATGCAGGCAAGCAAATTACGGATAGTCTCCAAAGATACAGTGATAATAACAAACATGGGTGGTTTTAAAAGTGGGGGTTACAGCCTTATATAAAACAAGGCTGTAAATAGAGATAATGGCTAATTAACTATATATTACTATAATCACTAAGCTATAACTGTTTATAGCCTTACTATCTATTAAATCAGAGAAAGTTACAATACTTGTAAAATATAGCATTATTGTGCTATATTATAATACATAATAGTTATATTATGTATTAAACTAAAAAAAATCAAAATCTTTTTCATATTTTGCAAGAATTCAATGCACTTTGCAACTTTTTCTTAATGTCAATTTTTGTTCACTGACATCCTACGAATAATGTTTAATCTTGATATAAACTTGTTTTCTCATCTTTAAAGGTTCCATTTATCTTGATCATTACTGTATTAACATTTTTCAACTTCTACTGTATAAATATCACAGAACTCAGTACTTTTCTATAATGTATTTTATTATTTCAGTTTAATGTATCCATATTCTATTTATATTTCACAATGCAGTAAAACAATTAACTTGTAAAATATAGTGGTACCATACTCTATTACTCCGATACTAAAGAATTATAATATTAAAGAAAATTGGTGTTTCTATATGCAAGTTGTAGAACAGGGGGAGGAAGGAACTCTTATTGCATAAATATCCTGCTTCAAAATTTTACCAGATGTTACACTAGATGAACCTTGCTCTGGGCCAGCAGGGTTCTTATATTCCCAAATCTCTCCCTGTGGAACAATTATGTCATGACTAATAGTGATCTGAATTATTGGCATAAATCATGGAAAATATGTATTTTATAAGATTGGTTGTTTTTTTAAGCATAGCTGAAGGCATTGGAATATGTGTAAACATCCAAATACACTAAATCCAGGACTGACACAACAAAGTTTATTCTGAATTGAGTATGTATACCATACATAAATTGAGAAACTCCTTTAACTTGTTATTTAATCCTAATTGCCCCTACCTTAAGGACTTTAAAAACCTGAACCTAATAAATTGTAAATGATTGCTTCTCATTGACATTCTTAGACTTGTAGTTATCTTGAGCAGTCCAAGATAAGAAACTGGAACAGAAGATAAGAATATGGTAGGAGAGAGGAGGAGGAGGGTGGGAGAGGGGGGTATTGATGTATGAAGAAAAGCTCATTTGAGTTCAAAAGAGCAACTTCTAGAAAAGGCATACATTACGTATATTAAACTTTAGGGTTAAATGAGCAAATATAGACTATGTGTGCTTATACATGATTGTATGTTAATGTGAGTAGACAAGAAGCTAGAAACAACTAATCATGTTGTATTTAGAAATTCAAATTATTTTCATTCAGCCTAAATCATTGTTTGATTTATTTTGATATCATTGATGAATGATGGAAGTAGTGTGGTTCAGTGGTTAAAAAATTGAGCCGAAAGTGGATAAGCTTAAACTAAGTTCACTCTAAATTATGAAAGACCGTTTGAAATTACAATGACCCTGAAATGACTTATGACCATTTTTTTCACACCTATGACTGTTACAGCATCCCCAGGGTCACGTGATCAAAATTCAGATGCTTGGCAACTGACTGAATATTTATGAAAGTTTCAGTGTCCCGGGGTCACTTGATCCCCTTTTGCAACTTTCTTTCAAGCAAAGTCAATGGGGAAGCTTGATTCACGTAACAATCCTATTGCTAACTTAATAACTGCAGCGATTCAATTAATAATAGTGGCAAGAAAGGTTCTAACATGGGGCACAATTCACTTAACAATTGCCCTGCTTAACAATTGACATTTTGGGCTCAGTTGCGTTCAGTTGAAGACTATCTGTAATAAAGTGTGTGCGAGAGAGAAAGGGAGGGAGGGAGGGGGAGGGGGGGAGAAAATGTTTTCATTGTTCAAATGGTGGCCTCTTCAGGTGCAGATTCTTTACTCTGGAAATTGAATTACAAAGTGGTACAATTTGGAGATTCAGTAGAAAATATTGTAATATTAAATAATTCTGCAGCTCATCAATTTTCACTATCGGACCAAGTTGGGCAACCATCAGTTTCTATTTTGGTCTCTGATTCTACTAACTATCAAATCACTCTTTGGCTTTTCCATAAGAAACCCAATTTGAGACAGACTAAAGGACAATAATAAGCAGTGGGGCAGAGAGTTACCAACAACAGTAGAAAATAGTGCAAAATTGCAACGATCAAAGTTATTTAAGATTCCCAAAGACTTACCTCCAACATCTAAATCAACTTTGGAGTTGATGACATGAGTATGGATTGTACCAAGTGTGTGATCTGCAACTCTATTGCCATAATTCAGCCCGTCACCATGGAGGAAAGATGAGATTATGTATCCAGTTGCTTGGACTTTGCTTTCAATGGCACCATTTGGATGAAAACTAAAACTCCAGACATAGTCATAGTTACCAATGGTAACTATAAAACGTATGACTAGTGAAGAACTAGCGAGTCCCCCATAATAGAAAGACTGAAAATTGGAAAAATGACGCCGGAAAGGGGTCCCTGTACTCTGCTCAAACACACAAATTGAGTTCTTGTGTACCTCTGGCTTGATGTTTTCAATTAAATAAACAGCATCGAGGTAGGTGGCAGAGTAAGGGCAATCAACTCCACGAACTAATGAATAAGCAAATCTTCCTATTCCAAAACTTGCATCCATATATCGAGTTATCATTCCACTAGGACTATTGGAGCCATAGATAGAAATGGCATCCTGCACACTGAGTTCATATACAATCCTTTGGTCCTTGAATCGGATATCATAGAGATGGAGTCCCTTGTGTACATCCATCCGAAAGGCAAAACTCCAGGTTGGGGTAGTTATTTGGTTGTTTCTCACTTTGTAGCGTTGCCCCAAAGGCTCATGGCTGAAGGATCCAGGTTTTAGAGGGGGTGTCCTTGGATGAAGTGAGGAAAAGCTCCTATCAGAAGAAACCGGCTTAACTTTTGTTACACTCACCCGCTTTGCTTTGAATTCTTTTTCCAATTCTGCCAAACCGTTAAAATATTGGCCATTATAAAATACTTTTGAGACTTTCCAGTGAGCGACATTCAGACTGCTGTGGTCAACAAGTACTTCTAGTCCCAATGGATGCAAGAAAAAGCCACTTACATTCTGAAACAAGGTAACCCAGGAAAAGCGTTCTCCAGACTGAGACCCTCCAGGTACTGCAAGAATACCTTCAAAATTGCTTCCATTATGCCCAAATACTTGAGTCAAAAAAGTGGGTGCCTCTAAAAATTTCTTCTCCACTAGGAATGTCCGAATATCCCCAAATTCACTGAGTAATATAGGTCTGCCATGATAGAATAATTTCTTTCCATACTTTTGCACTGTCACATCCCAATGATATGTGGGCACTGGAAGTGGCCCTACAACATACTCAGTGATATTTGGTTCTGGTTGATTTCCAAAATACACCACAGCCAATGCTTGTCGAGGAGGGCGTGGTCCATCATGATCAAGGAATTTCAGCACCTCTTCCTTGCTGGGGATATTGACATCAACATAATAAATGAAATTTTTGGAAAATACAACATGAGAATCATCTACCAAGGGCAACTGTAGTTGCAGATATTTCACCACCTGTACCATCTCTTCTGCTGACAGGGCAGCAAATATCACATTCTTGTTCTTCTGACTTCTATCCAAGGAAATAGATGACTTAGTACCACAATGACTAGACTTCTCCCTCCTGGTCACCAACACACACACCAAGGCAAAAATTGTAACCAAAGCAAGTATAAGAAGAACAAGGAGAGCTTTTGGGTTCATTGCAAAGATATGGCTTGAAGACTCACCAGCTGTTTAAATGAAGGCAGTCCCAAAGACAATTCAATAGCTGCTAGATGGCAAGAGACTTTATCTATTTTCTGCAGGAAATGGGACCTCACTGGATTGGTTCCAAAAAGTGGAGGCTTAGAATTCATGGTTTTGATTAAAAAGTAAACGCCCTTTCATGGCAGCTTTAATCTTTTACAGTGCCAAAAGTGAACAATGCATGTAGTGAAAGACTATAGATCACAAGAAAAGAACTAAATATTAAATTGAAAATAACAAATTACTTAATTTTGAAAAGATTCCTGAACTTATTGCTACATTGCTCATTTATGCATTTTTACTATTCTCCAAGCAAATAAATAGACTTTGTATTAGTCTTAATAGAGAAATGTTGCTCTATTAAGTACACAGTACAACTGCTATTTGTACAAAGCATCAAATCTCAAATGTGCATAGAAGTAAATTGGAGGATCAGTTGATCTACAGCTGCAAAGAACTGAAGTTGGACTAGATGCTTAGGGCATAGCATAAATTAGAAGAACTAAGAAGAACAATTGATGGGCTTCAACAGTAGAGTTTTTTTGAAACATTAAGTTTATCTGACTGCAGAAAGTTAGAGGAAAGCTCCAGAAATGGAATGTATGGGAGAAGTGCAAGTGCTACAGCTTCAGAAACTGCAGCCCATGCTAGAAATAAATTATTTAGGTCACTTTTGCACTGGCAATGTATTGTATTCTGTAGTCTTTCAACAATGGCTATGTCAAAATTATATTAATGAAGATGGGCTTCACATCACTTTAGGGTAGTGCTCTGAAGATGCTGTAAATCATTAGTGAAGAAACAGATTTAGAATCATTGTAAGCAAGATAAATCAGAAGGTAATGAAATTCAGAATATGTGAAGAAAATCTACCCATTACACCATGCATAGCTTACAAAAGTGGAGACAGGCCACTGATACTAATCAGGTTTCTCCTGCAGGAACAACTGGGAGTTTTTTTGAGATAGGGATTTGAGACTGTCTCAGCATATTAAAAAGCATATTATAATAATGTGAGGATTTAGGATATTCAGGTAGAATAAAATATATACATTAACCAGGTATCGGAACCAGTTTTGGAAGTGTAGAGAACAAACAAATGAACAAACAAGCCTATGGCATTGTTTGCCAAAGACTGTGTAACTTTCATCCGCTCTTTGTCCAGGCAGCATGAAAAGTCATGACATATTGAGTGTATCAATCAGCTCTTGGACAAATAACTACGTGGTTGGAATGTTCTTGGAATTTTTGTGATTTCCCTATAGAATGGCACATGAAGTTCAGGAAATTTTTATTTTTACTGTACCGTGATATATTTTCCATGGAAGATAAAAGCCTATTGTCTTTATGTAAACAAGGCTGCCAGGAAGCATCCATCTGTGAAAGGGCTTTTTAAAAAAGGCATATCAAAGAGGACTGCCATATAGTAGCTCTTAAACACTGTTATCACTACATTTCTGCTACGTACTAGAAATTAAATTGTTAAAGATCATTCAAGTTCCAGGAAGTCTGTCCTGGACTTATAACTATTTTTTTAGTGGCTGTTCAAAGTAAAAACAGCACTAAAAAAAGGTGACTTATGATTGTTTCCCACACTTATGACCTTGGTAGCATCCTTGTGATCATGGGATCAAAATTCAGATGCTTCGCAACTGACTCAAATTTATGATGGTTGCAATACTCCAGGATTTGTTGACAAGCAAAGTGAATGTGGAAGCCAGATTCACTTAACAACCATGTTACTAACTGAACAACTGCAGTGCTTCCCTTAACAACGGTGACAAAAAAGGTTGCAAAATGGGATGAACTTCATTTAACAACTGTCTTGTTTAGTAAGAGAAATGCGGGGGCTCAAATATGGTTGTAAGTCAAGGACTACCTTTTATTTAGCAGCCAGGAGTCATGCTCTCATGCATATTCCCATGCAGTTTTTTTAATCTCATAGTTCTGTTACTGAAATAGAGGAAAATAAAGTTCCTTAGGAAAATAAGGAAGGAATTAATAATGAATTAACTAATGGGAAAAATAAAGAAAAGGAAACTATATCAGATCCAGATGAACTGGTTGCTATTTTAGTTCTACTACCTCCAGTCTGACATCCTGCCTAGATGATAGGGGACCATTTTCTCAGAAATATATTACACCTCAAGGCTATCTTTGAGCAATGTCAGAGTAAGATTAAGGATTGGAATTCTCCCTCCCTCCCCTCCCCTCCCTTCTCTTCCCCTTTCTGCAGGCAGATAGAGGCTGCTGCTGGGTAGGAAAGACACGGAGGGAAAGGGAATTCGACCAGGTGGCCACGAAGTTGTTAGGTGGCATTGAAAAATGTGGGTCACATGATTGCAGAAATGCAACAGTGGTGCTGAAGCGGCAGCAACCCAACAGTGCTGAAGTAGTTACAATTTACCCAGATTTCATTACCTTGGGGTGTATGGGATCCTGGCATTTTGTAAATTAGCCTTTTTGATATACCTTGGTTAAAAAGATTTAGGCCTATCATGCACTGTTTCGTACAATTAAAGGTTACCAACACAAGTGTGTGTGTGTGTGTGTGTAGATAGATAGATAGGTAGATGATAGATAGATAGATGGATGGATAGATAGATAGATAGATAGATAGATAGATAGATAGATAGACAGATAGGTGACTTCAATTTTCTGGTGGTGAAGTCTGCTACTCCTAGTTCTTCAGTGCCATCATGGACTCTGACCAGAGCCTGCAGATTGGGCCATGAACATCATAACCCCGCTGTCCAAGAATAAAAACAATCCAGCAGATTGTTCAAACTATCAACAAATACGCTTTCTATCACACACAATGAAACATTTTGAGTAGATCATTGATCAGTGCCTATGTGACATTGTAAAAATCAGTACCCATCAATGTGGCTTTGTCAAAGACTCTAGTATTTCTGACTCCATATTTGCAGTTAGTTTGCATGCTCGTGGAGAAACACCAAGAAAAGGGGATCCCATTACATTTGGTTTTCCTTGACCTTGAAAAAAACTTGGATTGTGTTTCGCATCAATTAATTTAGTATGCATTATGTGACTACAATGTGCCTGAACAACTGATAACACGGGTATAGATGCTGTATACAAATACCAACCATTGCATGAAAAACATTGTTGGCCTTTTTGATAGCTTTCTTGGTGTTCATCAAAGTTCAGCATTATCATCATTGCTGTTCATGTTTATCATAATTTTTTTCTCCTATAATCCTTAATTCAGGGTCAAGTTGAGGCAACTGAATCTAGCTCAGCATTTACTGGCCAGATGTCCTAGCCAATTTAGCCTGCACCTCAACATCAAAAAAGCTGAATAGTTAGAGATCAGCCCAAACAATGCCACCATACAAGTCAGCAGTGAAAATCTAGTGAAGACCAACACATTTTGTTGTCTACGATTCCATCTACAAAGTGATGGCAGCATCAAAAATAAAATATGTATATATAAGAGTAAACAGAATATGATTACAGTGGAAGGAGATAACTGATGTGCTTCGAGATTGATGCATGCCAATCCATGGGTATAGATGCTGTATACAAATACCAACAGTTGCATGAAAAACATTGTTGGCCTCTCTTTATATACCTTTTATTAATAAAAGGTATATAAAACATGGTGCACCCAGAAGCTCTATATGTTGCTGAGTGCTGGACAGCCACCAAATGTTAATTGAATGCACTTTACATGCCATGGAGATGTGCATGCTTCCCTGGTGGTTAGGTGATTCTCTCCTTGACTGTGTACGCCACGACACAGTTCGGAGCAAAAGGGCATTGTGTCAATAAAATGCAGGAGAAACGCCTACAGTGGTATGGCCATGTTCTATGACCAGCACCTCACACAGTTGCCTGTTACATCCCTTTCCACTTTAATATAGATGGCAAGCACCCCATGGAAGACAACAGAGAAGATGGCAAGATGGCCCACGGTGGCCCACGTGGTAAGATGCTAAGCCTGCGCGCTACTGAGGTCGACAGCTTGACTGTTCGATTCCTGTGAGTGAATAAACCATGTAGGGACAAGAAAGGAGCCTCTCCCAAATTCCTACAGTCATTCAAGTGTCCCATGGGTAAAGATTACACTGACTGAAAAAATTCCTTTCACAGAGGCAGGCAGCCACCTTGGTGATCCCTGGCTAACATATGCCATACGCTAAATAAATAAATAGAGAAAATGCAGGAGAAATGCCTGCAGTAGTACGGCCATGTTCTATGAGCAGCACTTCACACAGTTGCTCGTTACAGCCCATTCCACTTTAATGTAGATAGCAAGCGCCCCATGGAAGACAACAGAGAAGATGGAAAGATACAATAAATGTGGGCATGAAAATGTCCAGTTAAACACAGATGTTACATTTGATTGTGCAACATGGTGATTATTGACTTGAAAAACAAACTGCACCTGCAGGAAAAATGCTAGGATGATTATGACGTTTGTTTTCCAATAGTTCATTGTTCCCAGTGGTGGGATTCAATTTTTTTTACTGCCGGTTCTGTGGGCGTGGCTTGGTGGGCATGGCAGGGGAAGGATACTGTAAAATCTCCAGTCAGAGGTGGTATTTGCCCGTTCTCTGAACTACTCAAAATTTCCACTTCCGGTTCTCCAGAACTGGTCAGAACCTGCTGAATGCCACCTCTGATTGTTCCCAGTCTTCACAATAATGTAAAAATGCTCTCCACAACAACAGTGAAAAGATAACCTTATCCACGTAAAAGAGTTTTGGGGTATTCCTTTCGGTTAAGATAGGCGGATGAAAGCACCGGTTATTAAAACACGGGACAATAAAATAGTTAACAAAATTTAATAATGAATCAGTGCATTGATCTGGGTCATTGGGCATAGCTCTTGTTAAAATATAACTGTAGATATTATTAATAAAATGGACTCTTTGATTTATAATAGTAGTAGTAGGAGGCAATAATTTCTTCCATAGAATTTCTCTTGATATGTTATAAAAAGCTAATTTTATTTCTGTGAGGGCTGCATACAATGGAACTTAAGACTGTGGGCATATTTTTCTGCTAGCTGGGATAAGATCATTGCTGGATCAAATGTACGTTTACCTTGTTTAGATCCTGCTTATTCTTCTGTTAAGAAGATGTTATTATCTTCCGTTCAATCCAAATATTTTTTCATGTATGAAACACAAATACCCATATAGGAAACATACTGTATATATGAATCTGCATTTTTAGCATGTGTTTCACTATGTTCAGGTTAGCTACTTGAGAGTAGCAAAGATGGGCAACAATTAGTTAATCTTTCCAGCAGTCATTCCAGCTGGAAGTGACCTAAAACTAACCTTTTGTTAATGGGAAAGGCAGTCACCAGAAAGGGAAAACTCTATGCAGAATAAGAAAATCTCTTTTTCATTGTAATTTTCCAAAACTAATCACAGTAAAGGCTATTTTTTTTCACAATTTTCTCTTCAGTCTACTTCCTCTCTTAAGGCACATCTATGTTTGCATTTTTGGAATTTTCTTCCCGGTCCAGAATAAACACAATCCAAGAGAATAATTCTGCAGAGAGACTTTCTCCACCAAAGATCAGAACGAAGGAAGGCTTGGCTACTCAATGTGCTAAGCCTTGCAGCTTAAATTGAATAGATATCATTAACTGATTTTCAGTTCTTGGCATTTTATTATTTCTACTGCCAAAATATTAGTCCTTGTACATTTTAAAGAATTTTGAATCCTCCTCCAAATGCTTCTACTTCTCAGTTTGCTGGGAATTCTGAGAATTAAAGTTCCCAAACTAATGTGCCAAACTGGAGACCTCCAACATTAGGCCAAGTTAATCATTGGGAACTTTGCCCATGTGCCTCCAACTATAGAAATAAGTTTTTGATTATTGTGTTCTATGCTATGTTTTCATGGAGTTGCTTAAGCTTTTTGTTTCTTTTTTTTACTTTTTAATCATTGGCCATTTTACCTAGATAGGTGGAAGCATTGAACTGCCCTTGGCTGATCTCCCCAAAAGTAGTATGTACTTGCATGGAAGACCACCAAGAACTAATAAGGCTGTAAACTAGATTGGAAAGTTGAAATATCCTGGAAGAAGGGAATGAAAAGTTTATACTTTTGTCAAGGATGGGACACTGGTTAGCAGGGACTGGGCTCAACTTGAAGAGGACATAAACTGTTAGGTTGAATTCTTACCATGTCAGCGGTATTTCTTAAAATTCCCATAAATAATTAAGGGCTAGAATTCTTTTAAAAATCTGTACTTTTTATTATGTTTACTAATTTATTGGATTCAAGGTATGGGGCAGGAAGACGAGACAAATGGTAGAATGCCATTTGTTTATGTTTTAGATAAAATAGCTGGTTGTGAAAGAAAAATGTGCTGGTCTTTTTAATCCACTCAGCTAGCCTCCAGTCTTGATAGTTGGGACTGAAATTCAATAGATATGAAATTAGTTGGATGCTGCTGTGAATTTCATTCTTTGACAAAGTGACTAAACTAGTGGATCAGCAAAATGCTGTGTATTCTTAGATTTCAGGAAGACATTTGTCAAAGTAGACCACAACTTACTTCTTGCTAAGATAGAAAAATATGAGATAGCACCACCACCTGATGGATTTGTAACTGGCTGAAAACCATACTTAATGTGTAGTCCATAATGGAACTATGTCTACATGGAAGGAAAAGGTCTGTTTTAGGCCCAGTACTCTTCTACATTATCATAAGCAATTTAGACAAGGGAGTAGAAGGGGAACTCATCAAATTTGAAGATGACATGAAGCAACAACCCAGAAGATAGGCTTAAGATCCCAATGGATCTCAACAGAGCTAAACATTGGGCCAGGTCTAAGACTTTTTGGCTCCTACCCAGGCCTCTCTATCCCAGGCCCTTCGGTGTGGCCCATTTGATGAAATACTGTTGGCCCCGGGCTTTTGGCTGCCTGGGATAGTTAGCCCGAGCCAATTGGCTAGCTGCCAATGCTGGCAGCCAGAAGCCAGGGGGCAATTGATAGGTTTGGGAGAGGTGCTGCAGCCAAACGGTCAAGCGCTTGTTAGGAGAAGGAAGGGGAGGGGATGGAAGCTCCCATGTACCTGATCATGCCTCCTGATAATGACTGGGAAGGGAAGAGTGGGTTGGGTGGTAAGTAAGCCGGCTTCATCCAAAAGAGTTTTTGTTTTGGGTGGGTATCCTAGCCTTAGAAGGAGAGAGGGAAGGAGGAAGGGAAGGGAAGGAGGGGAGAGAGAGAGAGAGAGAAGGGAGAAAAGAAAAGAAAGGGAGAGTGAGAAAGAAAGAGAAAGAAAGAAAAGGCAAAGAAAGAAAGAGGGAGGGAAGGGAGAAAGACAGGAAGGAAGGAAAGAGGAAGGGAAAGTGAATGAGATATGAATGGATGGATGAATAGAGGGAGGGAGAGAAAAAGGACCACAAACCCTGGCACTAGATGCAGCTTCAGAGGGCAATTTGAAACAGCACAGCAATCCAGAGCTGAAAGGGACTTTAGAGGTCATTTAATCCAACTTTCTGTGCTCCAGCAGGACACCTTTTGTCATCTGGGTTATTTTTGTGCCTCTAACAGAGGAACGTTCCCAGAAAAGGGAAGGAATTTACTAGGACAAAGCTGCCCTGCAGAGAAAAGCAGAGGAAAGCTAAGTAGTCCTTAGCTTATGACCACAATTGAACCCAAAATTTTGGTTGCTAAGCAAGAGCGTTGTTAAAGTGAGTTTTGACACATTTTAACTCAATCCATCCTCCAACAGTAGACGTCAATCCCTGCGGACCAGATTGAGAATTTGAGAGCAAAGATGATTGACACGCTCATAAGGGTAAGGGTACCATTCAACTTACTGTATGTCCACCATTGAGCCTTGAATCTCCATTGCTAAGCGAGACAGTTGTTCAGTGAGCTTTTACCCACGATCTTTCTTGCCACTGTTGTTAAGCAAGTAGTTTCAGCTCTTAAGTAAGTCACATGGTCGTTAAGTGAATATGGCTTCCCTGTGGACTTCGTTGGTCAGGTCGCAAAAAAGGATCATGTGATTCTGGGACACAGAGCATCGTAAGTATGACTCAGTTGCCAAGTGTCCCTGTCCGAATTTGGATCACCTGGCCATGGGGATGCTGCAATGATCCTTAAGTGTGAAAAACAGTCATAAGTCCCTTTTTCCAGTGCCATTATAATTGGAATGGTTGCTAAGTAAATGCAGCTTCCCCGAATCTTTGTTGCTAAGAGAGACATCTGATCAGTGAGCTTGGACCCATTTTACAATGGTTCCTGCCACCGCTATAAAGTGGATTGTTGTTTAAATCAGTCAGACGATGGTTAAGCAAAGCTGGCTTCCCCAGTGTCTTTGCTTCTCACACGGTCACAAAAGGGAGATCACGTCACGTGACCCCAGGAGGCTGTGACTGTCATAAATACAAGTCAGTTGCTACTCATTCGACTGTAAGTCACGTGGCCATTGGGATACTGCAGTGGTCATAATTGTGAAAAATGGTCAACAGTAGCATTGCAACTTTAAACGGTCAATATGATCATGTTGAAGACGACCTGTACTGTTTTCCAATTTGATGGCAATCCTTGATTTAAGACTGCCAGCCTTGGCCCATGTTGTATATCCTTACCTAAAATCGTGCTGTGGGGGGTGAGGGGAGCAGCAGCCCAATTGCAGGATCAGATGTGGGGTGGGGAGCAGAATATTAGTTTATTTGATAATTTTCTTCATCTGAAAAGGGAGGAAAGTTCTATCTCCCCACCCATTCTGAGGAAATGGAAACTTTGAGGGTGGGGAGATAACCCTAACCCTCTGAAGGGTTCAAATGCAACTGTGAGTAGATAAATATTTCAGTGAGAAGGTAACAGCATTCTATGATGTCATGTTGGCCACAGGATCATGAAAATATCTTTGAACAGCGCTGGAATAATGAAATTGTTTATAATAAGTCAGCAAAAATTTTTTAAAAAGTTGCTGGTGTACATTTTTTGTTAGAACATGAAAGTGAAAAAAGTTTAAACTATCTCAGCCCGGGCTTGGAACAAGAATGATATTGAGGCAGCAACTTCAAACTAATGAGGAAAGAAGGGAAATGGAGAATGTTAAGATTCCCAGTGCAATAGTAAGAATATCTCCTCTTCATAGTCATTGTGGCCCCAAAATTCCAGACATCTGTCCAGTCTCCAAGCTTCTGCTTTTAGGGAAGTTTTTAGAAAGTGGCCCAGCTGTAGCTTCAGAGGGTCCAGAATAAAAAGACTATCTAGATTCTTTGCTATTAACTTTTAAACTAGAGCATAGCATGGTGTCAGCATCGATCAGACCTTGAATCACTTCTCGAATGGGAGCTCTGCTATTTTGGTTCTCCTTAGTCTCTCGGTGGCTCACAGTCCACCAATCATACTATGGACTTTCTGGTTTTATCTGCTGAGATTAAGGATGG
The DNA here is from genome assembly GCF_049901715.1 of Pseudonaja textilis. NCBI lineage: Eukaryota > Metazoa > Chordata > Lepidosauria > Squamata > Elapidae > Pseudonaja > Pseudonaja textilis. Next base: position 85,986,168 of record NC_142008.1, on the reverse strand, counting down.
AGGCACTGTTCTACAGCAGTTTTCCTCTTTGCTCTGCTCAGATTGATGCCTCAGGGTTTGATGCTCTTACTATCTCTGTTTAAATGAGTTTATCTATTCCTTTGGGGACGGGTACCATTAGTATACTAATGATATCCAGTTGTATACATGTCTGGGCCGTCCAAGTGATGCTATCAAATCTTATCCTAGTGTCTAAATGGTATAGGGATCTGGGTAGGAAAAGACAGATTCAGGCTCAATCCCAACAAGACTAAGTGTCTCTGAGTAGTTAGACTGCCCAGGCCTGGATTTTTTTCCATATTCAAGCCTAGATGTAGATACCCGCATTCAGAACTGGCATGAAATTTGAGGTATTTTCTGGATTCACAGTTCTTGCCTGAAGAATATTCAGCAACTGTAATCAGGAAGACATTTACTGAGATTCATCCAATATGTACCTGCTCCTATACCAGGGCCCCCTGCAAACAATCAATCCCATCCTAGTCACCTTGTACGTGGATTATTGCAGTGCAATCTAGATGGGACAGCCCTTGAAGACTACTCAAAAGTGGCAATTACTTCAGAATACGACAATGAAAGCAGAGATGGGCATTCCTCAATATGCCCATATAAAATTGCTACTCCATGAATGGCATTGGCTACAATACAGCTTCTGGATGTAATTCAAGGTGATAGTCATTACCTGTACATCCCTTCATGGCATAGGTTTTGCCTGTCTGAAGGGCTGCCTATCTCCAATGGTTTTTGTCCTTCCTCTATCATCAAATAGAGCGGGCACACTCCTGGTTCTATCAATTAACATCTCTTTCCTCTAACTTTCTGCAGGTCTTTTCTGGAAGAGCATCTGCCTTCTAGAACATCACCCTCCCACAGATCTATACAGTTTCCATCCTCAAAAGCTTTAAAAGGGTTTTTGAAAACCTGTTTTTTCCACCAGATCTTGGTTAGGATGGATGGCAAGGCTCCTTTAGATTTTATGTATCATTTCTATTGTATTTAATGTAGTAAGCTGATGAATTTGGGCAGCCCTCTGAAAAAGGAAGGGAGAGGTTTCTGGTTGATGTTGTGGTGAGATCAGTTGTGAGGAGTGGGTCTCTGCACTCCTGCACTGAATTCTCCCTGTTGGAAGGCTCTGAAAGGAGCTAAAGCCACCCTGTAGGGGTGGTGAAGAAGAGAGGGGCACCCTGTAGGTTGCAGAGAGCCTCAACTCTTCCATCTGACTCAGGCCTTCTTCCCTGTCATCCGCAACAAGGCAGCCACCATGGCTGCTGTGGAGCTAGGACAGCCGAGGCACTAAAGAAATGTGCAGGAGCAGTGTAGATGAATGGTGATTGGAGCTGGGTGAGATGATTCCTTTTTTATCTAGAACCTAATCTTAAAAGGAAAAAGAAAAAGAAAATCCAGGAAAAGAGACTCTTAGAACTATTTGTTAAAGCAGTGAATAATTATACAGAGAAAAATCCTAGACCCAAAAGAAATGAACTAAGGGGAGAAAACTTTTTAAAAAAATTAAAAATTGGACTTTCAAACTGGGAAGGCATTGTTTTGGAAAGGCATTATAAGATGCTGGAACTATCTACTTGAATAGCCAACTTTGCTTCCAAAAATTGAATTAAAATTGGATTAATTAATTTGTCAGATTTGAAACAACACTGAAACCTAAGCTGAAGATGCCACCTACTGATGAATAAAACATATATCATACACCTATAAACCTGGGAAAATTTCTGATGAGAAATAAACAACATTAATCTGGAGGACTATGGTGATATGTACTGTTCTATAACTATCTACTTCATGATAACTGGAGACTATTGTAAGAATAAGGCAGGCTCTTAAGTAAAGTGACTTTTGGAAAGTTGCCTAAATGGAACTGATTGAATAATCCTAAAATGTAAATAATTGTGATCAATGTACTGTTGCGACTACACAACACACGCGTTTGAATCGAAGCCACAGCGACCTGAAGGATGGCATTCCTCTTCATCAGAATAAACTCTGTATCATAATAATATGAGCGGTCTATGTAAAGTGCTGTGAGGTGAAGCTATACGCCTTAACCACGATTCATGTGATTGAGTTCATACAAATAATTATCATTAGTAATGGTAATCATGGGTAATAAGGGTAGTCATGGGTAATGAAGGGTAATGAGGGGAAATTATTATAAATATCGAATCCCAGGAAACTCGGGTTAGATCCAACTTTATTTTGTTTGCTTAGCTATTATCTCGGATCTTGCGGAGGAAGGGATAAACAATAAGCTTTTGTGTTACCAAATACTGAAGCGAAGAGTGTCTTATTTTCTCCCTGCACTTGTGCCAAAGAGTAGCTGAGATGTACTTTCTGAGGAACCACATTAGACTTGAATATATTGTTTTTGGACTATTGAGTAAGAGCAGGACTTACTAAAATAAGACAAGGTGCTCCACCAGGGGGAAATGAGTGAGATTTCAAAAGAAATGTCATTGATGTTTCAAAGTGTTAAGGATACTATGACCAAGAATCACAGAGGGATAAAGAACCTAATGCAAGGCATAAATGGGAGAACAGACAGTATCCTACAACTGATAATGAATGAAGATCAAAGAGTCCAGGAAGGAGGAGACAGCAGAAGGAATGGAGGAAAAGATAGAACAGACAAATCAGCAAATAAAGCAAGAAGATGTGAAGAAGATAATAAAGATAATAACGGCTGATGAAATAAATAAAGGGGAAAGTACTTTAAGAGGTTTAAAAATGGAATCGAATAACCTGGAAGATTCTTTTGAAAGGGAGATAGGGTGTTGGGTGGACACTCTGGAGACCTGGCAGCTTAAGAGGGTAGAGATGGGAGAAGTATTCAGACTGAATGGTGAAGACACAGATGCTTATAGAGACAAAGATCCAAGAGAGGAGTATGTGAGGCAAGGCAAAAAATGAATAAGAATTAAAATATTAAAACGATCAAGAGATGATGGATAGAAAGGAATTATTTTTATTTTTTATTTTTTCTCTTTTTCTAATATAATGATGCAAAATGATTAAAAGCTAGAATAGTGGTAGAAATAAGAATACACACCTTATATAAAGCAATAGTTAGATGGAAAGATTTATGATTAAATAATAGGATGATTGGTACTAGAATGGCATATTGTGATTTTGAATAACCAAATAATGAAGGGCTATGTCTTAATATAAACATGTGTATTAACACTAGGATTAGTAATGGTGGCCTGACTAGAAGCTAGAATAGAGGTAGAAATAAGAAATAGGGGGAATATTAGCATATATAATTTTATATAATAGAATATAAGCAATAACTAGATGGAAAGATTAGAGGTTGAAAGATGGTATCCTTAAATAATATTGTGATTTACATTAAAATGGAACATTGAAATATTGAATAACTACTTTAAAACAAACATGTATATTAATACTAGGATTACATAAGTTTACTAATGTAACAAATATTAATATTATTATTGCTATTTGTATCAAAATGAATGATACCCAGAGGCCACACTGTTTATATATTGATACTGATGTATATTTAAAAATCCAACAAAACTTAAAAAAATAAAAATAAAAAGGAAGGAAGGAAGGAAGGAAGGAAGGAAGGAAGGAAGGAAGGAAGGAAGGAAGGAAGGGCAAAAGCAGTGGCAGTTTTTTACTCCTTACTGGCTGTTGCTCACACTATGATGGGGAAGGAGAATAATACTGCCATTTCAATATCCAGCTTGCTCTATGCACAGAATAATACAAGCTTATAAAAGAATATTTTGTAACTTTAGTATTTCTAAAGCTGCTGTAATGATGATTGCTCCCAAAACTAACTATCAGTTTCCTACACTTGTAAGTTTTCTGGTTGGAAGCTCCTAGAGAGAGAAACAATTTAAGTGACAACATTGAATTAGCTGTTTTCCATTCTCTGTTTCTTTATGTATTACAATTATTTATAAACTGTCTTTTGAGATAAAAATATTTTTAAATGACTTACAAGCAATATAAACATGCAAGTAAATACAAGGCAACTTTCTGAAAAATAAGGTTGCTTTTCACTTAACTGCTATAATAGGAGGAGAGGGAGAGAATACAGATGGGAAAGCATCCTGTCTTTCTTTCACAACATCTTGTCAGAAAGGAAGTTGCAATGACCTAGTTGAGAATGATAATTTGAAATTTGGGGCATCAGGCTGAAAGGACATAATGCCTTTTTGCTCAGAAGGTTCAAGTAAAAAAGTACTTGAGGTTTGCCAGCTGGGATTGCATGTACAATAACATATTTGTATCTTCTGCTTATTAAAAAAAAACTCAAAAGAAGGCCAGCTTCAGAGGACAAATGCATTATCACCTGGAAACCAAGTTGCAAATGATAGATCATTATATATCAGCAAGAAATCATTTCTGAAAGCAGAGGGTCAAGGAATATGCCAAGATGAGTAATCTGGAATAGGTTAGCCCCAATTCAGCAGAAGCCTGCTTCTTACTCTGCAATTATAAACAGTACAAAGGTTGAACTTATAGATTTTGCTAATATATAGGAATCTGGGCACTGTCTGAAAAGGACAGTGAATTATTGATAGTCTACAGGGAAAGTATAAACATAAAAGAAGAGAGGCTGATACTCTTGAAATCAGTCTTCATCCAGCATGCTTAAATAGCACAAAGGATATAAAGCAATGCATCCAAATGTCTGTTAAAGATAAAGACCTATCGAAATGCACTATCTACTTTAGAATTAGATAGGATTCATGATTTACAGTACTTGATGGAAACAGAAAATCTGCATACTTACCAGCGATATCTAGATCCACCTTGAAGCCAACAAAGTGTGTATGAATTGTTCCTAGAGTGTAGTCTCCAACTCTGTTTCCATATTCTAGCCCATCATTATGGAGATAAGATGAACTTATATAACCAGTGGCACGGACTTTGTTTTCAATGGCTCCATTTGGATAAAATACAAAGTCCCAGATATAGTCATAATTACCAATGGTGGACACAGAGCGAAAGACCAATGCTGTGCTTTGCAGCCCTCCATAATACAGAGAGTGAAGTTTGGAAAAATGACGCCGAAATGGAACCCCCATATCCTGTTCAAAAACACAAATAGCATCACGAGTAATAAGAGGTCTTTCTACTTCTGCTAGTAAGGTAACATTAAGATAAGTAGCAGAATAAGGGCAGTCAAGCCCTCGCATAAGAGGAGACAAGAACTTTCCAAGTCCAAAACTCCCATCCATGTATCTAATAGACATCCCACCAGGGTTGTTGGAGCCATAGACGGACATAGTATCTTGCACGCTGAGCTCATAGACAACCCTTTCATTTTTGAACCTAATGTCAAAAAGTTGTGGTCCTCTATGCAAATCCATTCGGTAGGCAAAACTCCACAATGCAGAGTGGACTTGGTTGTTTTTCGCACTGTAACGTGGTCCAAAAAGTTCATAATTCAGGGAATGGAGTTTGGCATGATGCACCCTGGGTTTCATTGAGGAGAATCCCCCATCAGCTGGAATTCTGTTCACCTTTTCCACATGCAGATGCCCCTCTGTGAATTCTCTTTCCAATTGTGCCATGTCCCTATAATATTGATCACCATAAAACACTTTCTTGACAATCCAATGGGTAATATCCAGGCTTCTGTGATCTATGAGCACTTCAAGCCCAACAGGATGTAAAAAGTAACCGGTTACATTCTGGTACAGAATCAACCAAGTTGCCCGATCCCCAGATTTCATTCCCTTTGGCGATGTAGTCATTGCTGCTAGATTGGCTCCATTGTAGTTCAATACTTCACGCATGAAGCTTGGGGCTGTGGGGAACAATGTACTCTGCAGAAAGTGGGCCATCTGCTTGTGTTCAGCAATCAGTGGAGGCCTGCGATAATATGGCACTTTTCCTCCATATTTTTGCACTGTCACATCCCGGTGATACATTGGTTGTGGGAGGGGACCGACCACATATTCAGTAACATTTGGATCTGGCTGATTTCCAAAATACACTACAACCAAAGCCTGCCTAGCTGGGCATCTTCCTCCATGATCCAGAAATGACAAAGTGTCTGCTTTAGAGGGCAACTCCAAATCAACAGAGTAAATGCAGTTATCAGAAGGCTTTGCATGAGAAGCATCTTCCAAGGTTGTTCCAAGGTTGGATTTCAAATACTGTACTACATGGACTAATTCCTCTTGTGATAAATCAGCAAAGAGACAACTCCATTTGCTATTTAGATGCTCAGTTAAAGCTTGAGACTGGGAAGCACAGCTCTCACATTTTCCGCCTCTGGTCAACAAGATGCACACGAAAGCAAAAATTGCTAAAAAGGATAGAAAGAGCATGAAGAGAAGAACTTTCTGATTCATCTTTGCAGCAGCAGAAAGAGAGGAGCCTAGCAGTGGTGTTCTGCTCTCTGGAATTATAACTAGCTAGAATGAAAGACAGACTAGAAGGAGGGAGAAACTTGAAAGGTGGGGTTGGTCAAAGGTCAGCAAAGAAATATGACCCTTCTCTTCATGCTTGTGGAAATATGTTTGTGCTGTGGCACAGACATCCTGTGGCTAGAGAAAATAGTGGTGAGTCATGGGATAAATCACAAACCACCTATTTCAGTTTGCTCTTGTAGTCCAGTTTTCCAAGGAATGGCAAATATAGATACTAGAATGTTTGATAGTTTCAGCCTGTTTTGGAAATCAAAAAAAGCTGCCTTCTTGTCCAAAATTAGTTCTTTGGGCTAGCAATGAACATTCATTACAATGATTAAATGAAACTGCTCCTTGATGAAGATTCAAGATGACTACCAGCAATCAAAACACATAGAATTGATGCAACAATTAACAGAATATAGCCAAACAACAGACTCTATGAATATTGCTTTGATTATCTCATCCGAATCAACATACAGTATGACATTAACCCATAGAAAGAAAGGCAACATTTTTATCGAGGTACATCGATATTTTACAAGGGTATATACTTTGCCATACCTTATGATTCTTTGAGAAGGAATGCTGAGCAAATTTGACCCGCAGCAAGGCAAGGCAACGAGCAAAGTCATGACTTGGGAATTGCATTGTCTTCCTCCATGGGTCTGCCAGATAGCAGGGTCTGAACAACAGGCATATTTGGGTATCTGTTGTTGTTTTATCTTTCTCTGGATTGAGACAGGACCTTGTGTCATGCTTCAGGAAATCCAAAGGGTTATGAGGATTGAAAGGTTCCCCCTTTTATACTGCATTTTCAATTTCTTCTCTGAATTTTTTTAAGGAGCACAGCTTGACTGCCTTGAGACTGAATTTCCACTCAGCTGAGCCAGAATATTTCAGACAGTTTCATTCTTCTTTATGCCTGGCTTGCTGAGTAAAGAAAAACACAAACTCTTGCAGGCAGGAGAAGCTCTTTGTGGGAATTTCCATTCCTGCTCCTAGTTTGCCTCTATTTGGTTTCCTGAAACTTAGAGAATGAATGAGGTCTTTCTGTCACTTTCTAGGACAAGCTGATGTCCTCCACAGATGGCCTTAGGTGCCTTGTTCTCCCTTGGACTACAGTTGCAATGCTTTCCTAAAACTTGGTATCTTTGAAGATCTGCTTATTTAAACAACCTCTAGTCTTCATTTATATCAGCAGGCTGCATCTGTTGCCTGCACTTTTCTCATTATCTACTGTTCAATTTGATCTTCATCCGATTTTTTGCATGTATGGTAGCAAATGTGGTCCAGGAGACAGCAGACAAAAAGCAAATGCCTTTTGGATCTGCTCTGTAACTTACTTTAGCTGCCCTCCTTCCTTGAAAGAGATTAGACAAGCGACATTTAAGAAATCTTTAAAAGTATGGTTAAATATAATGTAACCATTCAAAATACAGTAATCCTTGATGAGGTTGGGAAAAATATGGTTTAAATCCGTCCTCCACAGTGGTTAGTTCAGAAGACCATTTTGAGAGCACCCAACTGCAGACCTCTGTTACCAATGAAAAGATCCACTCTGTGCTGGATCAAGGTGGAAAAAAGCTAAAAATGGTTGCTTTAGCATTAGTACTAATTTGGAAATAGTACAAATATTTGAAAATAATTGCAACAGTTGCTGGAATTTTGTAAACCCATTTCTTTCATCTCAATGCATTTTATTAAAGAAAACAGAGATTCTTGCTTGGAAATAATGTTTTTTGGGTTTGAGGCAACTACCAAAAAGCTCGATCACAGCTAGTTGTTTTTTTTACTGTCATGTTTTTAACAATTTTAATTCTATAGTTGGATATTATAAGCTGCTCAGAGTCATTTGGAATGGATGACCATAATACATTTGGTGAATAATAATGAAAAATCATTGGATATCTTTGGGCCAATTTTACTCTCTCAGCCCAATTTATACCAGAGTTGTTATGGAAAAAATCTAAGGCAAGGTCTACATATACTGCCTTGATTTTCTTTGTAAAGATGGGACATGGCCTTAAAATATGCTTTATTTTACCAGTAATCCTCAGATAACCGATAATCAGAGTTGGAAGGGGCCTTATAGGTCATTAGTCCAACTCCCCATCCAAGCAGGAGATCCCACACCATTTCTGACAAATGGCAGTCCAATCTCTTCTTGAAAGTCTCAAGTGATGGCGCTCCCACAACTTCTGAGGGCAAGTTGTTCCACTGGTTGATGGTTCTCACTGTCAGAAAGTTTCTCCTTATTTCCAGGTTAAATCTCTCCTTGTTCAGTTTCCATCCATTATTCCTTGTCTGGCCTACAGGTGCTTTAGAAAATAGCTTGACCCCTTCCTCTCTGTGGCAGTCCCTCAAACATTGGAAGACCGCTATCATGTCTCTCCTGGTCCTTCTCTTTACTAGACCCAGTTCCTGCAAACGTTCATTGTATGTTTTAGCCCCCAGTCCCCTAATCATCCTGGTTGCTCTTCTCTGTACTTTTTCTAGAGTCTCAACATCTTAAGCCTCAACAGATTATGACAGCAACTGGGACCTGGATTGTGAACAGTGATATGATTATATAGCATGACATCACATAACTATATTGCTTAGCAATGGCAATCCCAGGTGCTGTTGGCAAGTTAAGCAGGAAAATGCCGGAGTCAAAGATAAATAGTGGCAAGTGCCTTGGGAGAAGGGGGGTGTCAAATAAGGCATTATGGGGCACATATAGGTTATTGAAGGCCTGGGAAGGGAAGGAGAGAAGGCTTAGCTGTATTACTTGATTAAATATATTGACATTATTCTGAGAATATATAAAGTAATTTCAGAATAGACTACTTTCAATTTTAAGAAAAAAGTGGGGCAGGATGGCAAGTAAGTAAAGGTTACTAAGATATCTAAAAAAATGTGCTGTTTTTTTTGCTAATGTGTTTCTATACCTTTTAGACCTCTGACAAGTATTTGATTAGCAATGCATGTTCAATCCCACCCATTTTTTTCTGTTCCTGTTTTTTGTGAGGGGGATTTGGAATTTTAAGCAGAGCAAGATGCAATTTTTGGCCAAAGATGGCTATCTCTGGCTCAAGTTATATAGGGTTCAAACTATTGGATAAGTATCTCAGAAAATGATATGGTAACTATCTTAGAAAATAACATATTCCCGAGGGATCTGGACCCTTTTGAATTGCTACATCCTGCCTAAATTGCAGCTGCAAGTCAATTATTTGTTTTCTGAGCTCAGCTGCAGAAGACCTTTATACATTTTGCATTACAATAACTCTGTGATGCACACAGACTTTGAACTGGCATGCTTTCACCACATCTAAATAACATTGCAAATGTTACTGACAATGGTAAATTACACATTTTAAGCTTCTGCAGGCTAATGAAAAGAAACTCATGCTCCTGTTCTTAATGGGCTTAACAGGAAACAGTGAAAAAGAAAAGCTGGAGAAATAGTTGTTTGAATCACAATACCATCCTGTACATTTATTCTAGTTTCTGTCTAAAATGCTGTTTTTTTTTCTGTTTTACATTTTGTTCCTTTTCCACAGCCCTTGCTAAAATATTATCCAGTTCATAGCAAACTTGATTTTTGAAATAGGAATAGGTGAAGTAAAATAAACAAGTCCATTCAAAACTGCACTGATTCTACAAACATAAAAAGTATTTGAGCCAATCATATTTCACTTACAAATAATTTGCAAACAAATTCATATTTTTATATATCCATTAAAAATAATAAAGCAGTCATCTTGATTGTTAAAGTGGTTTGGAAATGGTTGGTGTTCACAAGTAAAACTAGAAGACAAAGATAAGGAAGGAAACGGTTGAGCAGAATTTGCACAATCTGTTATAATCCTTTTTCTTTAGAACTAGCGGGCCACAAAATAAGCAACATCACTAGATAAATGCAAGCATGTTTAAATAGAACTGGTATTCTACTGTAGATTTTTATGCCACTTCCCACATTATTCTGATTACAGATAGTTTTCGACTTACAACAGTTGTTTGAAGTTACCACGGCATTAAAAAAAATGACTTATGACTGTTTTTCATACTACTGTAGCATTTCCATGATCACATGAACAAAATCAAGACACTTGAAAACTGACTAACATTTATGACCATTGCAGTGTGATCACATGTTGCAACCTTCTGACAAGCAATCAATGGGAAAACCAGTTTTCATTTAATACCCGTGTTAATAATTTAACAACTGCAGTGATTCACTTAACAATAATAGAATAGAATAGAATAGAATAGAGTAGAGTAGAGTAGAGTAGAGTAGAGTAGAGTAGAGTAGAGTAGAGTAGAATTCTTTATTGCCCAAGTGTGACTGGACACACAAGGAATTTGTCCTGGTGCAAATGCTCTCATTGTACATAAAAGAAAAGATACATTCGTCAAGAGTCAAGAATCATAAGATACAACACTTAACGATAGTCATAGGGTACAATAAGCAATCAAATCATACTAGGAAACAGTCAATATAAATTGTAAGGATACAAGCGACAAAGTTACAGTCCAACAGTCACAAGTGGGAGGGGATGGGTGATAAGGAGTGATGAGAAGATTAACAGTAATAGTAGTGCAGACTTTGTAATAGTTGAACAGTGTTGAGGGAATTATTTGTTTAGCAGAGTGATGGCATTCGGGGGAAAACTGTTCTTGTGTCTAGTTGTTCTGGTGTGCAGTGCTCTATAGTGTCATTTTGAGGGAAGCAGTTGAAACAGTTTGTGTCCAGGACGTGAGGGGTCTGAAAATATTTTCACAGCCCTCTTTTTGACTTGTGCAGTATATAGGAACTCGATTGAAGGCTGGTTGGTAGTTGTTAGGAATTGATAGTCACCTAACAGTTGGGTTGGAAATATACATTGCTCAAAAAAATAAAGGGAACACTTAAACAACGCAATGTAACTCTATGTGAGACCATATGCTGGTGCGGTTGGCCCTGGGTTCCTCCTAATGCAAGACAATGCTAGACCTCATGTGGCTGGAATGTGTCAGCAGTTCCTGCAAGATGAAGGCATTGATGCTATGGACTGGCCCGCCCATTCCCAAGACCTGAATCCAATTGAGCACATCTGGGACATCATGTCTTGCTCCACCAATGCCACATTGCACCATAGACTGTCCAGGAGTTGGGGGATGCTTTAGTCCAAGTGTGGGAGGAGATCCCTCAGAAGACCATCCGCCACCTCATCAGGAGCATGCCCAGGCGTTGTAGGGAGGTCATACAGGCATGTGGAGGCCACACACACTACTGAGCCTCATTTTGACTTGTTTTAAGGACATTACATCAAAGTTGGATCAGCCTGTAGTGTTTTTCTCCACTTTAATTTTGAGTGTAACTCCAAATGCAGACCTCCAGGGGTTGCTAAATTTGATTTCCATTGATAATTTTTGTGTGATTTTGTTGTCAGCACATTCAACTATGTAATGAACAAAGTATTTCATAAGAATAATTCATTCATTCAGATCTAGGATGTCTTATTTTTATGTTCCCTTTATTTTTTGAGCAGTGTATAAACCAGGATAGACATTTAATACTGTATCTTTAAGGGAATGCTAAAATTGTAATTGGGTGTGGTTCCTCAAACAGCCATAAGATGGAGCCAGAAACCTGGGTTGTTAGTTCTGTTGTTAGTTGCTAGATGTTCTGATGGTCGATGTTTTTGGTTCCTGCATTTTTCACTATTGACTGTTGCTGATCGTCGTTCTTCTTGGATTACTGTAAGACTATTTACTGAACTGTGTATGATACTGGACTTAGCTATTGGATTATCCCTGGACTGAAAACTGACTGCTTTAACCATGTATGACTTGGACTGCTTGTTGGACTTTGCTTAACCATTTACTGGAAGTAAAAACCTACATTTTACTATACAGTGTATCTGTGTGCTGGTTGTGTGTTATTCCTCACCACTCTCACTACATCTCCCTGTATGCACTCATTCTCCTAATGGGGAATTACCTCAACACTGGTTATGGGCCCAGGCCATACCAGGCTCAGATAACTGAGAGTTGGTGTGAATACACAGTACTGTATACAGACAGCTGTTTACTGTTTAATTGTGGGTTACTAACCTGGTAAAGATGGCACAAGATCCGTCAACAAATCTATCACTGATAACCAGGTTGGATGGAACAAACTATGTTTCCTGGTCTATGAAGTGCAGTCTACTTCTGCGTAGAGAAGGGTTATGGACTGTAGTTCAAGATCCACCAGATGTAAATGCTTGGGATCCAGATGATGAGGATGATACCAAGAAGCTTGCTGACTTTAAATGGAACACCGAACAAGCTTTTTGTATAATTGGACTAACACTGAGTGACCAGCAGCTAGTCCATATTCGTGGAGAAAAGTCTGCTGCTAAGTGTTGGGAGAATTTGAAGAGGATTTATGTTCGTGACAGTGTAGGTGCACACATACATCTTAAATATAAACTGTTTAGAGCATGACTTCTGAAAGGTGGAAATATGTTAGCTCATTTGAACTTCATGAAAAGAACTTTTCAAGAACTACATGAAAAGGAACTGATATTTTCAGAGCTGCATCAAGTTTACATCATTCTTTCCTCATTGGATGAGAGTTATGATTACATATCTTCACTAGAAGTCCTGACCAGAGATAAACTGACACTGACTGACATAACTGGATGGTTGTTAGAAGCGGCAAGAAGATGGCTGGATAGGGACCGTCTGAGAAAGGAACAATCACAAGAAGAGGATTTGTGTTCAACTGCCTATACTGTTAGGAAATGTTTTTCTTGTAGGGCTAGGGGACATCTAGCTAAATTCTGTAAGAAGGGAAAACGACAGAATACTGGTAATCACCAGAAGGCTAAGAATGTTAATTTAGCAATTCAATTGTAAATCATGATTTGTGGGTTGTTGATAGTGGAGCATCTCAGTGCATTACTAGAAATAGAGGTTTATAAAGATGTCCACGATTAAGCAACATGTATCATTGGCAAATGGATGGACGATGAAAGTGTCTGGTGAAGGTACTGCATATTGTTCATGTGTAAATGAGCATTTATCTATGTTATATGTACCCAAACTGAAATTTAATTTGTTATCAGTAAGGGCTTTAGTTAATATTGGTTATGTAGTAACCTTTAGGGGAGATAACTGTATAATAGAGAAAGAGGGTAAAAGTGTTACTGCTACTTTAGAGAATGATTTATATGTGATACATGATGACCAGCTGCAGATGGCTAACTCGGTTTATAACAACGTTAAGCCACATGACGAATGTATAAATTTACTACATAAACGTCTGGGGCACATTAATTTCAAAATGTTGAAACAAACAGTTAAACTGGCAGAGGGAGTAAAATTAAAACCCTGTAGCAAGTATTTAAACTGTAATGCCTGTAATCAGGAGAAAAGCAAGGTTACACCAGCAAACAGACTGAATGGGTTTAAGACCAAAGAACCTTTAGAGGTTGTTTTCGCCAACATAATTGGTCCTAAGAAACCCAGTTTGGGAGGTGCCTGCTATGTTTTGAGTATAATGGACCATTACTCAAGGTACGGTTTCTGCTATCTCATGAAAAACAAAACAGAAACATTCCAACATTTGTTTAACTGGCTAAGGTTTGCACAGAGAAAAATGAAAAGTAATTACTATAATTACTGATAACGGGACTGAGTTTGTAAACAAAAGATTCCAAACAATGCTGAAATTGGCTGGTGTCGAGAATAAGCGTTCTGCACCTTATGGGCCACAATATAACTCGCTTGTAGAATGAAGAGAGCAAATGTTACAAGCCATGGCTCACACTATGTTATCTGATTCAGGTTTGCCTGAAATACTGTGTGGTGAGGCCATAATGTGTAGCAACCATGTGTTGAACAATGTGGTGAACACAACAACTGATGAATTGCCATTCACTTGGTGGCATGGCAGAAAACCAAATTTAAGTTATCTATACACATTTGGAGCTCCAGCATGGGTGCATATTCCCTCACAAGTAAGACTGAAAGGGCAACATAGAGTTAGGAAATTATTTTTTGTAGATTACGAGGCCAACCATAGATCGTTTAGATTTTGGGATCAAGGCACAGCTAACATTTACTGTAGCGCTAGTGCTAAATTTCTTGAGCATGTTGGGTGGATTAAACTGGAACAGGAATACAACAATGATGTTGTAATTAACACCCAAGTAGTCCCTAAAGATGAAATAGTTAAACCATCAATAGCCATGAAAGAGGAAGAACAGGCACAGGAGGAGGTAGGAGAACAGGCAAGGGAGGATGTAGGAGAACAGGAGCAGGTGGCACAGGAAAGTCCACCAGTAAGCCCTGTATTACTGAGACATTCAACCCGAGTAACACGATCACCTGATAGATATCAGGCTAGTGTTGTATGCCAAGTGAATATAGTTGCTGGTAACTATAATGAACTGAAACTGTATCCTGCTAAGGATCAGGCTGCTTGGCAGGAAGCAATGGATAAGGAACTGAAATCCTTACAAAGGTTGGAGGTATACAAAAATGTCAGGTTACCACCAGGTAAACATGCCATAGGGTGTAAATGGGTTTATAAACTTAAGACTGATGTGGATGGGATTGTTACCCATAAAGCCAGGATAGTAGCACAAGGATTCAATCAGACAGCAAACGATTATGGCGAGGTGTTTGCACCTAGTCTGAAAGCTACTACATTATGAGCAGCTTTAGTGTGGGCAACTAAGGAGAAATACATTGTAAATCATTTAGATGTAGAGACGGCATATCTGCATGCACCATTGCAACACACTATATATTTAAAGAAACCTTTAGCTATCAAAAATGATAATACAACTGATTGCTGGAGATTGAAAAAGAGTCCTTATGGCTTGAAGCAATCAGGATATGAGTAGAACCAGTGTATAGTTAAGGAATGAACTAAGATAGGTTTTGTAGCTGGCATGGCTGATCCATGTTTGTTTATAAAAGAAAGTAATGGTATAATTTCATTGTTGCTATTGTTCATTGATGACATAGCATTAATCACCAAAATTGAACAAGAAGCTACTAAAATAATGTCACTGTTAAAGAAGAAATTTAAAATAAAACAGGTGAAATTAAACAATACCTTGGTTTAAAGATAGATAAAACTAGGGGAGGATACAAAATCTCACAGGCAGATAAAATTAACCAATTACAAAAGAATTTTAAAATGGAACTTTGTAAGCCGGCTAAAACACCACTGAGCCAGGAGTTTAGTTACGGTTATGTATAAAGTCCTATTATTGATAAAAATATTTATCAGTCCTTGATTGGTAGCTTATCTTAGTAATTGGTCAAGGCCAGATATAGCATACAGTGTTAACCAATTAGCTAGGTTTAATGCTGAGCCAACTAAAAGGCACTGGCAAGCTGCTAAGCGTGTGTTAAGATATCTGAAACAAATGATGCATTATGCATTATATTTGGAGCCTAAGGATGAACTAAGTTTAACTGCGTATGCCAATGCAAGTTTAGCTACAGACATAAATACACGTAAATCTATGTCAGGTACTGTAGTATTATTAGGAAAGGTGTTGATTGGATGGAGGTCTATTAGACAGAAACATCTAAGTTTGTCAACAATGGAGGCTGAATTCTCATGTTTGTCTTTATTATGTACAGATTTTGTTTGTTATAAGCAACTATTGATTGATATGGGAATTGATGTAACAGATTCTATTGTTGTTTATGAAGACAACCAATCAGCAATACAGATGGCTTCCAGTCTTGCTGTAAAGACAAGATTAAAACACACAGATTTAAGATATTTAAATGTGAGACAATGTGTGCAAAGTAAAATGATTAAACTGGAGTACTGCATGTCAGAGAATAACATTGCAGATCATTTTACAAAAGCCCAAGGCTCTGTAAAGCATAAGGCTTGCTGTGAAGGATATGGACTTAAACTGTAAGGTGTTATATATTGTCCTACCCAAAGGGGAGAATGTTAGGAATTGATAGTCACCTAACAGTTGTGTTGGAAATATATAAACCAGGGTAGATATTTAATACTGTATTTTTAAGGGAATGCTAAAATTGTAATTGGGTGTGGTTCCTCAAACGGCCATAAGATGGAGCCAGAAACCTGGGTAGTTAATTCTGTTGTTAGTTGTTAGATGTTCTGATGGTTGATGTTTTTTGGTTCCTGCATTTTTCCCTATTGACTGTTGCTGATTGTCGTTCTTCTTGGATTACTGTAAGACTATTTACTGAACTGTGTATGATACTGGACTTTGTTTTTGGATTAACCCTGGACTGAAAACTGACTGCTTTAACTGTGTATGACTTGGACTGCTTGTTGGACTTTGCTTAACCATTTACTGGAAGTAAAAACTTACATTTTACTATAGTGTATCTGTGTGCTGGTTGTGTGTTATTCCTCACCACTCTCACTACATCTCCCTGTGTGCACTCATTCTCCTAACAGGGAATTACCGCAACAGTAGTAATTGTTTTTTCTGCAATCCTAATTATCCTCTGAAGTCTGTGTCTGTCCTGTTGGGTTGGGGACCAAACCAGACAGTTATAGAGGTGCAGATGATAGACTCAATAATTCCTCTGTAGAACTGTATCAGCAGCTCCTTGGGCAGTTTGAGCTTTCTGAGTTGGCGCAGAAAGAACATTCTTTGTTGTGCTTTTGTGATGAGGTTTTTTGTTAACTGTCCATTTTAGGTTATGTGATATAGTAGAACCTAGAAATTTGAAGGTCTCTATTGTTCATACTGTGTTGTCTTGTATTGTAAGAGGTGGTAGTATGGGAGGGTTTCTTCTAAAGTCTACCACCATTTCTACGGTTTTGAGTGTGTTCAGTTCCAGATTGTTCTGGTTACACCATAGGCAAGCTGTATAACCTCCTGTTTGTATGCAGATTCATCATTGTCTCGAATGAGATCAATCACTATTGTGTCTTCAGCAAACTTCAGTATTTTAACAGATGGATTATTTGAGATGCGGTCATTGGTATATAGGGAGAAGTGGAGAAAGCACACAGCCTTGGGGAGTTGTCCTCTGCTAATTGTATAGGTATCGGATGTGATTCTGCCTAGCTTCACCTGCTGCTTCCTCTCTGTTAGGAAGCTTATGATCCACTTACAAGTGTGTTCAGGTACCACTAGTTGGTTTAATTTACTTAGAAGAATGTCTAGAATGATGGTATTGAATGCTGAACTGAAGTCTACAAAGAGGATAGATATATATCAATACCTTGCATAGATATTTGGAGATTCAAGGTGTTGTAGGATGTAATGCAGAGCCATATTAACAGCATCATCTGTCGATCTATTTGCTCAGTATGCAAACTGCATGGGATCCAACAGCAGATCCATGATGGTTTTCAGGTGGGACAGCACAAGCCTTTCAAAGATTTTCATAACTACAGATGTTAGAGCAACTGGTCTGTAGTCATTCAGTTCCTTGATGGAGGGCTTCTTTGGCACTGGGATGATAGTAGAGCGTTTGAAGCAGGAAGGAACATAGCACATCTCTAGTGATTTATTAAAGAAGCGGGTAAAGGTAGGGGCCAATTGGTCAGCACAGACTTTTAAGCAAGGAGTTATCTTGTCTGGGTCTGGTGCTTTTCCTGGCTTTTGTGTAATAGATCTTGCACTTCTTTTTCTGTGATCACCAGCGGTTATGAACCCAATGTGTTGGGGCTAGTTGTAGGAGGCTTAGCTGTTGGTGTGTCTGAGATGGGGGTTGTGGAGATAGGTGGCTGTAGTTTCCTTTCAAACCTGCAGTAAAACACATTCAGGTCATCTGCTAGTTGTTGATTTCCTTCTGTCTGGGAAGGAGTTTGCTGTAGCCAGTGATGTTTTTAAGAGTTTTCCATGTTTGCTGGTTCATATAACTTTTTCTGATAACTATAACTGATTCCTTAACTTTTCAGAGTAGCTTCTTTTTGCTGCTCTGATCTCTCTTGTTAATATGTTTCTGGCCTGATTGTATTGCATTCTGTCACCTTTCTGTTTGGAACGATGTAACTGCTTAAGTTTAGCTGTGAACCAAGGTTTATTGTTATTATATATTTGCAGGTTCCTTGTTGGTACATATAAGTCTTTGCAGAAGCTGACATAGGAAGTTACAGTATCTGTGAGGTCATCTGGATCTGCAGAGGTATCTTCAAAAACATTCCAATCAGTGCAAACAAGGCAAGCCTGGAGCTTCAGCTTTGACTCATCAGACCAAGTCCTCACTGATTTCATGGTTTTAAGTCTTTGTCTGTAGGCAGGTACAAGATGAATCATGCAATGGTCAGAGTGTCCAACAGCTGCTCGTGGTAAAGACCTACAAGCATCTTTTACTGTTGTGTAGCGGTGGTCTAAAGTATTTTTGCCTCTGGTGGGACAATTTACATGCTGGAAATATTTTGGGAGCTCTTTCCTTAAATTTGCTTGATTGAAATCCCCTAAGATGATGGGAAGGGAATCTGGGTGTTCAGCAAGAGTTCATAATGCCTTGTTTACACAGGCTTATGGAGGAAGACACAGCTATTAGGAGAAATGAAAACTCACGTGGACAATAAAATGGCTTGCAGTTGATATGTATAGAAAGAAAGGTCGTAAAATACGGCAAATTCAATTAACAAATGTCTCACTTAGCAACAAAAATTTTGGGCTCAATTATGGTTGTAAGGATTACCTGTATTTTAAAGCCCTGAAACTACAGCTGAAGGGAAACATTAGAAACAGGAAATGGGAATGAGTTCTATCTAATTATGGAGTTTTACCACATATAATTTGTTGTGCTTCAGAAGGAACAGAACTGTCTCCACTCGAATCTTATAATACTGTATCTTTCAAGTTCAGAAAATGGGTAAGAAGATGACATTAAAAGCAATGCTCTTTAAGTAGAAGTGTCAGCTTCTCTTTGATTAAGTCAGAAAGAGACTAGTTCACTTAATGAAATTCTGCAAATTAGAAGGTATAGAAGATTTACAATTACAGCACAGGAAAGAGGTCAAGTACTCCCCAGGTATGTACATTTCAAATTAATCAGAGAATACTACTTGAGAAAGAAAACACAACTATCCATTAAATAGATGATGAAAACAATAATGAAAATATCACATCACCCAGACAATTTAAAAACAACCTAAAAGTCAGAAGCTTTCTAGAAAAATACTTGAGAGTTGACATTTATTTGCCGATTATACGAAGGAGCATTTATAGACAGAGACTGCATTCTGCAGAAAGCATAACCTTATTTCCCGGAAGACCTGTGACAATTAAATGAGCTCAACAAGAAAGAATAAATAAAAAAATAAAAAATGCTGTATAATGCTCAACTTCCCTAGCACAGGGTTGCCAGCTCCAACTGAAATCATCCTGGAGATGCTTTTTTCCCAAATATTATGTACTTATTAAATTTACATACCACCTATCTCACTTTTTGGGGTGACTTTTGATAGCTAAAAAATTAATAAACATAGGTTTAATGTTAATATGTATTAAGTGAACTAAAAGCTCTTGATTAAAGCTGGTTGCTTATAAGATAAGGAAACACTTTTGTATATATATTAATTCTTCATCTACCCTCACATCTACTAGGCAAGCAACTTCTATGTTACATAAAAATATATAAGCACTGTTTCTTTTTACCTCCCTTCCAGCAGAAACAATCAAATCCCTCTCAAAATTAAAAACCTTGATTGGAATAGCTGCCACAAGAAGGGACTCTAAATTGGGGTGAGGATGAGGGAAAACAAAATTCAATGGCAATAAGGAAAAAGCAGGTAGGAAAGGGGAATGCTTGTTTACATATTACAGAAAGGAGTTAAAATTCAGCAGGAAAAACAGACTTATGTATGCAAACATTTAGGTTTAGAATGGGATGACAACAGGACAACTCACTATGGGCCAACTCACCCCAGGAAAATTCAAAAGCTCGATTTAATCGTTTACAATAATTAAAACATTATTTTTTTGTCATTCACATGTCATTTTATTCCTTCTTTTGCATTCTTTAGTAATTATATTCCACTATTTTTTTCAATATTAGTGAAACTTGTCCTGTGGAGTGTTGGCTGTGCAAGTTATCCTAGACTCAAAGGGAACAGTTAACACCTCAGAGACCTGTTGGAAGGGTTTGCCAGAGTAAAGAAGCTCTCTTAAGGGGACAAGGCCTGGCGCTTCAAAAGGTGGAGACTCTTCAATGCCTCAGACCTGGATATCCAATTCATTTGGCCATGGAATCGGGTTATTTGAGAAACTCATATTTGAAACCAACGAAACAATGTCCTCCACAAAAGAATATGCTTGTAATTTTATTGAGATTTCGTGTTGAAAAAAGGCTAATTTATCCTCAGATCTAATGTTTACAATTGAGCAAGAATTTGTACTAGGATGCGGGATGGAGACAAAACAGGCAGACACAATCTCTTGCTATGATCTTGGAAGATTCTTAGCCCCATCAATTGTTAATTTACATAAAAATATAAACATCATAAAACCCCAACATGGTATAAGTCAGCAGCCATTAACATACCACTCCAGATAGAATCATATTCCAGACTGCCCTCTACTTCATTTTTAGTTTTTTCTAGAAGCAGTCAATTTTGAAGTCTGTGTATGTGTTTGTATATATTTGCATTCCAGAGGAACAGTACTGCTACTGAAAAGCATTTATCTTTGAGTTTTGGCCTTCCTCCTCTCCTAAAAAATGAGAACCATCAGCAGTCCTCAGCAAAATTGAATTGGTTGAACCAACACTAGGAATACTGAAAGTATGCCATTTTTAAAAAGGTAAAAAAACCAGCCCTTTGTCATTCACATTTCATTTTATTCCTTCTTTTGCATCCTTTAATAATTATATTCCACTATTTTTTTCAACATTAGTGTAACTTCTGACAACCTAGTGGTAACCAGTCCAGGTTCACAACACAACTATAATGTTCTTTCACTGTGGTGAGCAGTAACTTACAAACTATAGTTGTTGTTAGTTGCGAAGTAGTGTCCGACCCATTGCCACCCCATGGACAACATTCCTCCAGGCCTTCCTGGCCTCTACCATCTTCTGGAATCCATTTAAGCTCACGCCTACTGCTTCAGTGACTCCGTCCAGCCACCTCATTCTCTGTCGTCCTTGTTCTATTGCCCTTAATATTTCCCAGCATTAGGCTCTTCTCCAGTGACTCCTTCCTTCTCTTTAGGCGGCCAAAGTATTTGAATTTCATCTTCAGGTTCTGTACTTTAAGCTAAATGTAACGTGCTTTAAAGGCGAGTCAAAGTAGACACTGCAGTAGTTCAACTGGTGATGATGATGGCATGAGTTATTGTAATTAGTTTTTCTTCTCCTAGGTAGGGGTGCAATTAATAAACCAGCTAGAACTGGGCAAAAGCCTCTTGGGTATTGCCATCTGCTGTTCCTACAAAGCTGTATGTCTAGGATAAAACCGAAATCATAAGACTTGCTCCTTCAATAGTGCTTCCCCATCAAGAGATACTATTACAGAAAGCTATAATGAGCTGTGAAATTAGCTTTGAGAAAGAGGAGGAAGAACTGCAGCCAAGACAAGTCAGATAAATCTCAGTTCAAAGTAGGAATGGAATCTGAGAAAGAAGCTCAGAGTCACTACTGTCTATGTAGACAAGATATGTGGAGTCAAGACTAGGGCAGATTTTACACACTAAATATACTAACAGATCCCCGTAGGCACCTGGGAGCTCTTGATGTTGATTCTTCTCCAAAAGGCAAGAATCACTCTAAACACAATCACTTTACAGCCACCCATTACTTGAATAAGAGAAGTAAAATGAGATGTGAAAAGAAATTTAAGAAGCAAAACACTGCTTTTTTGACAGTTGTGGGGGTGAGGTATTTATAAAACGAGCAAATCCTATTCTTTCTCACTATACTTTGATTGGTTAATATATACACAACTCACAACTAGACCAGATTAGTAGCCTCACAATAAATCATATGTGTAAACTAACAACCCAACTTGGAGTTTGGATACAGGCAGCTTATTATGTATGTTTTGCCCTAAGGGTATACTGAATTAAAAAATGAAACCCTGCCTTTTTATCCTTTACCAACTGTTGCCAACCTGATTTATTTAGTATCTGCAAGTGGATACAGTGGAAGTGAAGGAAAAACAAGCTTGATTCCTGGTGGTATATTAGTTTGAAGTATAGCATCCAACTGATTTATGATGGAAAACTGTTTGAGTAAGCTCTGCAACCCTTGTTTGTGAAAAGAGGATAAGTACAAAACTACTAATATCATGGGATGAGTTCTAGAGATTGTCTGGCCCAAGAAAAGCTACCATATTTTTCGAACTGAAAGACACACCTAGTTTTGGGGAGGAAAACAAGAAGAAAAAAAATCCTGCCTCTGCCTCCCAGCAATTTGCCTTCTTGCAGGAGGCAACAAGCCTGTCAGCTTCAACACAGCCTGATTTAGCATGAACATCTGATTCCAAAATACCACCTATCAATTGTTCCAGGTGGTGTGGAGGCGGCAATAGATGGCAGCGGCAATGGGCAGTGACAGCACAGCCTGGAACAGTTGATCGGTGGTATTCTGGGAAGCGGATCCAAACCACCAATTGGATTTGGATATTGTATTTCTTCCAGTGTTTCAAATACTGAAAGGGTGAGCAAACTTTTGCACCTATCACATTTTGCACCTATCATCTTCATTGCTTTTATTCTGAGTTTGTAAGCTGGACATTAAAAAGCTTCCAAAGATATAGAAATATGTCATATTTAATTCTACATTATGTAGTTTGCACCATCTTTTATGAAATTAGGAATTTGACCAGAAATGTCTAATTTTTTTGCATACAACTATACCTTGCTTTAAAACAATGTATTTGGTCAGATCATTGCTCTGACAATATACAGAATATTTGAGTATTTCCCAACAGTGGATAGTTCTGCAGAAAAATGGAATCTCTCACAGAACAAGAGGCTTGAAGACAAGTTAAAGCTTGCTACTCTTACATGGAGTCAAATATTCCATGCACGCTCCTGGCATCCCAGATGTTTGTTACTATGGAAAAGAGAGCTCTGTGTAGCTAGATCTTACTATTTCAGCCATACACTTGCTGACTCATCCTTACTATGTTAAACTTTGTTCATCTATCATATTATTTGATTCTTTTTGCATCTTAAGAGTGTGAAATGGAATTCACGAGTGCACTCATTTCATTCAGCAGTATCATAAGAATTGGGGGTAGAAATAAAGCATTGATTGATATCAGAGATATATTCTTAACAAAAGCTGCAGGATTCACTGAATTGGAACCTCAGAGTTACCTGATTAAGGTTTTTCTGGTCTTTTAGTGCCCAATCAGATTATGAGGAGGATTTCTACCCCACCCAGCATAAACTCATCTCTATCTTCATTTAAACATACACTCTAGTATTACTCCTTCTGATGTCTCTAGAACCTGTAATTACTCACCTGCATTGGATAAGTCAGATTTTCCAAACCATGAATAATTTTATTCATCTCTCTAGCATGTTCTGCAGTGGTGAAATGTTGGAAGGCTATAGCTCTATAATCTTTAAGTATTCAAATTCATAATACAAAATTTTAATTGAGAATTGAATGAAATGCACGGGATCTGCAAATATAGTGCTCTTCAGCTTCAGTTCAGGAAAAGTTAACAAAAGAGCATGGAACAGCATGACTGAAGGGGCCAATAGCAGAGAGATACATGTTTTATTTAAGAAAACACACTCTGGCACTATTCATTACTAACCAACACTATCAATTCACACATAAAAATTGCAATATATGTATCTGAGGCTTTGCTCCTCTCCCCTTATGATGAAATTCTGTTTCTTGTGGTTTCTTGACCATCATAACATAGAGGGAGGCAATCGTATTTTCTTTCTTTGTTTCTGTGGAAGGCCATGTTCCTCTAGAAGTAATCGGTCTAGGGCTGCATCACATGCCAAGATGGACAGAGCTAAAGCAAATGACCCAGAAGAAATTACATTGAGCTTATTCTTTCCAGAATCCCCCCCTTTCACCCCTTTACTTAATCCGTATTCTCTCTTTTCCCCCCTTACAAAGAAGACACAGATCAAGGATGCATTGTTTTTGCTAGAGAAATAAACTGATTGATTGTAAAAGGCTTTCAATGTCAAGCTGCATGAAATGAGACCAGGAATTGCAAGCAGTTAACTCCTGATTAAGCCCATTCTGAATTATCAATATTCATTCAGCTTGGAAGCCAACTGGATTTCAATGTATACTACAAAAGAACTGTGAGGATGCCTTCAAGTTTCATCCAGGAGACAGAAAAAGTAAAAACCACCATAAAGATATGGGGCAAAATATTAGCCTCAGGAAGAAGATCCGAAAAGGGGCTTATTCCATGCCCCATCATCATTGATAAAGCTTAGAACTACTAGTATAGAGGTTTTTCATTTTACCCCATAACTTTCTATCAGAGAACAAACTTGGGAATAAACTTTGGACTAAAATTTATAGCTCCTTCTCACTAATAGGGCTGAGACCAAGAATGATAGAAGAGCAAGAATAAAACGAATACAGACAGAAATCTTGGTTACCAATGCAGTGGTACCTATGAGGATGATTAGAGATAAATTCAAAGTTCCTGTTACTTTTAATTTGTCGGCATAATAGAAGTCATACATAGGTTCAATGCAGCAAGGAAATATAAACAATCCAACAAAGCAGCTGATACAAGGAAACAAAAGCAGGGAAAGCTACTCTCAGGAGTAGCTAGTGAGGGCAATTGTTATGTGAATTTTTACCTGGGTAAGGTATGGCTTGTCCAGCTACAAATGACAGTGATGCAGAGGCATTTGCAATGAGTTCAGGTCAATGAAACTCCTGTGCCCTTGAGAGATGGCAGAGAAAAGACCTCTTTAAAACAAGCAGGGAAAGGAGCCAACAAACTTCATTCATTCTGCCACTGTTGCTGTTGTCTATTTTTTAACAAATCTAACACCACTAACAAGACTACAGCACTAGATGGATATAAAGATAAATAGTAAATCTGAAAAGAAACTGCAGCATCCCAGATAGATAGCATCCCCTTTCTGTTTTCATGAAAATCAGAAACGAGAAAAATGGAAGAAGCCAACAGGACTTATTCAGACCTAATAGGACACCTAGAACACTTTTGAGCATTTCCTGAAAGTGAGGCAAGATCTTCAGAAACAAGTGCTAGGCTAATTTAATTAGAATCGGAAAGAAAAAAGGATTAAGATGAAATGTACTACAGGTCTTCCGAGCTTGATCATTCATGCTGAAATTAGGCAGACCAATTTTACTAAACCGTCTAACAGGTTTGCCTTGCTCCAAGAAAAAGTGTGAGAATGCCCACTGCACTCCAATGCTGTGCTAGAGTTCCTTGTTAGCCAAGATTAGATTTACTTTCTCATAAATTTCTGGAAGGGGTGTGTGTGTGTGTGTGTAGAAAAGAGAAATTTATAATGGCATTAGAACTATTAGAATTTGCATGATAGGACAAGTTAGATAAGGGCAAGCCATGTTGAGATGAAAAACTGAATTTCAATGAAAAGACTGAATGAAGCTTATGACCAGAATCATCAGCTCTGAGTAGAAGTCGACAATGCTTTTGGCAGGGAAACCTATCTAGAAAGGAGTTTCTCAGGGATGCTAGACCTGGATTATTTAGGGCTAATCTCAGGATCCTTATCGGGACAGCTTGGCAAATCTCCCATTCCTACCAATATAGGAGATCTTCAGTTCTAGCCTTCTATATCTCAAAGACATGGTAGGAAAAGGGAGAAATTCAAAGATCCAATTAAAAAAAAAACCAACCAGAAAAGGACTAGGAGAGAGTTTCTTTAGACGTTTAACTAAAAGTATGGTGAGGACTGTTTCCAGCCAGCTTCCCCATCTTGATAGTCACATAAACTGAGGCAAGGACTGTCTTGAGCCTACTGAAAAGTTCATAAATTCAGAATGCAGCCAGATCAGTAGAGGGTCTCCGCATTGCTGCTCCGGGGTCGCTTGATCTTCTCAATATTCTTTAGAATCATGTCATGCAGAGTCACCTAGAAGGAGAGAATCTGTTGTTAGTTTTTTTTTTTCCCCCTGACTTTGGCAAGTATATATGATTAGCCATGAGTATCATATTTCTCTCCAGAGCAAGTTAGAAAGATTGTTGCCCAACAACTTAACATTCTATACTTCAATAAATGCAAGGTTGTTTGGGAACTACTGAGTTAAAATTAAACCGATTTCACAGAGTCATGGGTTTCCCACAAATGTTTCTAAGATGCTATCAATTGAATAGAGGATTCTTTTCACAAAATTATAAAAAAATACAGTGGTTGATTGAGAACCATAAGAGTGATTCAAATAGGCTTGCATTCGAAGTATTGACCTGAATCATGAATGCTGTTGTACTTGAAAACATATATCTACGATATCTACCAAAAGTACCATACTACAAGACTGAAACTTAAATAGAAAAAGAATACTCTATCTTTGAATTAATCAACATATTACTGTAACATAGCCTTTATTAGTCCCATCAAAGTTCAACTTCCAAAATTTTCAGCCAGTATTGTCATTTGCCATTCTTTTCTCCATTTCCTAATATTTTTGGTAAATGGAAAGCATTTCTTTGGCAGACACTAATGTTTCAGACAAGAATCCTAAAGAACAGTCCTGCTCTCAGCTACAATTTGGAAGTTTTATTCTAGTAGATCTGGAAGGCACTAGCAGTCCAACATCATGGAAGTACCTAGTGCCTCTCCTATCATCATGGATAATCTTCAGTGTTTGTCACCTTTATTTTCATCACTTTAATACATCACAATAACTATGATTAGAACAAGTTATCAAAAGACCTGTCAGGTTTACAAGTGAGAAATTTGGGGTAGCATTTCCATTAGCTACTCCTACAGTACAATATATGGAAGAAATACTGAAGTGAACACAACACAAAGATATAAATTAGCTGCATAGCCTATGATTAAATATGTTTTTTCTTTCAATTGTTAAAGTATTAGCTGCTATTGGCCAGTGCTAATGACTTATGTCACTTGCCCCCAGTTTAAGTGAAAGTTTATAAACTCCTGGATATAGCTGTGCCTCATGAAGAAAGTTCTCTAAGGCTGAGAAAAAAACTAGAATTTCTAAATTGCCGATTGGTGTGCTAATGTGTCATCAATGCTATACGAGCCACGATGGCTGTCAGTTGGCTTAAAAGTGAAATTATTATCTAAAAAATCCTACATTACTTAAGGCCTGATTACCTAAGAGACTAATTCCTGCTCATCAGTTACGATCCAGCAGAATGGGCGTGTTCTAGGTCCCTCTATTAAATCTTGGCATCTTATGGGCTCTAGGAAGTGTACTTTTTAATGTTCTATTTGTTTTATTTATATAACATATAAAAATTAAATTTCAATCAAACAGTGTATTGTCTGGGTACAATTGTTTTTAGGCAATCATAATCAAAATGTTTACAGTAGTATTCATCATAATAATAGTATAATAACAATATTTAACTTATCTACTTTAGCAAATCTCCATTTTAACATTTATCCTTTTATATCTCCATATTTCTAACTTCTGTTTTTATTATCTAACCATTGGTAAAATATGCCCCATATCAAGAAATATTCAGTTTTTTCTTTTTCCTTAATGGTAAGCATGTGTGTTGTACAGGTCACTTTCAAGAAGTGAGGGGAGCCGAATGTCAACTCATAAAACATTTTGTATACATATTTTATAGCTGACAACAGAAAGGGGGGGGGTTCAAAGAGCAGGCAGCAGTGTGGAATCGAAAGTACGTTCGATTCATATTTTCTCCAAAGGCTGATTAGATGACTGAAGCTTCTGCCGCTCAAAAATCTAATTGGAGAGCATGATTGAAGACTCTTGGCTATGGACATTTTTCACTAGATGATACACCCAGAGGGGTTGGGGTGGGGGAAAGCAGGATCAAGGGTGACAGTGAATTACGTATCTCAGAGTTGGCTATGCCCAGGTTAATTATGGATGTAGAATGTTAACTTTAAATAAATCTTTTTTAGTTTGGGGAGTGTAGCGTGAGGCTCATGATTTAATTGGAGTAACTGCTGGAATCCTGACACATAAGTTTCACATTATTGATGATTTCGTTAATAAACTAGTGTTAGGATTTAGGTTTACTTGAGTTCTGCATATGTACACTCTTTAGCTTTTTGAAAACAATTTCAGTATTTCTTTCACTGAGAAAGAAAAAGAAAGGTTTCTGTTAGAAAGTTCTCCTTACGTGTTGTACTTGGCAGTTAAGGAGTTCAAAAAAAGAAGTGAACACATTCCCAACACTTCTCAGCAGAATTTGCATGCCTTCAATTAGGTTCCTGCAGGAGACTTTACACATTTAATTCATTTTAGATTTGAAGCAATTTTAACTTATTGTGGTTTTCTCTATATAACATGAAAACATGTAAAATGTTCAAATAAACCAGGGAATTTCTTTTTTAAAAAATAAGTAGAAGCAATATAGCTAATTGATCATGTTTTTATCATTATGCCCTGGTTCAGAAACTATACTATGCCAATTTATTTAAAATATGGTTTGTGGAAGAAGCTATAATAGCCTGGGCTTATATAACATAATTTGGTTTGAATTAGGTTTAGAATGTTATGTGAGCCCAGTCTATAAGTTCTATGTATTATGTGAATAGAGTAATTTTTCTCATTTTTATTCCCCCACCCCCAAAAAAGCATAGGCAGTCCAATTAACCAAGTAAGCAAAAATATCTATTATTCTATCCTTATTTTTCATTACATTCTTCAAAGAAGCTACTCAAGACTGATCAATACTAGGTATGAATAGAAATTAAATCAGCATCACTAAACACTTGTCTAGTATTTGCAGATCTAAACAGATCGGAAAGTTTCACATGTTATCAGAGGCCAATTCCTTAAATATACAGTGGGACTGTTCTACAATCAAGAAGTCTGCACAATTATATGGAAACAAAAGGCAATTATATGGGGACTGTGCTTAAAGATCTGCTTATATTTCTCGAACACAGGGTTATCGAACTCCGGGACTGCAGGCCAGATGCATCTTGTGCTGGCCATGCCCATGCCCGGTTTAACGAAGGGGGGAGTCCTAATATGTCACTTGATGCCACCAGGACCACACGAGTTTAGCATTCCTACTCTAACAAAACACAGCACATAACACAGAGGTAAGTTTTACTTCTTGTTTCTTGTTTGTTAAAAGATGCCTAAAGGCTTGTTTTATCCATCAATCAGCATATATTTTACCAGATGCATCTTGTGCTGGGGTTTGGGGGTATCGCAGACCCCCTCCCCAGCCGGCAAAGCCCCCTTTTCTCAAGGCGGTGGAGCGGCGGTCTGTAATGCCCGCCACAAAGAAGCCGGCAGCTGGACAAGGCTGTGCAGGAGGAAGGAGAAAGTTGTAAAGTGAAAGTTTTTTGCCTGAACCGGGACTTTTAAGATACATTTAATATCCTGAAAACCACGGTCCTTTGGATGATACATTGTTTCCAGTGGAGGTTTTAAAGCGGCGAATGGAAGTGCTGAAAGGGAAAGTTACTCTCCCTCCCTTACGGAGTTAACAAATGGACGCTGAAAAACTTGCTTTTTTATAGAAGGTAAAAATGTAAAGCTCTTTGTTACAAGTGGGAAGGGAGAGGACTGAAAAAAAAACTTATACTAAGATTTTGTTGGAGGAGATGCCTTGAAGATTTAGAGAGTAGAAGTTAACTGCAATAAGGCTTTAAAATACAGATTGTTTTTTTTTTCTAACTGATATCACCCCAGGAAGAGAAATTGCAAAGGGAAGAACTTTGTGCTCTGTTTGGACTCCTTGATGACTCTGGGACTTTGGGGAACTGTTTTAAGTTTTGAAATATCTTGGTTGGTTTAATAAGAAGAAAAGGAAAAAGAAAAAGAAGAAAAGGTTTATAATGGCTTTACCTTTTGATGAACTAAGAAAAGAATATGGAAAAACAAGGAAAGAAGGCAAGGACGCTGTGGGAGAAGACTTTTGCTTTTTAGAAATGGCACTTGCTATTTACCAGCAAACTCAACAACAGGAGGAGGAGGAGGAGGAGGAAGAAGAAGGAGAAGGAGAAGGAGAAGAAGAAGAAGCCATTTTTAATGAATCAAAAAGTTTGATCAAGAAAGAAAAGAGAAAGAGAGGAAGGAAAAGGAAGGACTTAAGACCTAAAAAAACACCCAAGAAAGAGAAAAATAAGATGCAAAATTTATACAATGTTAGAAAGCAAAAGAGAAGAGGAATACAACAGAGAGGGGAAGCTAAAAAGGCGAAGGTTAGGAGAGGAGGGGGTAAAAAGGCTAGGTGGGTTAAGAAAGAAAGGGAAAAGGGGGGAAAAAGCCACAAAGGTATAAAACAAGATGGGAAAAAGCAAATGTTTTTTAGGGATAAAGGGTAATGCATAATAAAAAAAAAAAGATTCTGCAAAGTACATATGACA
This sequence comes from Pseudonaja textilis, assembly GCF_049901715.1. Lineage (NCBI taxonomy): Eukaryota > Metazoa > Chordata > Lepidosauria > Squamata > Elapidae > Pseudonaja > Pseudonaja textilis. The sequence continues at coordinate 85,955,348 of NC_142008.1, read as the reverse complement.
GTATTGTAGTATTTGTATTAGAAATAGAAAATTAGAATTTTATAAGATTTAATAAAATATTAAAATATTAAAATGTTTAATAATGATAGATTCTAAGATTTAATAAAATATTAAAGGAAATGTTTAAAATATTTAGCTTAATTATAGAGTTTAATGGGCTATTGTGTTGATGTTATTATAGATTTATTATTGCAGCATTTATTTTTGAAATAGACAATTGGAATTTATAAGATTTAATAAATTAAAATATTAAAATGTTTAAGATTTAATGATAGATTTTAATATTTAATTATGTACTTAACTGTTTTATAGATTATTCTTTTTTTTTCTTAAAATTTAGTAGGTAGAATGTACTAAGCAGAATCAGACTGGGATCTAGGTGTTATTTGTTATTATTTTAAATGTTAATCTAGGGGAACGATAGTAAGGCATCATACTCCGATTAATGATTTCAGGAGAAATTTTATTTTTCTTATTATTGAGAATGAGATAAATGGTTAATTGGAAAAGAATGGACAAAAGATACAAGTATATTGATTTAAAGTAAGATGAAATAAATAAAACAGAATTAAGAAGATTGAAAAGTGGGGAGGAGTTATATAGACGATATAGAATGGTAAATAAGATAGATAATGGTATATAAGATGAGCATGAATTTAATTGAAGTCCATACAAAGAGAGGTAATCTGGGGCCAAGCCACTTTCTAAAAAGAAGTTTTATGTTTTTGTGTTTTGTGTGTTTATGTTTCACTGAGAACTAATAAAACCTTGGAGGGATGTCAGATGAGAATAATTGTAAACAAGTCAGAGGGAAATATAAATATGATTACTATATAACAGATAAATGTAATTGAATAAGAGTAAAGAGAAATAATGAGAAATTTGTTAAAAGGTATTTATGTGTTCATATGGAAATGGGGTAAATTAGAATTATGCGCTATAAAATAATGCTTGATCTGCCTTGTAAAGATTTACAATGGAAAGAGGTTTTATGTTTTTAATGTTTAATCATGTTTTGTTTGTCTTTAAAATTAATAAAATTTGTTTCAAAAAAAAAAAAAAAAGACTGATCAATGCTAGGTATGAATAGAAATTAAATCAGCATCACTAAACACTTGTCTAGTATTTGCAGATCCAAACAGATCGGAAAGTTTCACATGTTATCAGAGGCCAATTCCTTAAATATACAGTGGGACTGTTCTACAATCAAGAAGTCTGCACAATTATATGGAAACAAAAGGCAATTATATGGGGACTGTGCTTAAAGATCTGCTTATATTTCTCGAACACAGGGTTATCGAACTCCGGGCCTGCAGGCCAGATGCATCTTGTGCTGGCCATGCCCATGCCCGGTTTAACAAAGGGGGGAGTCCTAATATGTCACTTGACGCCACCAGGACCACACGAGTTTAGCATTCCTACTCTAACAAAACACAGCACATAACACAGAGGTAAGTTTTACTTCTTGTTTCTTGAAAGATGCCTAAAGGCTTGTTTTATCCATCAATCAGCATATATTTTACTGTATCTCCTGAATTTCAATGGTTTGGACAATATTAACTATTATTCTCAGATGGACAGTGACCACAACTGCATATATAGTTGCATTATAGATTAAAAATTATTTATTTTTTCCAGTAATAATTTCAATCTCTTTCTCAAGACTTCTAGTATCTATGCAATTTATTACTCACTAGCTTGCCTATATATTATTCCTTAGAAAGGAGATATCACTATATTTTTTTTAACCAGTTCAGACTTGATAATTGCTTCTGCTGAACAAATGATAAATCTAAATAAATAATCTAAGACAACAGCACAAAAATACAGTACTCAACATACTTTATTTGCAACTTCTGGTACTCCTCACTTGGTTATGGTAGCTAGGAGTTCTAGGAGTTGAATTCAGGAACACATAGGAGGTCCAAAAACCAATACCTACTTTTGTGACAGGAAATTCTTAATTCATTAGGAAAAGGGATATTATTTTCCAATTTGGGAAGAAACATTAACTTACGTATTGATTTCTGAGCTCTGAAATGATGAGCCGGAGACTGATGTATTCTTTTTCATCCATTTCAGTCACTGTGCGGCGGTAATCTTCCTACAGAGACAATTATTTAATCAGAACCATTTAGTCCCTACTATGCAATAAGCAGGAATGAGGAATTTTTAGGATCCTTCATTATTAATACTACTGGAATCTGTAGTACAGATTTCCTGTCTCTGCACTAAGACAACTTTTAGCTAGGGAGTTTCATTCCATTACTCAGATTTAACAGTATAAAAATCTGTCATCTTTTCAGGATTTTCATAAATTGAACATCAACAATTTCTAGGATGTTATTAAATTCTAATTAGAAACTAGTCTTATATGAAAACTCCAGAATGGAAATCTGAAGTAAAGATGTGTGCTTAGGGTAGGATTGAGTAACTTTTTCCAGTTAGGAAAGTGGGAGGAGGGAAGGTTTTGGCTTTTTTTTGTCCAGTGTTAAAGGCTGTAAGTTAAAAAAATTAATCACCATGTTTTAAAATAATATTTTACTCATATTTTTATCCTAAATCTCCAGAAAATACAAATGATCCAGCAATACAATTGTTCCTAGGGGTTTTTAGGGACTGCCCACTTTTTATGTAATATAGATCTAGGCATTTGATTCATATTATTATTCCCAAGGAGAATATGTTCTAAAATCTTTTCAATTATTTCTAATCCATGCAACGGTCCTAAACCTAATTCAGTAGTCAATTTAATATCTCCACTTAACACTTACCACATGAGGATATTTTGCTATTTTAGAAACCAACTTTGCTCGTGTGATGTAGTATCTGAAATAAAAGGGGGAAGTGATATAATGGATGGTGTAAGCGACACACAACAATGTATACTCTGGAGAGTTATCCCATTGGGAAAAAAAACTTGAAATGTTCTGCAAGGAGATACTCACCTAGAGATCTGATCTAAATATGAAGCTGCCTCACTTTCCACAGTTCGAAGCTCCGCTACAGTCTCTTCCTGCAAAGAAGCCAGCAAGAAAATATTAAGAGAAGACTTCATGCTAAGGATAATTATAATTTGATATATGCAGACAGCTTTTATAGGTAGAATACAGGACCTTGTTTAGCAACAGTAATTGGGGCTTGCAGCTCTGCTAATTGAAATGGTTGCTTAATAGGAAAAGAAGTGCAGATAGTCCTTGATTTACAACCATTCAGTGAAGATTTAAAGTTACAATGGCATTGAAAAAAGTGACATGACCATTTTTCACACTTACAACTGTTGCAGCATACTCACAATCACGTGATCAAAATTCAGGGGCTTGGCAATTAGCCTATACTTATGACAGTTGCAGTGTCCTGAGGTCACATGATTATCTTGACAAGATCCTGACAAGCAAAGTCAATGAGGAAGCTAGATTCACCATGTTAGTAACTGATCAACTGAAGTGATTCACTTAGCAATTGTGGCAAGAAAGTAATAAAATGGGACAAAACTAACTTAACTGTTTCGCTTGGCAATAGAAATTTTGGGCTCAATTAAGCTTGTAAGTCAAGGGCTACCTGTAATTGGGATTGCTTTCCTCTCTTTTTCCCAATCCCTGCTGGCTCAAAGCTGAAAAGACCAGTTTCATACCCTAGGCTTTTGTTTGCTTCCTAGCTACTCTTTTATTCTTTGGAATGCTCATCTAGCATTTATCCATTGCTTGGATCATTAGCAAGAATGGAATTGATATTTGTATTTACATTTGATCATTGGAGAGGTACAGATTACTAGAAAGCAGACACATAATGGAAAACAGACAAGAAAGCAATGCAGTAATCCCAGGGCTGGGAACCATGAGAATGCTATGCAAACAGCCTGCCCATTATGTGCTTGGTAACTTTCTTATAAATCCTTTCATTGCCAATTTCGGAGCCGGGGTGGTGGTGGTGGTGGGAGGAGGAGAACCAGGCAATTTTGGTAGGCAATCTCTCCTATGTCTGACCCATTTTTGCCCCTTGTAGAGTGGAGAGATTGGAGATGAATGGATTGTAACAAAATAGGTGGAAACATGATAGGGCGTTAGCACAAAATGCTCATGGATCCCAGCCTCAAACTAGTACCGTCACATTCCTTTTGTATATATTCCCCCATTCTGTGCCTGCTTACTCTCTTTCTCTCTAATCTCTTCCTGCTCTGCGGGGGATGAATAAAAGAAAAATAACAGGCCAGATACAGGACAATATGTGTGGATCATAATGGTGATCACATGATTGAGGAACATCATAATGTCATTGATGTGGTCACTGGACATACTTTTTTCAGCATTATCATAATTTTAAATGCTGAGTGAGGCAGTTGGTAAGCAAGGACAACTTGGGATCACAGCATTTTGCTTATGAATTCTAACTTCCAATTTAAGTAACCTGAGTCAAATGAAATAAAAATAATCAAAATGCAGTAGAAGAGTATATTATTACTATTATTGTTAATCACTTATCACCCATCCCGTCCTACTTGTGACTGTGTGACTGTAACCTTGTCGCTTGTAACCTTACGATTTATATTGACTGTTTCCTATTATGTTAGTTTATTGTACCCTATGACTAACATTAAGTGTTGGACCTTATGATTCTTGACGAACGTATTTTTTCTTTTATGTACACTGAGAGCATTTGCACCAGGACAAATTCCTTGTGTGCCCAGCCACACTTGGCCAATAAAAAAAAATCTATTTTATTCTAAAATAAACTCTAGCACAATAACAGAAGTCGGAAGCAACCTTGGACCAACCCTCTGCTCAGGCAGAAGAATCTGTACCATTTCAGATAAAAGCAGTCATATCAGGGAAAATGCTTCCTACAAATCAGTCAAGTTCTAAATAATGATTTGTTCTTCCCCCATTAAGAGAAGGTTCCATCCATAGTACTTTATCCATAGGCATAATTTCCCAGAGTTATCTCCTCAATAGTCAATTTACCTGAATAGAAACACCAAAGTTGTTTCCATCCTCTATCCTGGGAATCAGCAGTTGTACCCACATTTTGACCTGAAGAACAAAACAGCATGTTAAAGAAATACTATCCTTCTGGATAGTCTGCAAATGTTTTGCTAGCTGAGCTCTGCATGAAACATTTGCTTAACTGAGGCCAATTTTTCCACAATAGTCATAAAAAGTAATAACTTAACAAACATTTGGACCTTATATCCTTATTATCAATTCTAACATTGGATTAACACTGATTGATGAGATACAGCCCTTCAGACACAAGAGCACAATCATGACTTACTGTATTAGTCCTCCACTCAAAAATCGATACTCCTAATAATTGTCTACACAGAAAATATTTGTACAGCCAAGAAGCAGCCAAATTTCTCTACCTTCTGCAATATATGGAATTGGTTATTTGACAGATGACATATAATTTTAAAAAACAAAACAGAGTACAAGCAGTTCTTGGCTTTCAACCACAATTGAGCCCCCAAATTTTCTTGCTAAGCAAGACAGTTAAGTGAATTTTGCCCCATTTCATAGCCTTTCTTATGACAGTTAAGTGATCACTGCAATTAAAATAGTAACACAGTGAATCTTTCTTTCCCATTAACTTTGCTTGTTAGAATGTTTCAAAATGTGATCATGTGCATTGCAACCATTATTAATACATCCAATTGTCAAGTATTCTGCAACCAGTCATGTGGAAAATGGTTTTAAGTCACTTTTTTCCATAGCATTGTAATGTCATTAAATAGTTGGTTGTAAGTTGAGAACTACTTGTAACAAATTTTGCCTTAATATAATACCTCTGCAAAAGGTATCCCAGAGGTGCAGAGAGTATTTATTGAATTTGTATACTGCAATTTCAGAAAAGCATTTGATTTTATCTCTCCCCTCTTAAAAGCAGCATGTCTGATAATTGTTTTGTAAAACAGAATTTCATAAGGCAAAAAAGGCAAACCAATGCTTACTGTATTGCATTTCTCAATCAGCAGCCGAATCTCTGGTTTTACTTTTTCAATGATGTCCACCAGCTGCTGGTTGCTCTTCAGCATACCATTAGGCATGACAAAGACTTTGGTACCTAGTGCCATAGAAAGAGACTAGTTGTACGTCCTGCTAGTTCCTGCCTTCTAAAGCTGGAGGAGGGATGGTGGTGGACAAATAGGCAATGTGACTTTGTGTATGTGTTGGAAAATAGGGGAGGGAGGAATGACAGGTGATGAAGACCAGAGAAGACCAGGTTTGTACCAGAGGCACCAAGGCTATGCACCCTGGGAAAGGAATGTGAATTGCCCACAACCTCTCAGTATTCTCATAACATCTTGGTGAGCTCTGATTGGCAAAGCATGGACTGGTCACAGGGAGGAAGGGAACTTTTTCTGTACTTTTTCATGTGGGAAAATCTTAGAGCTAGCCTGACTTTACTGAAATCAACTTTCTTAATTAAAAAAAAAACTTTTACTTCAACCTAATGAAGTCAAGTCTTTCTTTCATAAGGGATCTTATTGGTGCAGGTCTGACACTAGTTACTTATTCCAGGGAAGCAAGACACCCCAATTTCTCATGGAAATTCAAGTCTTTTTTCTCCATTCCACTTTTAATCCAATTTTCAAACCCCATAGTGCAAGTGATGTTGATCTTTCTAATTGAGGTTATGGTCATAAGTAATCAACTTCCAGTTTTTGGATTACATCCAATTCTGGGATCTCTACTTTGTTCAAATTATACACTCTACTGTTTATCTTTTTAAGACAGAAAAACAGCATTTCAGAGGATCATTTCAAATTTCAAAGAGATAATCAAATATTGAGCTACTTGTAACATGCATTTTGTTCATGGTATGTCTGGATGCAAAAGGAATATATGTAACATTTGTAGATTTTTTTGGGTTACTGTATCACTTGGGTCATAGGATACCATAGGATTCTGGATAGATTTACATACTTTCCTCAATTAGGACAAATTTCCAAAAATAGAACTGGTAGCCAATAATTAACTAACACAAAATCTACCTTGGAAGGTCTCTTCACAGTCTTCCAATTTTCGCTTTTTCATATTGGACTAAAAAAGGAAGAGAGGAAATATTATATATGTACTCTTTCTTCCCTTAAGAGTAGCCTCAGGAAACAGATACTACAAAGCAGATATTTGCTTCAAAAATAAGAAATCTTTGTTCTCTCTCCAGTTTATCAGCAAGTATACTTAATATAATTATGTTGTTTTAATCAATCATTAAATGTTACAGATGACCAACCTTACCCCATCCAGTCCATCATGACTGTTTGTCAGCAGAATTGGGTCTGGAACAGGAAGGTTCATATCTGAGTGGATTTGTGTAAGATCATGAATGTTCAGAATGGGATCCTAGGGCAGAATATCCAAAAGAGTGAGATATTTATGCTCAGGAACACATCAAATGTTGCATTGAAAGCTAATAACTGGCAGACTATTATTTGATAATGCATTATTCTTGAAATAAAGGTATCATTCTTGAAATAAAGGAAATAAAACTCTTACTTTAAGGAAGCCATCAAGTTCTAAAAGCTTCTTTGGAAAAAAGTTTGCCACTAGATCCTCAGCCTGAAAGAGAAAAATCATCACCTATGATGCATGAATTATCAATACAACTGCTGATTCCACAAAAGGAAGGCTAAGACTAAGCTGTGGTGTGGATCAGTAGAAAACTCTAGATAAACTCCTTGAAAGCTGAGCTACTTCTAAAGCTCATAAAAAAAGTCCTACAATTTCCTGAGGTCAGTAAGCACTAAACTATAGAGAAAGTCATACAGTATTTGAGGGGCTGCCACAAAGATGAGGGCGTCAAATTATTCTACAAAGCACCAATGGACAGGACAAGAAACAATGGTTGGAAACTAATCAAAGAGAGAAACAACCTTGAATCAAGGAGAAATTTCCTAACAGTGAAGAAAATTAACCAGTGGAACAGCTTGCCTTCAAAAATCGTGGGCACTCCATCACTGAAGGTTTTTAGAAAGAGACTAGACAGTCACTTATCTGAATTACTATAGGTTCTCCTGCTTGAGTAGGGGGCTGGACTAGGAAGACCTCAAAGGGCCCTTCCAGCTCTGCCTCCACTCTACTGTTTGAAATTGCAAGCAGAAATCAGTCACTTACTTCACCTGTGATTCTCTCCCTGAAAGAGTCTACCTGCAAAAGAGAAAAGGTACAGCTTAGTACAGCATATCTGAATTAGGTGCAACATAATCACTCAAGCACTTTATCTTTGCTCATCTGCATAAATTACAATTCTCCTAAGATACAAACTCCTACCTGCAAATGATCTTTTTGAATCATTGTTACAGAATATAAGACATATCTAATAAAACAATTAGACACTAGAAAACAGACGCTTTATTAGATTTTTTACTATTTGTTTTATTATATTAAAATAATTTAATGATTTTCTATATATTAGGAGCCAGTATAACCCTCTTCTCAAAATGTCACTGTTTTTGGAACTACATCAGGAGCCTCTGTGGCGCAGTGATTAGAGTGCAGTACTGCAAGCTACTTCTGCAGCCAGCTGCCTACAATTTGGCAGTTCAAATCCCACCAGGCTCAAGGTTGACTCAGCCTTCCATCCTTCCGAGGTGGGTAAAATGAGTATCCAAATTGTTGGGGGCAATATGCTGACTCTGTAAACCACTCAGAGAGGGTTATAAAGCACTATAAAGTGGTATATAAGTTTATTGCTATATACATGTAAGTCCTCAACTTACAACGGAGACCTGAATTTCTGTTGCTAAGGCAGTTGTTAAATGAAGCATGCCTGATTTTACCTTTTTTGCCAATGTTAAGTGAATCACTGCAATTGTTAAGATAGTAACACGGATGTAAGGCAAATCTGGCATTTCAATTTAACTACTTAAGCAAATTACTGAAGTCATTAAATGAATTATATCATCATTAAGCAAATACCGCTTCCCTCCGTTTGCTTATCAGAAGCTGACTGGGAAAATCAAAAAATGGTAATAAGTGATCCTAGAATGCTGTAATCATCATAAATACGAGCCAGTTTGTCAAGCACCTATAGTATGATCATGTGACCATGAGACTATTGCAACAGTCATGTGAGCATTGGTCCTAAACTACTTTTATCAGTACTGTTGTAACTTCAATCAGTTGTTTAATGAATGAGTGTAAGTTGATTACATGTATCACTTTTGCTTCTTACCCAGTTGGTTCTGTACCATTGCTTTGTTATGTTTGCTTTTATCTTCCATTTTTACAAAAAAATTAATTGCAATGTACATACTTTTATACTATATGTATTCACTATTTCTATTAGGGGACAAAGAGAAAATATCTGCTGTGAACTCCGTGTAAGCATCAGGAAGCTCATCCAACCAGTAAACACTCAGCTCCATTAAAGGACTACAAAATTGTAAAAAGAAAAAAATATATCAAATTTTTATGCTGCCCATCTTCCCTCCAAGATGGATTTTAAAATCAGTCTGTAGAAAATAATATTTATATATTCACAAATCTGTAATTGTTATTCTTCAATGTTATTCTTTCAGGAAGAGAATAATTTTTTACCCTTCTCTTTATTTGTTCACATTACTGCTTGAGCTAATATGATAGTTTTCTCCAATATTTTAAAAAAACATTAGTTTCTACCTAAACCTATATTCAAGTTATTGTTCTTCCATGTTGAAAATATTTTTACTGATTTTTATCTTCTTGCACCTTGCCATGTTTATTAATCTAAGTAACATCACATTGACCTGTGTGGATTTATTTTTGTAGTGACATGTAAGAACTGAAACATACTCTTCTATCATGCCTTTATTTACCTTCATTTGATCTGAATTCTTTTCATTTTAACTTTTCCCAATTCAAAAGTCTATCTTTTCATTAAAATTACAATATATTCTTCTATCACATATTATTGTGTCTTATCCCTCAAAATTACTCAGAATGTATTATGTGTAAATCTTTTATATGTATCAGGATTTATCTTTGAAATATACACAACTATGACTATTGTAGAATCACATTTTTATTTTCTTTCAGTTATTCCATAATTACATTTTGTCCATAAACAGATATGCTTACTAGACATACTGAATGATATTACTCTTAAATGCAATTTAAGTTAATCCTATTTAATACTATAAGACATAGTGAAATACACATAATCCTGTTGATATCAAATGGAACTACCATTTTGCCCAGTAACTTAAAAAAGAACTTCATATGTTTTATCCAAATAAATAGTAAATTACCTCATGCCTTTGTAGAAGAACAGAACATTTGTTAAAATCAAAATTATTGCTATAAAGCCACACATCTTAGCTATTCCAAGAAGCATGCTGGTTGAATGATTAATAATCTTGAATTATGTTCCTAGATTATATAAATTGGTGTGCTTTTCAAGGTAAATAAATAATCCACTCAGGAAATGTGTGACACATACAATTTTCATGGAATTCAATAATCTCGTCAGATAAAAATATTATTTTCTAACGCAAACATCTTGTTTTCATTGCCATGGGAAGCAGTAAAAATTACTGCTTCGCCGGTTTTAAGGCCCATAATAAGAATTAACGGCAGCCTGCCGTGTTTATTTGGCTACAACCTGCAGAACTTAAAGGAATTTTCGGTTCATAAAGCAGACTGGCTCACAAATGAAAGGCCAGTAACGCCGTACCAGTAAAGCTCCCAACGGCAGATCACTTGATCCAAACACGTGGCGTTCAACGGATTTGTGGCTGGTCGCTGTACAAAATTTATCATACTTTGATCACGTTCTACTGGCAAAAATAGTCGCCGTGGCGGAAGCTTGTATTCCCCGTGACCTTCTCTAGCACTCTGCACATGCCTAAAGGCACGCCCGGGGCGGGCTTATTAGAATTTCCCCCTCCTCCCATACCTTGATCTTAACTTCTGGGTCCACCTTGAGCAGAGAGGCCATGGCGGGGCAGGGAAGCCGATTTCCCAAGCCAGATCTGTTTCCTTTTATCCCGCGCGCGCGACCACCTGAGAAAAACCACCGGCTCCGTTACCGCCGGAAGTGACAATATAACGCCCCGCCACCGCCCTTTCTTGGCCAATCACCGAACGCGATTTTAGCCAACGTGATTGTTCCTTGTGCTTTTGTCGGACAGGCTTTATCCGGTGCTGTGCACATGCGCTAAAGAAACAACTTCCGGTTGGTGTGGGTGGAGCTCGGTACTAATAAGTGAAATGATTGACGTGGAGCCAATCAGCGTAGAAATAGGAAGTTGAAGATGGTTCGTGTTCGAAGTGAATTTTTTCCGGCAACTTGCAGGTTATCTTCCACTGTGTAAAAATCCTAGGTATTGTTTCCTTCTGTATCCGGTTGTTCTTCAGTATCTTTTGCCCCTAAGAGATGACCTATCTTCCATGGTTCTCTTTTTTTTTATTATTGTACTGCCTTTAAACCGAAGTATTTTTGCGTTATTGGATCTGGGTTGCGTTACTATGGTCAGTAGATGGCAGCAAAGAGCCAATCAGATATTCTTAGGACCAACATTGTCGTGAAGCCAGTTCGTGGGCTTCCTCTCTACTATGAATATGGGGGTGGTCGTAACAGTAAAATGTTTCATGTGCGGTTTCCTTTCGTACAAGAAGGACATCGCCGACTTTGCATCTCTGCAAGTAGCTTTTCCAGTCCAGCACAAGCACCTCTCTGATGCCACGGGGAGCGAGAAGGCGGTCCCGTTTCTGCGCCTCCTACGGGCATGAGCAAAGAGTGCGATTTCTCCGGAAGAGAAAACTTTATGCGAAGCCGTTTTGACAGACGGCGGGGTTGCTTAGGAAAGCATTTTCAGACGAAGAGAAAGTCGATCGTGTGTTGTTGGGAGGGCAAGGTGGCCTGGTGGTTATTTTTTTACCGATCGATTTTGTTTGCTCCTGGGAAACTTTAAATACCATCGATTGGGTATCCCGCCTATAGTCAGGAAACCTGGTTATGGTCACTTAACAAGCACATTAGTTCGTTGTTGGGCGTGAGGTAGGTAAGAACGATGGAGACATTTAGATGGAATCAAGGTAGATTCCAACAAAGGTCATTGGAATGTACCCTTTTGTATTCCTAACCATAATTTGTCTACTAGCTTCAGCCTAAACTGGAACAGAAGGAAATTAAAGCTGTGTATAGGGAGTAAATGTCAGTAAACTGCAGTAGAACAGATTGTGCATTCGTAGTACCTCAAAGATAAACGTCTTTGATTTCATACCAAAATCATGTTAAGGATTGAACTGACACTGGTACCTGGCTAATTTTTGTTAGTACACTCTAGTTTGAACAGTTCCTGTTTCCCCAAAGATACTTCGTATCAGAACCTAGCTGATTTCCTTGGGAGTTACAGCTGAAATGGTGGTGATTAAACTATGCTATTATTTAGATTGATTCAATATGTGTCATCAAGATGGTGGTGACCCTTAGGCATAGTGCTAAGGTCTATGCATAGATATACATATAAATGTTCTCCATCCTCTCCATGAGGAAGTCTATGAAATAATAATGACAGAAACATTGATTCATGCTGCATGGGAGAAGGTACCTAGTAACCACTCCTGAATTTTTACAATAGAACTACACAAGGTAGAAAACACAAACTGGATATCCGATATAAAATATTAATTTATACCCACCTACAAAATATTAGAAACATTGTATTGACTATCTTTCTACCTTCACAGATATGGATGCATATAAGTCACCTGCTTGTACCATGCAGGTCAGCTTTGTTTGCCAGCGTTGTAGTCAGCCCCTTAAATTGGACACATCTTTCAATGTTCTTGACAAAGTCACCATCCAGGAATTGACAGGTAAAAAAATGTGCATAAAGCCAATGCAACCATAAATTCTGTATTGTTAATGCATACTGAATTTTCTCAATAGCTGAGAAAATTCAATGAAAACAGAAGGTAAGATTGTTGGAAACATTCAATAACATAGTGTTGTTGTGAAAAATTTCAGTAGTTTAATCTGAGTCAGTTCTCAAGTCTGAAACTCTGTTTCAGAACCTGATTTAAAAAAAAAAAAGGCTGAAAAACAGCTTCTGTCCCAGGACAGTAATTATACTGAATTCTATTGTACAGTGCAATATTAATGCAATATTGGGTTTTCAATTCAATTGTATAGAATGTAAATGATGTGTTTGTGTTTTATTTTTTATAGTTACAATAATGTACATTGGAGATGGCATTTAATTTCATTGTACGAGGTACAATGACAAGTAAATTAAACTAAACTATCCTTGGAATTGGGAAGCAAAAGCTCAAAGGGAAAATATTATAGACAGATATAGTAATTTTTCTGCTGACTTTTAGCATTATATGCAAATATTTTTATTTTTTTCTTTGGTAATTGTAATTGGTAATCTTTTATCTAGCTCCACTGCTTACTACTGTTCCAACAAAACTGAGTGATGCACAGGAGGAAGAGACCCATTTGACTGAGGTAAAGCATCAGCGTATGATTCTAAATTAAGAGCAATGCAGCATTAGAAGTTAAACACCAGTCATTATTAGGAATTGTTATTTTGGGGGGGCACTTATTCTGCCAAGCCGGCTTTTTAAAGTTTCCTTGTAATATGTGTACATTGTAAAGTGGCAGGTTGTTAAAAGCTGCTTATGGACTCAAATATTTATTTCTCTTTGGTAAGGAATCACAAGATGCTAATGCTAAATTTCTTTTTAGGAAGTGTTTGTTGAAAATCGCCAAGATGGAGTGTCCCGAAGATTCATTCCCCCAGCCAGGTATTATGTTCTCTGCTCTAATACATTTCTAATAAATGCCATTCTTTCAAACGCTGGAAATTTTGATCAAAATCTTATACTGACATGTACACACATACACTCAGCTGCTGATAAAAGCAAAAAAAACCCACCCTAAAACCTATTCTTAGCTAAAGCAAGAATTCTCCCTAGAAGTGAAAGCAAAATATACTTTAGTTCTTTCATCCTTTGAAAGGAAGCACAAATAGTCCTATGACTGCTTGTTTAACAATTTAAGGTTATGATAGCATTGACAAAAATGACTTGCAAGTGGTCTTTGCGCTTATGACCATTGCTGCATCCCTGTGGTCATGTGAGCAACCAGCATGTATTTATCATAGTTGCAGCATCTCCGGATTATGTGATTACAATTTGCAACCTTCCTGGAGGGCTTCCAACTAGCAAAGTCAACTGGATTTGCTTAATGAATACGACAATTTTTTTTATAAAATTGTAAAATCATTACGTGTGACTCAATAACTGAATTGATGTAGTGAAATCTGGTGCTGAGTTACGGGAAGGAGGAGTAAAATGAAATATCAGATCTTCAGTTGTTGTTATGCAGGAAGTGATGCAAAAGAGACCCTAATTTCTTCACAGCATTTATCAGATAGATATGCAGAATGTACTTTACTCTGGCAAGATTATGCCTTTTTATGAACCGCATTTTAAAAAATCTCCTTTGAACATTTACATGTTTTAATTCTTGATTTCCTACCCTGACAATTGCTTAGCAATAGAAGTTCTGGTCCCAATTGTTGTCATAAGTCAAGGACTATATATATTTCATTTTGAACTGGATTCTCTATTATAGAACAATTATTTTCAGAAGGAATTTTATAAATGTCTGAGAATTAGGGGAGAAGGTCCAACATTATGCCAGTAGATTCAGGAAGGCTAGTTTGTTTGGTTGGAAAAATTTTAAAAGCTATGTTCGCCCTCCACGGTAATGAGACGGAAATATCGCTCTATTATTTCTATCATAGGACTACTATAGGTCTGTCAAACTCACAGCCCATAGTCTGATACATCAGGTGTTTAGAAAAGGGGAAAAATATTGTGATATGTCACATGACAGTGCCATGATGATGCACGATGACACCCCTGGACTAATAAATTAATCTTTACCATTATTTTTTTCAGATCAAAACAACCATTCTGCAAAAGTTTTTTTATGTGACCATGGTTCTTGATAACTTGTATAAACTAGCTAATGTATATTCTAATGAAAAGGAATAGTTTTCTAAGAGGATTTTAAATTGAATCCAAGTGATTCTTGGATGCAATGGATTGAAACACAACTGTTATTTTTGAACTCTATTGTCTATTTCTAACAATTCAGACATTTTTTTGTTTTAGCTTAATAAGCCTGCAAATTGTAGATCTGTGTCAAATATAGTATATAGAGCAAAACCTATTTACTATTTAGAAATTGGAAATTGCTTGTAGAATAAAATGTATATTACCGTAATATGGTTTAATGTCAGAATTTTTGGTGAAAATGTATGAGAACAAAGCTTATAACAAAATCATGCTGCATTTTTCAGGATGATGTCAACAGAAAGTGCCAACAGTTTCACTCTGATTGGAGAGGCCTCTGATGGAGGAACCATGGAAAATCTCAGCAGAAGACTCAAAGCAAGTTGATCTCTATTCTTGAATGTACTATCAATGTTTAGAAAAGATTGTTTGGGAGAATAGAATGCAATACTTTTGAACCTTTTTTATCAAAACAAAGTCTAATGAATAGTAGTTTTCCTTGACAAAACTTTCTGCCTCATTTAACAAACGTAGAATTGTTTTCTCTTTCCTTTGCTAAAATGAGCTCTTCCATACAGGTCACTGGAGATCTGTTTGATATCATGTCTGGCCAAACAGATGTGGATCATCCTTTATGTGAAGAATGCACTGATACACTTCTGGACCAGTTAGACACGCAGCTTAATATCACAGAGAATGAATGCCAGAACTATAAGTGAGTAATAAATTTCTTTTTGACAGAATAAAGAAGCACAATTTTACCTTTGTTCACTAAAATATTTTTTACTGAAGAAAGTACCATATGCTTGTCTCTGACATGTATATACTCAAGCTGTGGCAATTCCATTTCTATTTTAAAATAGAACAAGTTACAGTTAATCCTTGACTTATAACCACAGTTGAGCCCAGAATTTATGTTGCTAAGTGAGAAATTTGTTAAGCGAATTTTGCCACATTTTGCAATTTTTCTTGCCACATTTTTTAAGTGAATCACTGCAGTTGTTAAATTAGTAACATGGTTGTTAAATGAATTTGGCTTTTCCATTGACTTTATTTGTCAGAAAGTCGCAAAAGATGATCACATGACTTCAAGACACTGGAACCATCATAAATATGAGTTAATTGAATGTAAATCACATGACTGTGGAGATGCTGCAACAGTCATAAGTGTGAAAAATATTCATAAGTCATTGTTGAATGGTCACTAAATAAACTGTTGTAAAGGATTACCTGGATATCTACACAGATTTGATATTGTGTAGATTTGTTACTGGCTGGGTTTTGAGGTGCATAATTGTGAAAGAAAGTGAAGGTAAAGGGTTTTATATGGTTCATTGCCATCCCATAAAATCACTGGGATTTTTTGTAGGAAATGCCTTGAAATCCTGGAGCAAATGACTGAAGATGACAAGGAGAAATTACAGTTGGAACTGAAAGAATTTGCTCTTGAGGAAGAGAGATTAATTGAAGAATTGGAGGAAGTAGAGCAAAAGCGCAAGGCCCTGACTGAAGATTTTGAGAAAGTCAAAACTGAGGCTGAGAGGCTGGATCAGGAGGAAGCTGAGTGAGTGTGAAATCTTTCTACTGTGTTTCCCAGTGGCAGTGGCAGAGCAGCTGCAGATGAGGCAGAGGCAGCCAAGGCATGTTGTGCGAGTGCTGAAGGCATGACTTTTTGGCCAGCTCGTGCACACCCCCAGAATGGGTGGCACGACTGAAAGGAAGAAGCTGGCAAAGGTGTTGTTTGTGCAGCAGACTCACCAGCAGTTCCTTACTGGGCGGTTCTTCCAACTCGGGATGAAAGGAGGTGGAGACTTGGAGCTTCTTTTCTGATGCCAATACGGTAAGCCGTTCCTACCACTGCCTATTGGCCAGGCTGAAAAACAACATAGCCTGGTGCCACTGTCCTCCAGCAGCAGCAGGTTCAGCAGGCAGAGGCTGGGACGTGCCATGACACTTGGCCTGTTGCAGCCATGGACATGCAAACAGTTGGACAGAGAGTGGGGGCAGGCGGTAGCAGTGCTCCCACTCCCATCGGCCCCTGAGCTTGCTGCCTCCTGTATTGGAAAAACTAAGAAAATAAGCTCGAGTACTTACTTTGAAGGTCAAAAAAGTATAAGACCGGGTCTTCTTTTCAGGGAAACATACTACTAACAATACTCCCAGCTATGTAATTTTTTGGCTAGATACTTCGTTGGAGTTCATACCCAAATTTTCATGTTTATTGATGACTATTTTCCCCCATTTTTTTTCTTTATGCCTGTACTAAACATCTCCCCTCTTTTTTATGCTACTTTCCCAGGTATTGCTTACCGCATCTCTCCTACACTTCATTTTCTCCTTATCCTTGACAGACTTTTTATTGGCTCTTGTGTTTTTCTCATTTCCTTTAATAACCTACCTGTGGCTCACCTACTCTATTAGCCTGAGTACTTGATAGGAAAGTCCAGAGAAATTAAATATGGTTTCATAAGTCAGATAGAAAACTCCAGTGTACTGTTTTCATGCCATCTGTCTAGTACTAGAGAGGAACTATCTTTTTTACTCAAATTAATTCTTATGAAATTAATTTGTAATTGTTCTGAACATTTTTGAGGCCTATCCTTTTCTGCCTCTTAAGAAAACAAATTTGTTCTTTTGGATCTGGCACTATTCTACATGTTGAATCCTTAATGGTTTTAGGGAGGTCCTCAAAAGAACTAATCTTATTCTCGATGTTTCCTGGAGGTATCAAAAGGAATACAGTGAATTCAAGCGGCAGCAACTAGAATTGGATGATGAACTGAAAAGTGTTGATAATCAAATGCGTTATGCCCAAATGCAGCTGGACAAGTTAAAGAAAACCAACGTATTTAATGCTACTTTCCATATCTGGTAAGAAAAGAGATTTGGATAGACTGGGATGTGAGTTATTAGAAATATAGTAGAGTACCAACACTTGAATCTGGATGTCATTTAAGCTCTGCAAAGTTAAGGAATTCAGAAGACTCTGGACAGCATTAGAGCGAGTATAATAGTTTCAGTTTTAGTTTGCTGCAGAAGTCTAACTGAATACTGTTTTCAGTTTATACTTTACAGTGTTCACTCATGGTTGAATTCTTACTTTCCACTTTTTAAGAAGCAATCCTTCTTTGAGAGCATTGGGTCGCTCACCATGAATAAATAAACTCTTTAATCAATATATTATTCCCCTTTTGGAGGGTACTATCTAGTATTTTTTAATGATAACTAATTAGTACCGGTAATATTTCACACAGGGTCCTGTCTGAGATCCTTCTTATTTTAAAGTTTTATATTCTTTTGCCAAACTGATTAGGGTTAATAGAGTTGAGTTTTAAATAATCTGGGCAATAACTGACTAACTTCCTGTGCTGCAGACAGATTTTCATAAAAGCTATGGATCTTATTGTTTATGTTTGGAAAATTATTTAAATTTTGGATGTGTCCAAAAACTGCTTCAAAAAGACTTGTTTGTACTGCATGTAACATTTTTCTGTTTCCCTCAAAAGCTAGCTGATTAGATTTCTTCTTGCATAGGCATAGCGGGCAGTTTGGCACAATAAACAACTTTCGTCTAGGCCGCCTCCCAAGTGTCCCTGTGGAATGGAATGAGATCAATGCAGCCTGGGGGCAGACTGTTCTGCTTCTCCATGCCCTTGCCAACAAGATGGGCCTGATCTTTCAAAGGTAGATACAGAGACAACAAGCCACCCCTCCCTTTGCCAGCCATAGGAGTGGCAAGATTAATTAACTTGTTTGTTGGATTAGAAGCCTATGCAATACTTTTCAGTCAAATTATTCTTAAGTGGCTGTTTCTTGCAGATATCGTCTTATTCCATATGGAAATCACTCTTATTTAGAGTCTCTTACTGACAAATCTAAGGTAAGAGATTTCCTCACATTTTAGTTTCCAAAAATCCCTTTCATAAACCTGCATTTTGGATTTCTAGAGTACTGTATCTGTTTGTAGTTAGAGGACTAGTCAGTTCAGAACAAGCCTCTAGGACACTTGGTGAAGAACATTTTGAGCAATTCTGCATAAGCTGAATTCTAAAAAAATAATAATAATTCTAGGTTGCCCAAAGTTTTTAAGCATAGTTTGGCTATTTTCCACTTTAAACATGTCGAAATATCTTGGTTTCTGAGTATTTGTTGATGGGAAATGGGATGCTAACATAATATGATACAGAATGATTTAGCTGATAACATTTTTAGGCTAATGAAATATTCATGCATGATAAAATATTTAGATGAAGATAATTGAATTTATATTTTGGAAATACCAATACAGCATTGTGTTTATGCAGTGTAACTAAATATAATAAACATACAAGCTAAATGTAAACACTGTACTACATATGTATTTAGGGATGTGTTTGAATATTATTTTCTTATGATTGTACTATTTAATTTGATATTTTATATAATCATCTTAAATGTGGTACTGGATGTTTGGAACATCAGCATGAGTAAGTGCTTTTTGGTGGCATCTCTCTACACTTTTTTTTACCCTGGAGTAAAATATATATATATCTGTCAGGTAGAGTCTACCTTATAAATAAATAAATAAATATATATATAAATAAAAAGGTAGACTCTACCTGACAGATCTGTATCTTCTAGATGGAGAGTGGTCATTTATTCTCCTTGTGCTGAACTATAGTAGGATGAAAAATTTGAATAATCATAGTTCTCCATCTCAGATCAAAAGAATATTTTCTGTAGGACTTATTTTCTTATAGTTCATGTACAAAGTGATTGAAAAATCATTGAAAAACCTGAATCCCTCAGGGTAACAGATACTGTTATTTATTTGTATTTTAAAATGTCCTAGATAATAATTGAAAAAGAAGCTGGATTTTAAGAGAAATAGGAATAGTTCTCTATTGGAGTAAAACAGATTTTATTTTCTTGTTTCCTGTAGCCTAGACTTGGTTTAGAAGAGCAGTCATAAAAACAAAGATGATTCATGTCCTAAGTTACAATGAATGCTCTTTATTGAGTAAAAAGGCTAAGCAGCTTCATTACTAATATTGTAGAACTGTAGGACAATTCCTTGTGTTTCTAATATTTACATTTATGTCTTCAAGGAGCTACCTCTTTACTGTTCAGGAGGCTTACGATTTTTCTGGGACAATAAATTTGACCATGCAATGGTGGCATTTCTAGATTGTGTACAACAGTTCAAAGAGGAAGTAGAAAAGGGTGAGACTCGTTTCTGTTTACCTTACAGGTAAATGTCAATGGTGCAGAAAGTAGGTTCCTTTTCTTACAAATTTTTTAACTCTGTCTAGTTAATCTAAATTAAGTATCTCTTGCTAAACTATTATATAATTGAATTAAATGCCATTAATTTCAAGGTATCTCATGTATACCAGAAGCTTTGCTTTTTTATTTTAATGCAATATAATAACAGCTAGATTACTGTGGTTCTTCAAAGTACTGATGATAAACTACCACATTTAATGGTCTTGATATTTTTTTAGTTGACTCTGCTTTGTTATTAGGTTGCTGAAAATATTGTGTCAAATAAAAAAACTGAGGTACTCTCTCAGCAAGAGCTTTAACATAAAACTTATGTCTAAAGATTAATAAAACAGGCATTACAAAAGCAAATGGGATTTATTAAAAGATAATGTAGTACTAATCTGAGACCAAATGCCAGGATTTTCAGTGCCTAATAAGATCTGTTTTTCCAATACAGAATGGATGTGGAAAAGGGCAAGATTGAAGATACAGGTGGAAATGGTGGTTCCTACTCCATTAAAACCCAATTTAACTCAGAGGAACAGTGGACAAAAGCACTCAAGTTCATGCTGACAAATCTGAAATGGGGCCTAGCTTGGGTTTCTTCGCAATTCTATAATAAATGACAATTATGAAGGAGAAAAAATTCAGCATGACACAATGATGCCAAAAGTAGGACTTGGGACTGTGACAGCCATACATTATTTTAAAAGAAGAAAAATCTGCAAGCTTAATATTTCATTATAAAATGGAATGAAGCAAAAAGCTTCATGCCATAATTTAGATAACATGTAGAAAAGTATACAACTGATAGGAAAAGAATTATGTATTTTCTCCAATAGGACAGGAAAAGGAGAAAATATTAATGATAGAAGCTCTGCTGAGTTAGGAGGTTATTGCAGCTTCATCATTGCACTAAACTAGAAATACAAAATAAATACACTGTTTTTTTTCAGAACAGTTTATCAGTTCTATAGAGAGGAACACATTAATGTATTTTTTGTCAGATAAATTTATTTGTTTATGCTAAAGCTTCTGCTTTTACATGTAGTATTTATCTCCATAATCCATACATCTAATATTTGTCTTAAGCTGCTATAATTTTTTGTGTTGTAATGGTTATGCAAGACTGCTGTAAATGGTTTTGATGCCCTAGTCATGGACAAGATACCTTTCTTTAAATCTTCTTCCCCCTTAAAAGATTAAGAAAGCAAAATCTGTGTGATGTCCATTAAACTATTGAAGTGTATGAGGATGTGCAGTGCCTTTTTAGTAGTTATCTGCTTACAAATTCCATGCCTATGTTAAATACTACAGTACATTTCTTGATAAGTAGGCTCTTCAGCTTCAAAAATGAAGGCTTTCTAACAACCATCCACTGTACTGCCGAGTCCTAGACTGTGCTTCAGAATTGCATAGACTGCCTCAGTAATGCTCTGGAGACTAATGCCTGTGGTGCTATTGAGGTATTCCACAACCTTTCAAAAGAAAGAGAGAAAAAAGCTTTAGGCTGATACGCTATATCATATAGAACTAGGGTTCTTATGGATAGCAAGCCACATGTAGGAGAAAACAAAATCTCTTGATTTAGTACATGAATGGACTAAATGATAAGCTGTATGTACCTGATTCCAGTCTTCATGGTTTAGCAGGAAAGAACTTGCACCAATTACTCCTACAGCTAGTAGCATGAGGTCTTCCTTTACAGATACAAATTTGGCTCTATGAAATTGAAATGACAAAATGAAAAAAGACAATATTCCAGCAATAGTAATAATGATGTACATTTGAAAGTACAAGCCTATTTATAGCAAACCAATATGATTAAATAGTTTAGTATTTTTCAAGCATTTCTCTGTTATATTCACTGGTCTTGAATTAAAAGATATGTTTTGAAGACTTACGCTTAGATGGCTAGAATGCCTATAACATCATTAAAATATTTAAATAGCACATTTCTCACAAATCCATTGTATTCAGTGGAGCCCACACTTTGGTAAATAGGTACTGTTTACATGCCAAAAGAAGGAGCTAATCTTCATCAAAACAACA
The DNA here is from genome assembly GCF_049901715.1 of Pseudonaja textilis. NCBI lineage: Eukaryota > Metazoa > Chordata > Lepidosauria > Squamata > Elapidae > Pseudonaja > Pseudonaja textilis. The sequence goes on along the minus strand of NC_142008.1, from coordinate 85,933,041 downwards.
TATTCTGAGATGGGGATTTCCGCATTAAGATTGAGTATCCATACAATAAAACATTTTTATTTGCATTTCTGCTGCTACATTGAATATATTAGGCAACAGTACTGGGTCGTGCTGTATTTTGCTGCCAAGTAACAACGCAAAGGTGAATTTAATGTTTTCATCTCTCAAAAAATAAACATTAATAAGATCCAATGCTGTGTATAATTGTATAGTAAAATGAAAACCCTATTAGCATAGGAAAAATATATTTTTTCAATTTCAGTATATTGTGCTAAAGTATTGGAAATGTAACATTTGGGAACCAAAAGATTTCTTAAGAAAACATACAAATTTGTGAAATCAATGAAACATTCTTGTAATTTAAAAAAACAAATTCTAAAAAGTTACTTGAAATGTTAAAAGGCAAGTAAAAGGGTCCAAAATGAAAGAGTTGCTATCTAATAGTTCACTAATGCAGGGCCGCCAACCTTTTGGACGTGAGGGGCCAGTTTTATGGAGAGAGATTTTTCTGCAGATTGGAAGGGACATGGTTTCACATGCTGCCTGCAACCCATGGATGGGGCTTCGCTTTTTTGCACAGCCTCATTTTCAATTCTGCAGCTTTAATTTTAGGCAACAATAGTTCATCCCAGTGGTCTCTAAAACAAACTAATTCTAATTATGTCTTCCCGATAACTCCTCCAATTCATATAACAGTAACTTATAGAGGGGATATCTAGGTATATTTAAGATTCAAAACTATCCCATCCAAGTAAAAGATTGCCTTAAGCTGAGAATTGCCCATATTTAAATGTTCTGCAGAAGGAAAGATTAATATGACCCAAAGAAAAATCAGAACCGTCTTGACACACTGAAGCTAGATTCTATCAGAAGAGCATTGTTTACAAACATCTGTTAAAATCTGCTAGTGGAAAACTAACCCAGATTTTCTTGGTCTATAAAGTTCTTTCTCTATTTGTGCTACTTCAGTATGCACAACTCCAAGTTTTGACTTCCCTTTTTGGCACACATTTATTGCTAGCTTGCTTCTTTCAGAACTTACAGTTGAAGTTCACTTGGTGAGGAGCTTTCTATTGAAGACTTCAACAAGGTATCATAAATATTGTTCCGCAACAGATATGATAAACTCAATAAACGTTTGCACATTTCATGCAGCTCTTTTGTGGGAAGTAGATAGCCATTGTATCCTAGTATTGGGGGAGGAGAGAGAAAGCCCAAGAATTAGATGCTGCAGGAAAGAGAGTGGGTTTCTATAACATGTGATAATCTCTCTCCTTGATCTTACTATCTGAGCCATAAATACATTTAGTTTCCCCTCCTCTCGTTTTTGTCTGTTTCAATATATGCCACTTCATGTCTAAGGCAGGATAAGAAGTCACCTTTTCCTGATTTCTAGCCTTGTGCCTTAACTACTACACCAAATTGGCTCTCATAAGAACCTATAAAACTTCACTATATCTGTAATATCTGTGATGAAGATTGAGAATAATCACTGATCCACAACCCATTTTATTGAAACCTTTTGCTTTCTAACCACCAGAAGCAACAACAAAACTCTCCCGCAAAAAAATAAGGAAATAATATGATTCTTAAGAACAACAGTGATATGTCACTGTAGTTCATTGGTAACAAAAAGAAAATATATGTGGCCTTTCCTAGATGTTCTGTAAATCATCAGTTTATCCTACTGCTCTAGGATGTAACTTGGAGAGTTATTTTTTTAAGAGCAGCAAAAATTGGTTAAGTGCTGCCACCTGCTGTAGAGCCTTAGAAATAAAGAGATTCCAAATATAAGGAGCTGCTCAGCTACTGATAAGAGGGATAGACAAATCAGAATCAATGCCAATTTTTTACTAGCAGGGCAAAGCTGTTTCATAGACCACAGTATATGTCTCCTGGGTTTACCTAAAACTTCTAGGAGAACTTCAACATAAGCAAGTGGAACTGGAACATTGACTTGAAAATGCAGAGTCTTCAAAATAGCTAGTTCTGATTCTAATAATTCTTCTGTAGTGTACGAGAAACCCAAAGACTTCAAAAACTTCAGAACCATTTTGTTATTAACAATCTGTGTAAAAGAAATAAGAGCATTACATCCAAAATGCCACATTTGCTTTGCCATAGTATACTATGTTTTGTTGGAATGGGTTGTGTTGCATATGTTGCTGTTTTTAAATCAACATGAATCATAATATTAAAAAGCTGCCCAATTAATTAACATTTTGTTTCTACTACTAATAGTTTACATTTATATATCAAACTTCTTAACCACCCCATCTCCGTCATAGTTGATAGTTAATCATTGTGAAAGCCAACTTCATATACAGTCACATATCTCCTTCAGTACTAAAACCATTAACCCAAGCTATTAATGAAGACACCGTTGCTTAGCATCTATAACATCTATTTCATTTTCTGATCAGATTGTTTAGTGAGAAACAATTATATTTTTCTCAATTCCACACATGTATTTAACAATCCTTTTTCTGTCATTGAGAAAGTCCACAAGGTGGCTCAGAAATTTTTTTGAATGGAAGTTATATAATACTACTGTATATTGCCCAAGGCAAATCTTGAATCTCCTTACTTTGTAATGGAAAGAAAACTTGCTGGCAAGCTGAATGCAAGAAACTAAACGCAGGATATATGTGTCCTCCATTTGTGCTTTCAGTGAGGCCCAACTGCTGCCTTCTTCCTTTCCTAGAGTCAAATTAGAGAACTCTTCTAAAAGTTTGAGTATATACCTAAAAATACAAAAGCACTGATAATGCATCTAAAGAAAAGAGCAGGTACTTACTTGAAACTTCCTTTATAGTTTACAGAAACAAATATCAAAACCATGTAACTACACTGATTTTATGGAGTTAAAGCTATTCCAAAGAGTCATGAATCAATGTATGAAACAAGTAGAATAAACTCTAGGACCTTCACCAGCCCCCCCACTCACAAAGAATCAAATTGTTCATTAGGCTTTTCCTGGGTTTTCAAACCACTTAGTGCAGTATATTCACAAGTACCGTGTTTCTCATATAATAAGGCTGGGTCTTATTTTTTTTTGAGCCCCCCTAAAATGGCTAGGCCGTCTTTTGGGGGGTGACTTAATTCCCCCCCCCCCTTGCATCTTCGGGCGGGCAGGCAGCGATGGCTTGGATGTTGATCTCGGCGTTGGTGGGGCACTTCATATTGGGGTCAGCGCAGGCAGCACCATATCTGGGTGTACAACAAAAGTACTTCCTAAAGGCAAGCCCCCCCCACCATTCCTCCCCATTTTGCATGTTTTAATATAGGCCTTAATTTGGGGGGAGGGGCTTAATTTCATTTCATGCCTATAAAACATGCTGAGACTTCCTATTGGGGGAGGCCATATTGTTGGAGAAACAGGGTAGATATTAACAGGGATAACTAAAGTGACACAAAAATGCAATTAAAATACTCGAGACTTAGTCTCAGGCAAACTTTTATAAAAACAACAGATGGGAAAGAAACATGCAAGGAAAGAAAAACAACCCTTGTAATCTAAATTGTTGAGATTATATTTGTAGAGTGAATGCATTTGTAGTGGTGTCCACAAACTCCTCCTCTGATTGACTTTGGGATATTGCTACTCAAAGCAGGCTTGTCATTAAATACCTTTTCATTAGTAACTGTGGCTAAAGTATTCCCTCCAAACAATCCTTTGAGACTTTAAAAAGGAAGAGTATACATTTTACTTTATATATTTATAGGTTATCAACACTGACTGCTCTTCAGAAGGCTAGATCCTGAAGATGAAACTCAAATACTTAGGCCACCTAATGAGAAGAAAGGACTCACTGGAGAACAGCCTAATGCTGGGAAAAATTGAGGGCAATAGAAGAATGGGGATGATAGAGAATGAGCTGGCTGGATAGAGTAACTGAAGCAGTAAGCGTGAGTTTAAATGGACTCCAGAAAATGTAGAGGACAGGAAGACCTGGAGGAACATTATCCATGGGTTTATGATGGGTTGGACATGACTTCACAACTAACAACAACGTTAAAGCTGTGATTTGGCTGCTTTATATCTATAAATCATTAAAGCTATGTTACAGAAAATAAAACTGGAACTTTAAGCACATCTACTTAGAAGTAAAGCCCACAAAATTAATATTGTTTAATCTGTGATAAGCATATTTTTAGATCGTGGGTGAGAGAAGACACAGAAAGCTCTGACCATTTAAGTTTCTTTATTACATCATTCAGAACAAAGAACAGCAGCTGTGGCAGTTTCTTTTTTACCCTAGGCTGCTGCGGCTGCAACAAGTGACAGCTTTTCAATTTTTCTCCGCCACGGTTCAACCAATCAGGGCATATATGTAAATATCTAACACCCCTCCCCACCTGGTCCAGCTCACCCACTCCTGTTCTGCCTACTGTAGGTAAGCACGTAAGTAGGCGGGACTCTTATGGGTGCAACCAGACCTGCGCAGCTCAGACATGGGTTAGTCTCCGAGCTGCTCAGTTGGAATTATCGCCTCTTCTGCTCCCCTCCGTGACACTTCCTGGAATTTTCTCATCATGGTGGCCATTCTACTTCCAGATGCTGTCCTTTTGCTTCCTTCCTTGGTTTGATGTTGCCTATGTGTGTCTGGTGAGTGTCTGCTACTTCCATTCGGTTCTTCCGGAGCTTATTCTTAACTGTTGAGGTTGTGTAGTTCTTAGGGCCTGTTCTATGTTATTCCTTATGTGCTCTGGGTGGTTGGGGTCTTCCCCTTTCTTCTCTGTTTCTAATGTATCTGTGTGAAGGGTCTCCCCCTTCCTCCCTGTTTGTTCCCTTTATCCCCGGGCTCTGTAGTTGATCAATGTGTCTTCTCCAACTTCTGTCTTCAATTGTTGTGACTCTGTATGAATGAGGACCCGTTACTTATACCACTGTTGCCGGTACCCATAATGGTTCCCCTGTTAGATTTTTAGCGTATACTGGGTCACCCGTTTTGAAATTCCGGCATTTGCTGAATGAATCTAGTGATCTTTCTGGTGTGTAATTGGGGTGTACTCTGTCTAATTGTGATCTCAGTTTCCTTCCCATAAGAAGTTCTGTGGGGCTTTTATTTGTTGATGCGCTAGGCGTTATGTGTTGTATACTTAATAACTTATCTACTTTTGCTTGCACATCCCCTGGCCCTAGTTTCTGAAGTGTTTCTTTTGTGTGCTGGACCATGCATTCAGCCAATCCATTTGTGGATGCATGTCCAGATGCTGAGAGTGCATGTCGTACCCAATTTTGTGCTAGGAATCCCTCAAACTGTGTGGCTGTGAATTGAGGTCCATTGTCGGATATTATTACATCCAGAAGGCCGGGTGCAATAGTTTCCTTAGGGTTCTTATTACTGCTTCTGTCGTTGTGGACTGCATGATGCTGACTTCCAGCCATTTAGAATATGCATCCACAATGATAAGAAATGTGTGTCCCTTTACTAGTCCCACAAAATCGATATGTATTCTAGACCAGGGTCCCCTGGGTGATTCCCACTCATGTTTGGGTGCTATGGGTGGTGCTGGTCGGTTCTCCTCACAAACCTGGCAGGTGGAACCCCAGGCCTCTATTTCTTTATCTATCCCTGGCCACCACACATAGCTCCTTGCTAATGATTTCGTTTTAATTATCCCCGGATGCCCTGCATGCAACATCTCCATTATATCACCCCTTAAATGGCTGGAATTATAACTCGATCACCCTACAATACACAACCTTTCAGTATGGATAATTCAGTTTATCTGTTTTTGAAAAATTTAGTTCCTTTGGTTTGTTCCTGTTCGGGCCACCCTGCCCTACCCAGTTCAAAATGCATGCCAGAGTTCTGTCTGTCACTGTTGCTCTCGCAATATCGGCTGCCGTGACTGGTGTTTGTTGAACTGTCTCTATCAGGAGTGTAGTGGTGGTTGGTGCTGGATCCTCGTCCTCGATGGGCAGGGGGAATCTGCTTAATGGATCTGCATGACCAATCTCTTTTCCTGGTTTATAGATAAATTATAATCGTATGCAGATAAGAATTTTATCCAATGGGTCATTCTGGGGGACACGATGTTCGGGGTGGCTCTGTCCCCCGTGAAAAGGGGTTTGTGGTCTGTGACAAATGTGAACTTCCATCCATATATGTATTCATGGAATCGCTTGATTCCAGTGACCACGGCTAACACTTCTTTGTCTAGTTGGCTACAATTCCGTTCAAGTTTGGATAATGTCTTCGAATAAAATGCTATTGGGGCTTCCTTTCCGTTTGGCAAAAGGTGGCTGAGTATTGCGCCCACCCCAAATGGTGATGCATCGCAAGTTACTATTATTGGTAAAGTCTCATTATATTGAATCAGTACGCGTTCTGATGTAATTAAGTTCTTTATTTCTTTGAACGCTGCCTCTTCTCTATGTCCCCAAACCCAGGCTGCTTTTTTGTTAAGTAGTCCGTGGAGGTGGTTCCGCCACAGTTGCCTTCTGCAGTAAGAATATATGGTAAAAGTTAATTAGCCCCAGGAAAGCTTGTAATTCAATTTTACCATTTGGTCTGGGGGCATCCTTGATTGCTTTGGTTTTACTGTCCGTGAGGTGGATGCCATCTTTGTCTATTGAAAACCCCAGGAATTCCACCCTATCGGCTGCTAGCTGGCATTTTTCTTTTTTTACTTTCAGCCCCACCTCCTTGAAACGGTTGAGAACTTCCTTCAAACAATCTTGTAATTGCTCTTTGTTCTTGGCTGAGATGAGGACATTATTAAAATAAGGCACCACTCCCTTTAGTCCATGTCGTAAGTGTTCCATGAGGCTCTGGAATAGTCCTGGGGCAACGCTCACCCCAAATTGCAAACAGTTACATTTAATATACCCTCTGTGTGTCACAATTGTCTGTGCTTCCACCATTTCAGCATCTACCAGTAATTGCTGGTAGGCTTATGCAAGATCTAACTTTGCAAATATCTTTCCCCGCCCCAAGGAGTGCAAAAGGTGTTGCACCACTGGGACGGGGTACACACTCTGCTGTAAAGTACAGTTAAGGGTTGCGCAGTAGTCAGCACAGAGATCCATCTGGCTTAAAGGGGTACTATTGGGGTTTCTCACTTCGCATGATCTATGAGTTCTAGAATCCCTTGCGAAATGAGCTTGTCTAACTGCTTGTCTATTTTTGGTTTAAGTGCGAATGGAACTTGCCTTGATTTTAGTCTGATGGGGCAATATTTGGGTCTAGATTAAAAGAAATAGGGGACCCCAAGTACTTGCCTAGTTTTTCATCAAAAACATCCTGGAATTCCTCTATCAGTTGGTCCTCCCACTCGCTGTCAGTGATGCTGGGGATGCCAGTGAATTCAATTCCCAATGGCTTGAACCACTTGAGCCCCAGCAGACTTGGTTGGTCCCTGTCGACCACAGTTAAAGGCAGGATTCCAGAGTAATTTCGGAAGGATACTCTGAATTCTCCAATGCCAATGACTGGAATCTTATTCCCTTGATAGTCTTTTAGGATTATTTTTTGTTCCTTCAGTTGTATTTTTTGTCAGTTGGGGAATTATTCTTTTGATGGTGTCCCACGACACCATTGATAGAAGAGACCTGGATTCCACTTCCATTTTTCATGGTTCACCTTCCATTGTGACATGAACATGTACTTTCTTGGCATTTGGTATGCTTTAGTGGCCCACGATTACTGTCTGGTGCATTTCACTTCTCTTTGTGCTCAGCTCATGGTTCCATTGATTTCTGCTATTTTGACCCCCATGGTTTTCAGTTTGATTTCCTCGAGTTCTTGGGGTGTACCTTGTCTTGGTCTTCGGTTGTTTGGCTTGAATGCTCTTGCAATATGCCTCCTCAGCTCGCAGCGTTGGCAAATAGCCTCTCAGAACTGGCATTCCGATTTAGGATGATTTCCTTCACAACCCATACACCAAAATTCCTTCCGCTTTCTTTCTCAGCTTTTCTGGTGCTGTTCAGGGTGAAGTTGATTCACTTCTTCATCATCTGCTGACCCTCATCCAGATTTGAGGTTCTCATGGTGAATGGTGGCGGTGTCCTTTTGGAGTGTGTGTGTGGATTCTTATTCACTTTCCTCATAGCTGCAGCGGACTTCTGCGATGCTTCTACTGTTGCTGCTTCCTTGGTGGCCTTCTTTAGTGTTATTTTTGGTTTTGTTAGAAGCCAGATCTGTAATGTTAGGTCTCTTAGTCCCAGGACTACATGATCCCTCATTGCCTCATCCACATTCAGGAAATCACATGCCCCGGCAATGTCCCTCAGATTAGTGATGAAATTGTTGATGCTCTCTCCTTCCTTCTGATCTCTCCTGTAGAACTCATGTCTTTTGAACAGGCTGGATATAGGGGGAGTATAATGTACCCTCAGAATTCTTTCTAGATTTGGCCAGGCCATCATCTTTACATCGCTTGGGGCTGTGAGAGCTTTAGCCATTTTGAATACGGTGGGGCTTTGCATGAGGAAAACTGCTCTTTTCCTCTGTTCCGTAATATTTACCAGATTGCTGCTCTCTAAGAACATATGGAAATGATCAACATAGGACTCCCATTCCTTGGTCGTTGGGTCGAATGGCGCAGATGGCGTATTGTTCCCAGCCATGTTGAATTCTTTGTCCGGTTACTTAGCCATGTTGTCGCAATCTCGGTTCTCTCAGCATCCCAGTTTCATCGCCAGTGATAGAACCAGAAGACGCAGGAGGCTCCGACCATTTAAATTTCTTTATTACATCTTTCAGAACAAAGAACAGCAGCCGTGGCAGCTTCTTTTTTACCCCAGGCTGCTGTGGTTGCAACCAGTGACCTCTCTTCAATTTCCTGCCACCACGGGTCAACCAATCAGGGCACATATGTAAATATCTAACACATATAAATTTATGATTCTATCCTAATATCAACAGTCAAGGAGAAAATAAAGAAATACCTTTCAAATATTTCTACTGCTTGATATGTGGCTGATTCAGTTAGGCTCCACTTCCTAGCTAAAAGAAAAATAAATTCTGGCAGAGGGACACAAGGGAAAATGATCATAGTTAGAAACTCTTCTAAAATGTATTTCAGAATTTCACCTCAGTTTAGAGAACTTAAGGCCAATTCTTACCTACTATCCGTGTGTCTTTGAAGCAGCCTGCCTCACCACACAGCTCACTCAAATACCGCTCATTCTCCATAGCCATGTGAAGGAAAGTATCTTGGATAATTCCAGGGGTCACTACTCCAAAGATAGGTTCTGAATACTGGTATCGGGCTGATACCTGTACAGGCAAGCCCATTCTAAAACTATTGTTAATACTCTGAAAAAATAATAATGTATCATTAAATTGCAGTAATTGATTTCTTCCAACAGTTCATTCTAACTGTTTCTATTAATAAAAGGAATATAATAATGGTTAAAAGAGGGCACAGTGACATCTATTTATTAAGATATTATCTATTTTACATATTAAGGCTGTTCATGTAAACTGCTTAGATTCAACAGTATTGAAATGGCATTAAAGCATCAAAAATAAATACAATTCTATATAAACTCAATGAAAGGAGAAGGCCTAAGAAGGTAATTTAGAAATTAAAAGATTAAACTACTCTGATATAAAATTGTGCTTTCTTTAAGCTCCTATATGGAATACTCCTAAATGCACCTCTGACTGAAGATTAATTGATAGGTGAAAGTGAAGAAAAGGACACCTCAGGTACTGAAGCAGTAGATACATTCATGATACAGCTAATAGTATATTTCAAATAAGCCTATCTTTAGAAAATTAACAGCAACCTTATTTAAAAAGTCCGGCTTTGTTTAAGGGGACAACAGGAAATATGTTCAGAGTTGCGCCATTAAATTGCAATAGCACATATTAAATTTAATTAGAACATATTGAGCAAATTAAACACCTAGTCAAGGAAAGAAAAACTGATTCTCCAAGTGTTTAGCCTTCACTTCGAAGGACAGAAACATGATACACAATCAATTTGAGATTAAACTCTTCAAATCTTCACCTATCATACCATGCCATAAACTGTCAGTTCAAAATATATGTGACTCCTCCCCTTTTACTTAGCGTTTGCCCTCATCAAAGATGGCAAAGAAAAAAAAGCGTGACCTTCAGCAATAACAGTCGGGTTTAAAAAAAAAAAAGGCTGACGTCGTAGGTCACAGCCCTCACCAAAGATGGCCGCGCGGTCCTCACTGGATTTCTCTTCCTGGAGTTGATATCTACGTTCTTGGTAAGGTCCTGGGAAAGATGTCGGCGCCGCAAGGAGGAGAGTTTTCGCGCATGCCGCCAATGAATGCCAAACCGCAAAGGATGGCACCCGTTAGATTTAATCCAGGGTCGGGCATGGGGATGGTTCGGCGAGGGATGAGCACTCGCAACAACGCTTTAGCGCTCGGACTAGGAGTTGCCGTCGCAGGAATATGTATCCTTTGGTAATCTGAGTGTCATGGCTGTCCGAAAGGGAAAAGCGTGCTGTGGGCCACTTCCGTTGTCTGCGTCCCTGGGCTTCAATAACTTTAAAGTTGCCTGGATTCTTGCGCGTCTCCGTAAGTCCATAGAAGCTGGTTTAAAATCGGGGGGCGAGGGCGGAAATTTAGACCTTGCATGGGCCCTGCAGACCTACTAGAAATGGATTGTTTATTACTCTAGTTCTCTCCCTGATTTTAGGAGGGGAAATCAAGATCGCCGCGTGGCGTTCTCCTATTTTGCCCTAGTTTTATTCTTGCAGTTACAACCACGGGAGAAATTATTGGCTGACAATTACTCTTCGAATGCCCTGGTCCAGTGAATCCTGAGTTTCTGTTCTCATAAGCCAAAGTTTATCCACTACACCATCTTGGAAACAGAAATCTAACAACTTTAGGAAGCGTCAGATTGTACTGTAAACTTTCACAGTGAGTTGCAGGAAGCAGGGACTTTCCTTTTATGCTTTGGCTCCTGGCTATAAGGAAGCTAAATGCATTGCTCCTAGCTACATCCCAGCCTAATTCCTGGATGCAGATAGCTAAGACCTTTGAGCTAGAATTTGCAGGTATTGAGATATTTTTCTGATTGTTCAAGAGAATAAGAATGATTTTGAAATGTTTTTCAAAATGAAACATTTTAGTCCTTTTTCCAGAATATGGGAGTCCATCATTTGTTCATACAAAATACCTAATACTGTTTTGGATGACTCAGCCTGGGGGGAGGGGAGGCTGAGAGATAAACCTAATCAGTAAGATTGGGTTTATCTTCCTCCCCTTTCACATTGTGTTTGTTAAAGCACATCTGACATCAAGATTAACTTTTTTCTAGGAGAGGTAAATTTTGAAAGGCAAATGATATTACCTTTCTTTCTTCAGATTTTTTCCTTTGCATCTAATTTAGGGCAGATATAGTATCGTGGTATGATCCTTCTTGATTGGTGGTGGAAATGATGTAAGATTATTTAGTATAGACTAGTAGCATGCATACTGTACTTTTCCTGAGCTGTCATGTGCAGATACCTATACCATGTATGCCTTCTCTCAAGATGTCTTGCTGAATGAAGTAGAGACAGAGGCTGAAATCATACGAGCACAGGCAGCAAAGACCTCATCAGATTGAGATTGAGATTGAAAGAATTGAAGAATTACCCATTTTAGAGGTTGAAAATCAACATTCCTCTTTGTGCGCTGATTACTTGAGGATAAGTTATACAACTCCAAGGATAATACCCTGCATTTCAAAGTGTTCACTGATAACATATATTGCCATGTCTAAGCTATAAAAGTCATTTAACCTTTCTATCTACTTTGTGAAACTCCAATAAACAAACTCAATGAAAGATAATTGTGTGTGAGAAGTTGTTTTAGGGTAGAACTCCAAACTGCCTGAAGAAGACTCAGACCTTTTATGTACTGAGTTATGTTTTAAAATACATTTTGCATCTGAAAGAAGGTAATGATTTATTTACCAGTAGCATAGGTGAACTCTTTCTGTTCCTCATATACATCTAACCTAGCAAGGTGTCAGTCTTTATCAACACATTTATCTTTATTAGAGCTTTATAAGCTTCAAAGGGATATTTCATTTTCATGGTGCTTTGGGGGAAATTAGATCTTCAAAGCTGTTTTATGAAGTAACATAACCCCTATTATCCTACCTTTGCATTGTATTCTGTATGTTCCTCTGCCCCCACTCAGAACAAACACAAAATGCCTCAATAAGGTTACCAATGTTTCCTCCACAATGCAAAGGACCGCTAACCATGTCAAATTCTAAATTCTTTGCGAAAGACCAAATATATTTATAAACATGACAGGAAGCAAAATTGTAATAAGAATCTTGCTCAAAGGATTGATTTTCAAATCTTTTAAAGGTAGTATGGAATAGATACAAACCCAGGTTGTGCCCAGAAAAACTTTTGTGGATATCAGCACAAAAAATATTTTATTGAAGAAATAATAGGCAAATGATTAATTTACTGCAAGATATTGAAGTTTTGTCAATTCTAAAATAAAACCAAAAGTAGAACTGATGGCAGAAGGATATAATTGTCAGTGATTCTCTTATTTACAATTATTAGAAAACTAGACAAAATTATGGTTTTTAAACACTAATACTTAGTTTGAAATAGAATTGTGTAGAACAGATATGAAATATGATTACTAAAATGCATAAACATTTGTTGAAATTTGAAACAGAAGAACAAGTAAGAGAATGCATGATAAAGGTGGACCAGAGGTGAGGTAGGCCCTACTCCTGACCTTTCATAAAGATAACCCTGGCCTTGCTTGGTGGGGTGCAGCCTTAGGGCTGGCTAGCACCCTGAAAGCCTTCCCCACCTTTTAATTAATTTTTAACGTTGAATTTTATTCATGATTGCCTCTTTTACATTTTATATACTGTTTTATGTTTTAATATTTTATTTGTGCACTGCCCAGAGTGACTCTATGAGGGAGATAAGCATTTTCAAAGGTTTTGGGTATAATAACCAGGTGGAAGCTATTCACAGCTTTCCAATCCCTTTCCGAATCATGCCCATACTGGACCCAATCATCTATGATAAGAGGTTTTTTAACCAAAATCTGAATTTATTTATTTTTTTAATACCGAATCATGCTAATTTAATCCCTGCCCCTAATGTTTATAGCAGTTTGCAATCTCTTTGATTTAATCATCTAATAATTATATTTGTCACTTCATTGGATTCTTCTAACTCCTCATAATTTAAGTTAAAAAATACTAACCTTTGGAAACACTCTATTTACAACTAGTCATTGTAAAGAATGTCTTTTCACTGAAATATTTTTGTGCTTTGATAATTCTATTAAAATGCTTCATTCTACAGACAATTGCTCAGAATGCTTTTTGAAAGTTACAAGTGTTTACTTAATCCCACATTATACATATATTTGATGTTACTTTAAATAAGTAAGGCAATCAACTTTCCAGAGAGTTGTAATGTTAGATTAACTGGTCTATACCTTCTTGTCCTCTTTCCATTCCAAAAAGATAAGACATCTTTTTTTTAAAAAAAGATAAATGCTTGATTAGTGTCTTCTAACAGAGATTACACTTGGGATTACAGTATATTAGGTTTGAAAACAGACTAGAATTAGCTTCTGTAATTATCCAACTGCCCATCTATTAACTTAATTTCTGCTTTTAATGGGCTTAATGTTACATTAATGAAATTTCTTTAAGGAGCCTAAAAAATATGTTTGCGTCCATTATTATTGCTTTACATTCTTTTTGTTATTTAATTACCCAAAAAATAGACATTCCTTTATTTACAAACTTCAGAGTGACAAACATTTACCAATACAAACAAACCTGTCAGTGACTCCAGCCTAAAAGATTCTACGGGTAGAAAATGTTAGTTTATGCATGCTGTGAGCCACCCATAAAGAAGGTGGCATAAAGAAGGTGGCAGTATCACACACCCTTTGCCTAGGAGCATGTTTGGGAGGCTCCACTGACTGAGTGGAGCAGAGACTGGCATGAAAAGACCTGAAACAGGATCCAAACATCCTAGGAGGGAAGAGAATTGCTAAGGCACTAAAAAGTTGTCTCCACTTGAATGCTGACACAGAAGAGGGCTCTATCAGAGAAGAACAACTGACCCATGCACATGCTTGGAGAGGTCTAATGGTAGGGAAATGGGGTGGCATGAAAATGGGCATTGGAGCTGGGAGTCTCCCACTGCTGGAAAGCTCCCACCAAATTTGTTCCTGGTTATCCCTGTGGAGAATGAAATGGAGTGGGCTGCCTACCATTGTTTATATGATCAAGACTAAACAGTGTACCTCACCCTTTCACTTGTGGTTTGTACTGGTTACCTTGCTGGCAACTCTTTCCCAGTGAGGGTCCCAGTGGCCTGTGGGATGACTGGCCTGCTCTTGCCCCAGTGGCTGAAATCTGAGCAAATAAGTGAGCAGTGAGAGAAAGCTGAGATGCTCACTGATGCTTAAAGGGCATTAAGGGGTTAATTTGCAATCGATCAGGTGAAGAATTTTAACATTTTTAAAATACTTCGATAGACTTATAAAAAAGGAACTTAGTAATAGCCTCTTGGAACACAACCTGTTCATAAGTAGGGGATTGTAACCTTTTCTGTAATAGTTGCCATGATATTGTACATTAAGGGGTTCTTGGCTATTTGGACATAAAGGTACTTTACTTACCCTTAGACTATTTAGAATTTAGCAAGACCATATATGAGTCACAATTCTATAAATGTGGAACAAAAAACAGATGTCTCTTAAAATGTAAGCCTTTTCAGTTCAGATTTGAAGATCAATCCTCAAGGAAGCTTAGGCTAATAAGGTCAATCAAGGCATGACTAATACATAATTTCTATTGAAAAACTCCAGGGAATGACTACAATGTATAAATAAGATAATACTAATGACACACAGAATTAGTACGAGTACACTAATATTTTTCAGATATTAGAAATACATAGTCACATGTAATTTTTAACAGCTTTGCAAATCTTTTTATGCACATATTAAAATACTTCAGAACATCAAAAGTAACTATTTAGTGAAGGTCAGAATATCTGAAAGCTGTTTTTCAAAGCAAAAGTGACTTCAGGAAGTGGGATTTTAGGGCAGGTATGGCAAACGAAAGATGGCTTTGTGAAAGCAGAGCCAAAGACCCATGGCAAAGATCTTTGCCAAAGGAATTGATGAGTAAGTTGATTCCTTGGAATCTCTCTGGATAAAGAGGTTGCTTGTGTGTGCTCCAGATGGCTGCTTCCCACTAGACTACAGGGCAGTCATTTTCTATGGATTTGAGTGCTGGGATATGATGAGATTATCCATCTTTCTCAACAACTCTGATGGGTCTTTTTAAAAGAAATGATGTTTGCAAGCCATACTTTGAGAAATTGCTCATTAACTATTTCTAAGCTATTAGAGACCTTCACAATGGCGAGTTTGCATATGACAGATGAGTTTACCTTTAATCCTAAAATAATTTTTTAATTGTAAGCTTAAGAATTCAAAGAATCTGAAATAAACAGCAAAAAATAAATAGGATTTTGATCCTAGATAGTTATAAATGGATTAAGGATCCAGATATAAAGAGATTTTGGAATTACTTATAAAGTACAAATAGCTTCTCATGGGAAATAGCTTCTGTTATGGTTTTTATAGGACATGGATAAATAATTTTATGGTTTCAAAAATTGGCCATTATAGGGAACTAAAATTTTTATCTAGAAAACAGATATAGAGGCTTGAAAGTTGCTTTATGTTATAATAATGACACTGAAGGAGAATTTTGGAGAATTGAATCAGAAAATAGTATGCTTCTATGGAGAGACTACAGATGTCCTTGACTTAAAACCACAAATGAGCCCCCAATTTTTGCTAAGACAGTTAAGCCGTTTTTACCCCATTTGGGGACTTTTCTTGCCACAGTTGTTATGTACTTATTTAATCAGTATCATAGTTGTTAAATGAATCTGCCTTCCCACTGTCTTTGTCAAAAGGTTGCAAAAGGTGATCACATGACCTTGGTTCACTGCAATAATCACAAATATGAATCAGTTGCAAAGTGTCTGAATTTTGATCATGTGACCATAGGAATGCCACAGTGTGAAAAAATGAGAAAAATGTAATCTGTCACTTTTTTCACTGCCATTTTAACATCAAAAGGCATTAAACATCATTAAAAGGATTGTGAGTCAAGGACTGCCTGGATATTCAAAAGATATTGTTGAACAAATATCGGATATAGAACAAATGTTATTTGACAAAATAAGAGATGGTATCAAACTTGGATATATAACTGACAGCGGAATGATTTAGAACAGTGGTCGCCTTTTGGGTGCCAGGGACTGATTCTGTGGAAAGAGGTTTTTCTAAGGACCAGAGAGGGCATGGTTTCACACATTGCCTGCATCCCACACATGCACAGGTGGGCTTCGCTCATTTGCATGGCCCAGTTTTTGGTGCACCACAGACTGGTGCTTGTCCACAGCCCAAGGGTTTGGGGACCCCGGATTTAGAGAATGGTTTTACTGATTCTGCAAAAGAAATTGGTTAAAGTTTGAAATTTAAAAGGGAGATACAGATGATAAACCAAGAGAGTGACCTAGATAATTTTTCCATACTAGATTTTTAAAAGGTGTGATGGAACTATCTATAAAGGGGAGGTACAGTGATGGATTGCAGAAAAGTAGCAGATTCCTTCGAAGGAAGGAACGCATTTGAAGCAAGGGCGCAAGACAAAATATCCATCACAGAGCTGGATTGTGAAAAGCGGAAATGATTTAGGATAACCAGTCTCTAGAATCTCCCAAGGTATATCCATCAGTTTAGGGTAGCATAGGTTTAGTCTGGCAAAAATCTGCCTATACAGTGTAGGCAAATACAAGAATTGAACTTCGGCTGTTTTGTTTTGCTTTGTGTTGGGACTAGGCTTGATGAAGCTTGAAGATTGTGTGTGATGGGACAAAGAAGAAATGAAGAGAAATCAAATCCTACAATATTTGAACAAACTAAAGATGAAGCCTGATAGAAGTAAAAGGAAGGACGATAAAGATAGGGCTTATTTGAAACAGTTAAAATAAGATACGCTGTTACTTCTAGCTATCTTTTATGGACTTTCTGCTGAAACTGGGACTGAAAAGATAATGCTTTATGGAATAGGTAACAGATGGGATATCACATAAAGTGATAAATGTTTGTAACTTTAGAGAGGCTGAAGAGTTACTAAATTTTATACTTGTGATGATTTGATGTCACTTTTTTATATTTATATTTTGTTTTTTCTTAATTTTTCTTTGCATTTGCACTTTTTACTCATTTTCTCTATTCTCTTTTCTGAAGAAAAAACAAAATATAAATATAAAGAAGTGACATCAAATCAGATTTAGTTAGATTTTACTATTACAATCAATAATCTTAATAAAAATTATATAAGGATGACTTCAGAAAGTAGAAAAACAAACTTGGCATTTAGTATTTAGATGAGCCCGTACCACATTCAAAGGGCAAAAAAAATCCAAAGATTCTTATTGTACAGATCCCTACCCCTGAATTTTTCTATTAAGCAGAATTCTTGCAGGCTTTGGCAGTTCATTTCCAGACCATAAACTTTTTGATGTGCTACTTTGACAACTCTATTGTTGCTCTTATTGTTTCTTATATATTTGGAGTAAGTGAATCATTAAACTAGCAACTGACTAGAAGCCAGACAAGGCATTTATCAAATGCATATTTCTTTAAAGCTCAAAGAAAGGACATTTCTCTTTAGTAGAAAATGTGTCCTATGTTGTTTATTTGTAATTCAGATTTCAGCAGCAGGATTTCCCCCCCTTATTAGAAGAGATTCTAGAATATTCTCAGATCTAGAGTGATCAAGTGCTTAGGGTAATTACAACTTATCCTTCCAATACTACTTCTCAGAGTGTATTTATATGACCTAAAGAAGCAGGATTGAGCCCAATAGTATTCTATCACTTTTGTTCTTCAAAAGTGGAATAGAGGAATAAACCATTTTCAGAGTTAGAAGAATTACATACCTGGCCTGAGTAGTCCCCTCCCCCAAATTCAGGTACACCAGAATTCTTGGAGACTAAATGACTCAAATAGTTGAAATGTGTGACAGTTCCTACTTGTTGCTTTCATCCATTGTAAATTTCATCCATTTGTCTTTGTTGTTTCTGTTAGATTCTCTCCTCTGGTTATGGAGTTTTGATCATGAGAGCGTTCCTCTTTGGTATATCCCAGCTATGATAGTTTTTATAAAAACATTTCTTTTACTGTGGAATGTGCCTTTTGCACCAAAGAGATTTACTATTAAAACAATTTTACTGGAGATGGGAATAGCAAGAAAAAGTAGAATACAATGCTTTTTCAGATTCTGTCAGAATTGGGAAGAGATGTGTTTTATGATTCTTTCTCTTTTACTGGCCCATTTTATTCCCTTGGAAGTTCTACTGATGACAATGGAGGTGAATTAATCTATACTAGGGGTGGCCACTTGTATCACATGCAAATCACGCCAATCCCAACTCTGAAGGGGAAAACTGTTGCGATACATCACGTGACAGTAATGTGACGTCACGAGTTTGACACCTGCGATCTATACTTACTTTACTATTACCATAAATTTGCTGCTTTTGTGCACATTTATTTGTTTATAATACCAAGGATATGGAAGACTAGATTCTGTGGCTAGAAGTCTTCAAATAACAATCTTTTTTCCTCTTTGCCAACAAGCATTGTAGCACTAATGCTGGTGTGCAGAACACTGGAAGTCAAGAAAGGGCTTAATAGGTGGAATCACCTCTCAATGCAGAATGCAGCATTCCTTGCTCTGTAAGAGGGGATTTCAAAACACCTCTGGATCCTGCCCTCCAGAGCACTAGCTTCCTAATAAAGCTTTTATTGTGCTAGTGCCTGCTTTATTAACATAAATACTTGTGGGGAGGTAGGAGTCAATGCCATTATTTCTTACTTGCAACACTTGTTTTATCAATCTAAAAAAATTATGAAAGAAAAAAAGAATAGCTTTCCCAAAAGCTCTTGGTCTGAACACAATCTTAATGGGGAGATCAGATTATAACAGTATTGTACAGGGAAGACAGGAAAAAAGGGGTCAAAGAATCTAGACTATTTTTATTTGAAGTATGTTTATTTATTTTCATTAAGTTCACATTTTTTTTTATTTTCGGCCAGGTTGGTGCTGTCTTACTACAATATCAGCTTTCCTTTCAAAGCATGTCTTTATATACTGTATTATGGTAGATGCACAAAATCTCATGTACAAAGTTACTCCAAAGTGCAGACACCCTTGTAAGAAAAGTTGATCCTTAATCAAGGCAAAAATGTCCAAAAGTGCAGAGGAGATCAAGTAGACTGCCACTGTTTTTAAGGCTAAACTTGCAGCTGAATTAATGAGGAGAGGACCTAATTCCTATAAGACTAAGGCATACTTATCTCCCATAAAAAAGCTGCTTAAAGATTTAGAGAAGCCTCCTGTGGCTTTGGAAATTAGGAGAGCTATTAAGATCTACTCTAGGTCTTGATCTCCTCTTATCAAGGCACATAGATCAATAAAGCTTGAAGCATAAGGATTGCACTCCAGAACATGAAAAATCCCATAGGCACCCTTTACTTCTATTTTAGTTACATTCCTTTATAAGAGAGAAGCAATAGAAAAGCATGCACATCCTGGCATTTCCATGATAAATCCTCCCAAATCGCAGAGGCTTGGCATCCCTTTGCATACTTATAAAGAGAAACTCAGTAGCACCAAAGTGTTTTCATCCTTAATTGTTTGGTACATATACAATTCTCAGGAGCATCAATTCTGCTCCTCTTATCAAAATATATTTGCCATACTAAATAATAGTGACTGCCCTTATAAACTGAGCAAAAAGCATATGTTGCAGAAGGCCCTTTCATTCCATCCTTTTGAGGGTGGGCATCAGGTTGAGGTAGAATCCACAGATGTATCATCTAATGGTTTGGTTACTGAAAAAAAAAACAAGTAATTTGTGAAAACAATGAATTTTAAGTAGCAGGCATTTTATGTCTACCGCTAGTTGATGACATGGACTTACTAAATGTCCTAAGCCATAAAAATGCATCATTTTCTAGGGGTTGATCATTTTTATTGAAATGATACTGTACTTCAACTCATAACATCCCTTGCTATCGGTATTGTTCGTTAGGGCTGAACTAATGGAAGTTTTAATTCTGGAGTGTCACAAGTGGTGCATTCCTGGATTCACGTGATATTTGAATCTTATTACTATGGTTTAATAGATTTGATTTATGGTTAGCACAATATATGTGTGGTTTTACACACTTACACCTGTGTTTTTATTTCTGAAACTTTTGAAAACTAGTGTGCTGCATTCAGATTCTGTTGCTTGACTCTTATGGGGTCCTGATCTATATTATATATTATGATTCTGCACAGTAAATCAGTTGTTTAGATTGGATTTGGCATTTTTGTCTACCTATCAAGTCCTTTCCAAGGACCTACGATAGGCAGATGTTGTTTGATAGTATTAAAAGTATCATTGTAAGATATCATCTGTTCCAAGTAAAGCTGCTTTTTGCAATTGATCACAAATTAGAAAAAGTAATAAAAAATAAAGCAGTATTCTGGGAATATATTGTAGAATTCAAACAGACAAAACAATTTGTAGCAAATTAATGAGCTTAGGAAACTTTTCTGGTTTGGCTAATTCATGCCTAGAAAAATTACATTTGGGAGGAATGACAAAGTGGATTTTGCAGTGGTGAAGAGAGGTTAAACTAGTCAGCCTGAAGAAAATAAGGTTCTGCTGTGTTGGACTATAAGCTTGCACTATCTGCATATGTAACATTATGTGGCATATGTGGCATGTCCCAAAGGGTTAGGGCTTGGGGCCCAAGGCTGTAGTCTACTTTTGCCATGTAGATGAAAACATCTGGATACCATGGGTGAGGAAAGATTGATCTAATTTCTTCAAACAAGAAAAAGGCAAGTTGGGTTGCATAAGACTTGCTTGCTCAACAGAGGCTACTTAACCTCTGGCCCAGAGCAAACATTCTAGAAACATTCTAGTGCTTCTCAAACTTGGCAATTTTGAGATGTGTGGATTTTAACTCCCAGAATTCCCAGCCAACTGCTGATCTAGTCCATTCCTTACCAGACATCCAATATCACTAGCAAACTTCACGCCTTTACTTTGTCGCTGTTCCTGGGAAGCAAGGTTGCCGCCACTCACAGAATTTCTCCTCATGATCCCTGGATAGGTAATAATTACATTAATGCAAAGACAACTGTAACGAAAATCAATATATAGTACTAATATAGATGGGAAGCTAACAGCATTACACAATATCATACACAATTACAATATGCATATTATTTGCATTGGGATGGGGAGGGGTATTTAAACAAAATCTCACCCATCCACCCATCCTACCAAAATCTTAATCAAGACCGTTAGTTTCTTCTAATATTAGAAACAAGGAAATAGTTATTTTAATTACTGTTAAGGGATGAGTGGGGTGGTTAAAGTCTCCTCCACCTGAGGGATTTTGTGTAACTGGAAAAAGGTAAGTGAGCAAATGGCTGTACAATTTGTATGTGAAGGCTTTATCCCTAAAAAAATACTACTTGGTCAATATTAAAGTGGTTTCATTGAGATCAGGCCTATAGTCTTGTTATTTAATTGAAATAAATTTCCATAAATAGATAGGCATTTATTTAAATGTTTTCAGCTCACAGATATCCAGGAAATGCCTAGAGATTGTTAACAAAACAGCAATTTCCCACAAAACATTGAGATGGTGTACATAGAATCAGGGTGGGTCATACTGTATAAATTCTATATTCCTTTATCCGCAAAGTGCATTTTCCAAAGTGTCACAAGGCACTTTCTCACTTAAGTAGGCTTACTGAAATTTGCCTTACAACTCCTGTAGATTAGTCAATTAAGTCTGCAGCATGCTTGCATGCACTTAGCACAGAGGTAAGAAAGGATTTACCTTGAGGCTGTGTTGCGTCTGGGCGCTGTAGGCTGCTGCGCCTCAGGGGATTGAAGCTGCCCTTAGAGAGGCGGCGCTGGCGACTGGAGAGCATGGTGGCAGGTGATACAATTCCAGCAGGTGGCACCTTGCCAAGGCGGGCATAAAGCTCTTCTATTTCTTGTTTCTGCTGAGCTTGGAGCTTTTCAACTTCAGAGAGATGCCTGAGAGAAGGACAAAATGAAAGGCAATATTACTGAATGGAGCAGGGGGGAAAATTATTTACTGCCAAGTAGTACCAAGACTACTCACTTCTGGCGCAAGGCTTGTAGTTCATCCCAGACGTCATCATCTTCTGTGCTGTCTGAATCATCACTGCTGGGGTAGGAAGGGCTGTGCATATAATTCATCCAAACATTGTTGCTATGAGTAGATTCGCCATCACCCTCTCCCTCTGCCACGGGAGTGGTACCCTCCTCGCCTTCTTGCACAGGTGTTTCGCCAGGAGAGTCACTATCAGATTCGGAAGTACTCGAGATGTCAGGTCCATCGCCTTTGGGGGGAGATTCTGATGGGATACTCCGTGTGGGTGTCACCTGGAAACGGCCCAGGATTTGTGGCTTGGGCTCTCCTGGTAAAGAAAAATGAAATATCAGGAAGAGCTGTGGGCAAATCTTCCTATAGAGCAATATTTTTCGAAGTTGGCAATTTTAAAACGTGTGAACATAAATACTCCTAGAATTCCCCTCTAGATGTTACAATTACCAGCCACTGCTCAAAGGATATTGTGAAGCGGCTCACAGTATGTCTTCTTACATGAAGTATCAAAAGGAACATGTTATCCATGGGAAGACTTTGTTATGGTCATAGACCATAGTTCCATGAAATCTATGGGTCCAACAAGTAACAGAGAGCCAAGCAAAGGAAATACAGCTGGTACTTTTGCCTCCCATTTTATTCAGTTGATGCCCTGGTTGTGGCTCATTTTGAAAGCTGGCTAAAGGCCATGGCTTATACAGTGCTTATATACCTCCTTCCATAAGAGCAATAAACCTTCACTGTAAAGCAAGACAGCCAAAGTTTCAATGAGAGGGATACATTTGGAGCTCAGTTTGGGTGTCAAATAAAATCAAACCAAAAGCAAAAGGGCTACCTCAGGAGCCCTTCTCTCTTTCTTTTTGCCATGCCTGGGAGAGTAGTAAAGCAGAGAAGTATAGATTTAGAACTTTTCCACCATTCCTCAAGTCTGCTGAGTACAGCAGCAGCCTGTGCCACCTGCAGCAACACAAAAACTAGCCATTGAGTCAAGTGATGGTGGAAAAGAAAGGCACCAAGGAAGACTTCTCAGGAACTGGAAGGGACAATCTGCCATAACCTGCCATAACCAATATTTACCAATCAGACTACCCATTAAAGTCTTTTAACCACATCAACAAAATGGATGAAGTCAAGCGTATGAAATGATTTTGCACAGTTTGCAACTGTTGGATGGTACTATCTTAGGAAAGGAACAGTTTTATATCAGTACAGCTAATTTAAGCCTAACTCATAGTATCGGGAGTGGGGTGTCAAAATTTGCAATGTAGCATTGTGGTGCAAAACTTGCTCCTTTTGAACAATGTATGCATCACCACATTTGGCACTGTGCTGATTTTGAGCTATCCACTATGAATGCTGCTCTCAGTCATGGCTTTGCACCATAGCTACTTGCAGAGGGCTTCAAATTTCCTTCTCCAATTCTTCTGAAACCCTTCTTACCTTCACTGAGGGTTGTGTGTTCAGCAGAAGAACCATTGGAGATAGAGAGATCTGATATGGTTAATTGTGATCCAGACCAGGAAGAAACAGGAGCTACCTGTGGAGAAAGGGAAACAAATCAATAGAGAATTTCCTTTTTTTTGGTCCATTCACCATGCAGTGGAACTCCAGTTTGTTTCTTCAATAGATGGCTGTGTTATCCATTGAAAATTCATTAAATTAAAGGATTAACCTGGGATTCAGGCAGCGCTAAAATAATGTACATCTCATCTCACCCTAATATGGAAAAACTGTTACAATCAGGAACTCTCTATCAATAATTAACTAAAGTTCCTATGGAGCTGAGGTAAAGCTTCCAAGGAATGTTCCTCTATTATAATTAAAATAAATCCCCATGCCGATTGTTAAAATTGCTAGCTTTTAATGTCTAAATATAATAAAAGCAATCACTATTTCCTAAAATGAACTAACTTCCATGTAGCAATGTCCCCATTTATGTTCACCCACCATAATTAGGTAATACATTTCAACAGTACCTTAGAACTGAGGCACGTGGTTACAAGAGAGCCTCTTGTTTTCCCCATTTATAGTCATATAAGATACTGATTCAAAAGACTTACTGGACTGTTCTCAGAATTCCCAGCAATTGAGGTGACTGGAGTTGGGTTACAGCTTGGAGACACCACTGGCCCCAACATCCCATTGGCTAAGTGGGCTGGTTTTGGGGAAGACACCAGCTCAGGGTAGATAAAACGTACAGTAGTGGGGCTGGGTGGACACAGAACTGGTGGCTGTGGGACTGGTGAGGTATAGAGAGGCCCCGTCTGGGCAGTCCTTGCAGATACTGCTGGAAGAAGTGACTGGGCCATACTCATCATAGCCAGAGAGAAAACATCGGCAAGAGAGAACAAAGGGGAAGTAGAGGTAGGCCACATAGGGATAGCTGGTGCAGGCACAGCAGTGCCAATGGATGGGGCATTGGAAGAGGTAAGGGGCAATGTGGGGAGAACAGAATTTGGTGGAGAAATTGGTTGAGGGACGGGGACAAGGTAAGAGGGTGTTGTAGGAGTCCCTGGATACATATGGTAGGTTGGCCAGGTCTGTCCAGGTATACTGGTGATGCCTGTAAGGAAAAAGGCAAGTTGGCAGGTCAGTTGGTCCTAGAAGCAAAGGAAAGGAAATCAGTTGCATCTCACTCATTATGTAGCATTGCAGAAAGCCTTCCCCATGTTTGCAGAGCAGATGGGCTCAATGCATTTTGTTCTTTCCAATCACCAATCAGCTTTATTTTCTAATTAACATTAAGTAGATCATTTGCCCTGCTTTTTCCACCAATGCCCATATTTTGCACCAGGGGAAACTAAAATATGTGATGAATTTGGCATGGCTGCTTATATATTGAATGATTCTGGATAATATCTTTTATTTCAAAATGTTTAAAATATTTTAAAAAGAAATAGGGGAATGGGAGAATAGTGTAAGATAAAGTGGGAGACATAATGTATTGTGTTATATAATTCAGTCATATATTCCCCACATTTTTGGGATTATACAAAGTCTTGCCCCTGCCCAAATCATAAATAAGTCAACTACTTACAAATTTTTCCAAATTCAATTTTTCTCTTTCCGTTTTTTTAAAAATCATGGTTCATATAGGATATTAGACTCCTCCAGATTATCCCTTTATTGTTGAATTACCTTATATCACAGCACTATTTTACTCCAGTAACTTTTTCTCAGCTTAATCTATTCACAGGGTTGTTGTTGGGAAAGTAGGAAGGGGTGATATTATATACTCCACCATGGGTGATACAACATAAAAGGCAGGAAATAATAGTTGTCATCATCACTATCACCTTAGATATCAAGTCAGTGTCCAGCATTTTACATTGCTGGATAAAAATTCTTCAAGGTAGCAAGCCTGGTTACCTTCCCTGAATGCTATCTACTTAAATAGTATTTTACAACTACCAATAGAAGTAAACCACAACCAATCAGTTTTACCTGCAGATGTAGTTGAGAGTACTGGTTGCCCAAAATTTTGGGTAGTTGTTGAGGGAATGCTGGGGCTAAAGGGATCATTCTCAGAAATTGCATCCACCACTGAAGTATGGATAGGTGATAACAACACAGGCTGTCCTGAACTAAGGCAACCACAATCTGAAAAAAGTTGAATTCTTATGATACATATTTAGATCCTTTACTACAGATTAGCACCCCTTAATGAATATCTTGTAAGGCTGAGTCTTTCATCATTTTCATCATTTTTAACTTTCATGTTTGCTAACATACATATTATAATTGATAAGGTATAACATTCAGTCATGATATCCTCTTTTCTCATCTTTTGACACACATTTGTATTCTAAAACAGCAGAAAGCAGATAAACTCTGTTTCAATTTTTATGAAAATCTTGAGACCTGGCAATTGCAGCCTAATATAAAGGTTTGCACCTAGAATTAAATAATTCTGAATTCACAAATATATATTGGATACTCAGACTGAATGCCATTTATAGTACTTCTACATAAAAATACTATTACTTATTCCAAGTATTCTTTGTTTCAGCAATAAAATCGAGAAAAATTGACAGCATATGAAAAAACATCATTCTTTTGTTAATTCCCTAGGAATCTGCCTCCTGTACTCCTACACTTGTTTGAAAATAATAGAATGCTAGCGGGAACTGTAATTTTCTGAATGTATGGCTATTACAAGCTGGCCATTAAATTTTGGAAAGATTTATCATTCCTAGTGAAGACTAATAGGAGTAATATTATTTTGGGTTAAATTCTCAGAGAAGGACTTCAGTCCTATTTCCCCTCTGATTGCCTGTTAAGTTTCAGTGTTTGAGAGATCAGACCCAGTAAATGAAATAGCTTTTCAAGTAGCAAGTGAAAAGTAAAATGGGTTAAGCAAATGGTTGATTACATACCACTAAGAGATGAGGATGAGGAGATGGAGCACGAGAGGTCTTGCAGTGGCAGCTCGGCCTAAAAGAAAATAGGAAAAAGGTAAAAAAAAGAATAATCATTTAATAGATAATGAAAAGAGGCCTCTCTGACCATGTTGTATTAACAGAGGGATACAATCAAGATCAAGGGAGGTACTAATACAACTCTATAAAGCCTTAGTAAGACCACACCTAGAGTACTACATCCAGTTTTGTTCACCACATTATAAAAAAAGATGTTGAGACTCTAGAAAAAGTGCAGAGAAGAGCAACCAGGATGATTAGGGGATTGGAGGCTAAAACATATGAAGATCGGTTACAGGAACTGGGCTTGGATAGTCTAGTAAAGAGAAGGACCAGGGGAGACAGAATAGCAGTCTTCTAATATTTGAGGGGCTGCCACAAAAAGGAAGGGGTCAATCTATTTTCCTTCTTAGCCACAAAGTATTTGGGATTAATGGAAGAAGAATCTTATTTGGGGTCCAGTTTTCAGACAAATCTGAATTCTTCTCGTACCAAAGTACCTTAATGAAACTGGCCTCAGCATTTTAAGATATAGGATGAGTGAAGGAAAAGCCAAAGGAAAGATTATCTCTGAAGATCTGTTACTGTGCTCAGCTAACCAAAAATATGAGGAGACGCATCTTCTACTAATTTGGAAAATAACAAAAATGAGTAAAGCAATTCCAGATGCTATATAAATATTTTCTATCCTAATTCTTAACCAGCAAAGATCTGAAACTCACTGGGAGAGTGCCGGTAGCCGAAGTAGGAGATATACATTGCATATCAGGCTTGCCCAGAGCCCCCTGTTGTTTGTTCAACTTATCCTTCTGGAGGAGTGCTTCTACACGCAGGATAATATCATGAATTCCCTGGATGAATTGTTCCCGTTCAGATTTCAGGACAAATTCCTTGGCAACCTGGGAAGCCAGAGGCACAATCAAAAGAAGAATTAAGGAGATCACATCCTGCCAGTTCCTATTGGTATAGATATTATGAATTAAAGAAATCAACATTCATACCATGACAGCTGCGATTTCCTCAGGATTGTCTCCATCCAGATCAAATTTGAAGGTGACCATCTTGTTATTATATGTTTGTAGTTGACACTCAACTACTTGATCATTTTGATTTGGCATCTACAGAAATTGGGGGATTAGTGTTAGGGTTTCTGCTAGCATGTGCAAGCAACACACCCAGACCCAAACCCAGACCCAGACCCAGAGAGACAGACATACACACACACAAACCCCTAGTGTGGCCCAATAGGAAATCCAGCTTTCCTGATGGGCTTCAAAGTTTGCAAGATAGAAAGACATTTAGGCCTTTTCCTTCTCTTTCCCTTCCATTACTTGTTAAAACATGGGTCATTTGGAGAGGAATTATTTCTGCCAGCATGTTAATGATTTAAAAGGTTTTTTTCTTCTTCATACATTTACATGTATTTCTGTGCTGGGATATTTTAGAATTGTACAACAAAGTAGATTGGCAGAAGCCTAATGCATGCCATCCAATTTACATAATTTTGTTTCTTAAAACAAAAATAGACCATGAAAAGACACTACAGTAATATTCTGAATACTCAGTTATGATATTTATATGATCGGTAAAGATTTTAAACACACATATATAAAAGATTTTTAAATTATGGAAATACCATTGTATAAAAATGCTAAATTTCTCTGAATAAATTGTTTCCATATGCTACTTACAAAAAGTAACCTTCCCCAAGCGCTCTCTGTTATGTCCCTGGAACTTGCCAAAGTCCCCACCCAGGTCCGTTCATGCTGCGGGGGCGTTTGCTGCCCCTCATTGGCTGGCCTCCCTCGACAGCCGGCTATAAAAGCCAGCTGCAGGGTCCGGCCAGCCGCTGATCGCTGGAAGCCTGCTCCAGGCAGGGCTAACACGTTCAGTCCTTTATTGTTCCAATAAAGTCTTGTTGCACCCAAGCCCTGGTCTAGCCTCTCATTGCTCAACTACAACACTCTCTGAAAATCTGAAGGTCAGACAAAAATGAGTAGTTTTAAAGCAGTCTGTAGTGATCCCTCAGGCTAATTTGCTGAATTAATACATGGGAAAATCCAGAGCTATTTATCTAACTGAAGTTATAATGAGAATATTTGGAGGGCATTCAAATAGGAAAGTAGGAGTTAGTAGGGTGTAATGGTTAGTAACTGTGTAATGGCCTAGACATCAGGAGCCTGGGTTGTAGTCTCATCTTAGGAAAGTTAACTGGCTAGGTGACTTTCAGGCATTAACTCTCTCCCAGTTCAATCCACCTTGTAAGGTTATTGTTGTAGGAAAACTAGAGGAAGGTATATTAGGTATGTTCACCACCTTGAGTTACTTATAAAGTAATAAAGGCAGGATAAAAATTTAATAGATAAAAGGCAGTTTACTAGGTGAACAAATCTTACAATAGCAATTCTAAAAGGAGATATTTAGATATTCGTTTCAAATAAAATAATTGTTTTTTCTGTTATTTACTTATTTCCGTTCCTTGTATTACAAAATAACTGTTATATGTATATGTATTGGAAAAGAGAGGGAGATTCTAACCAGAACAGCAAGGAATGTAAATCCATAATAGATTAAGTATTTCCTCTATTGATATATAGGCACGACACTTCAGTTCAACTCACTTCCCCAAACTACTGTCTTTTGTTTTTTTTAAAATCAGTCTATAGAGCTGAGGCAGTTTGGCCTTAAATGCAAACTTTTGAGTATTTATTAAACAAATATTTATCTATTATATGAAAAAGAAGTTGAGAGGCAAAAGGGAATAATAAGAAAAAATATATGATGGCAATTGTTCTTAACATTTTATACATTCCCATATTTAATGCAGAGGTGGTATTCGGCAGGTTCTGACCAGTTCTGGAGAACTGGTACAGGAAATTTTGAGTTGTTCGGAGAACTGGCAAATACCACCTCTGACTGGCCCCACCCCCATCTATTCCCTGCCTCCTGAGTCCCAGCTGATTGGCTGGGTCTTCTTTTGTTGCCCCGCACAGGAGAACAGAGCTGGAAAGCAGGTTAGTGGATGGGGAGGGAATGGGGATTTTGCAATAGCCTTCCCCTGGATTGGGGAGAGAATGAGGATTTTACAGTATCCTTTCCCTGCCATGCCCACCAAGCCACACCACGCCCATAGAACCAGTAATAACAAAATTTGAATCCCATCACTGATTAGATGGAACAATAAATATTAAGTATAGCTTTATATCTGACCTTAATCAGTATTTAATTTCCTTGCTGCCCAATTGTAAATATCATTTGATCAAATTATATTTTTCTCTCACACTTGAAAGAGATATAGTCATGTAACCAAGAAATCAGGCAAATGTCTACCGAAGTCTATGTGTAAACATATAGCACAAGGAATGCAACGTATCTGCTTATCTATTCATTTCTGAAATCTAATTTTTATTACACTGTACTTGATGAGGATATTGGTAAAAGGAAGATAAGGCTGCTAAATCATTTTGGATCTTTCCTATTCGAACCTAAATGAAACCTCCTTTTTCTACCATGCTCTCATTTTTTCATCTTTGTATCCTCAGGCAATGAGTGACCGAGATGGTCTTAAGTCATCCTTAGTGATATCAGTGTTATTCAGATGCCATTCATGAGAAACTTCAAAATGTATTAAATCCATGATGCTTTACCACTCATTGCCTTGGGGAGAATTGCAAGAATCAGCAAGAAGACACAAATGTCACAATGGTTAATTATCTGGCTCTATAATTGCTCGGGAGCAATTCAACATAGTAGTGGAGAAAAGGTCACAAACAATTTATGCAACTTAATACTGTGTCCTCGTTGTGATTTAAGAAAATGTACCCTGGTTCTCAATCTGATAGACATAATAAAATTTTATGCCAAATTGCATGGTTCCAATTTCTCACAAAGAGCCAGCTTGGAGTAATGTTTCAAGCACTAAGGTAGAACCCAGGAGATGGTGAGTTGTATCCCTGCCTTAGGCCCAAAGCCAACTGGGTGACCTTGGGATGGTCACTCTCTCTCAGCCCTAGGAAGCAGGTGGGGGCAAACAGCTTTTGAAATCTTGGCAAGAGAAATTTCAGGAACTAGTGCAGGCAGTTGCCAGGAGTCAATATGACATATAGGCACTAAATAGATTTCTCATGAACAAATAATGAGAAAGCTTTTGTTCTAGCACGCAAGACTATCACAGTTATGTAGGTAGTCCTCGACTTACTACCACCATTGAGCCCAAAATTTCTGTTGCTAAGTGAGAAATTTGTTAAATGAGATTTGCCCCATTTTACAACTTTTCTTGCCATATTTGTTAAGCGAATCACTGCAATTGTTAAGTTAGTAGCACGGTTGTTAAGTGGATCTGGCTTCCCCGTTGACTTTTGCTTGTCAAAAGGTTGCAAAAGGGGATCATATAATCCTGGGACACTTAAACCGTCATAAATATGAACAAGTTACCAAGCTTCCAAATGTAAATCACATGTCCATGGGGATGTTGCAAAGGTTGTAAGTGTGAAAAATTGTTTTTAGTGCCTTTGTAACTTCGAGTGGTCACTAGCAAGTTGAGGGCTACCTGTACTTGGGGCTTGGTTATGAACCACACTGTACTTGTCTCACTTCAGGACATTATGACTACAATAACATTTAAGAAGCTGGGGAAGGCTCCTGGCTCTGACTGTTGCCAGATGAATGGATTACCTATGAATGTTTTTTTGTGTCTGTATAAAGGTTTATATGTGTGAAGTACGTGTGACATACATATAATATATACTATGGCTTTTATATCTTAGGGCAATTATATTTTGAGGCCTGTTTAAACAAAATACCATCCCCCAGTTTGAATAATTACAGTTTTTCTTAATCCTGGCAAATATATTCTAGTTATAGATCTATTTTCTTCATTGAGTTGATTTTAACCGCTATGGATTATCCCATAAATTACAGAATATTGGACTTTCTGTGCATGAGGGATAACCAAGTGGATTCTTTAACACAGAATCAATCTACAACTAATTTGTAGAACTATTGCTATGTATTGTTTTATCAAAGTTTCAATTAGTCATTTTATTCATTTTTTCTGACAAATGTGTAAAAAAGGCAACTTCTGATCAACCTTTCTGGAGTTGCTTTGTTTATGATTATAATTTTCCAGGCCTACTTTGTACTTTTTCCACTTTTAATGCCATCTCACAATCTTAGTGCAGATGGATCTTCATAAATTCTTTTTTCCATCATTGTCTGTTAATTACTATTATTATTATTAAACCTAAGGCTGTTGCAAGTGATAGCACTCACATTAGTAATGCGCAGACGAGATCGAGCACAACGGCGAACCAGCCTTCCAGAGCTTCGCTTGGCTTGGGGCTTTGATTTGTCTTCACTTGCAGAGAGACCCTCGTAGCCATCACTCAAGCCAGATGCCACATCAGATGTGTAACTATTCCCAGATGATTGAGGAGGAAAGAAATTAGAAATGTGATCAGTTTCCATATATCATAAAATCCACCTCATTTCTTTTCCTTTCTAAGTTCCTTGTTTCAGGCAAAGTTGAAGCTTTCAAGAAATGGCCTTAATTCCTGCTCAGAAAGAATATGTATCTTATCTATTTCATCCTTTTCAAGCTGACTGCATGGAGTGAGGGGGAAAAAGAAGTCTGGGATATTACCACAAGATTCAAATGCAATCCTACCAATCCTACCAATTTCACCACATCTCTTCTGCTATACATATTCAATCTACACTTGCAATTCTTTGCTACCCTTAACAATTGTCTTTATCAAACTTTATTTTGGACAAAATGAAATTCCAATGAAGTTGTTCTGTGAATGTGAGCACTTTTCCTCTTAGGAGAATCTACCTATCATTCATGTTCCTTGGTCCTCTCTCTTTCACTCAAGTAACAGTTTGGGAAAAGTCTTGAGAATAACTTTCCTGTTTGTTGTGTATTCTGGATTTAGATCAATGCCCTTGCCCAAAAAGCACCCTGGTGAACTGAAGGACTTTTTTTGCTTTTCTTTTTGTTTCAGACAGCACTGATTGTTTGGATAAGGAAAATAAAATCAATAACTGATAAACTTCAGTTCAGACAGGCTACATCAGAGTTCTATTGTCAGTTAGCTTGGGCTCAGTAATGGTTATCAGACGGCGGTCCACACAGCCCAATACATATTTGGCATCTCTAGATGCCAAAGACAAAGTTGCTGAATTGTGGTGCATTGGAATTTAATTAATTTAAGAAAATTTATATGCCTGCCCAACTCACCCTCAGTGACTCTGGGCAGTTTACAAGGATAAAAAAAACAATATAAAAACAATGAAAAGTAATAACACCTCCTCCTGGCAACAACAACCAGTCAATCAAATAAGCCAGTTGAAGGGCTCCATCCCTCTCTGGGTGCCCCTGCCCCATGTCTACCAGGTCTTCATGGCCTTGCAAAAGACTGTCAAAGTAGGGCCAATGTTACTCAGGATGTTCCTGAGTAATCCCTATAGAGATTATCTTTATTCTAGGGAATTTATTTATTTCTGTACAGTGTATTTTAGGATTTAGAAGAGAGCAAACAGCAAGATTTTGTTCATTCTATATCCTGATTCATAGCCCAAAGCAGTTAACCTCTGAAACGCTCCTACCTGTCAACAGGGGAAGAGATGTCACTGATGGAGACAGGATCCAAGCTCACAGCAATGGTCTGTGGGTATAAAGAGGGAAAGGGAAATTGCAATGCCAAGCCAGCTCACCTTCTCTCCATGTCTAAGCCATATGTACCAGCCTCACCCAATGCACCTGTGCATGCCAGGGGAAGAATTTCGACTCACCGAAGCAAAGGAATGTTCCGAAACAGTTATTGATTTAGAATGACTCTTGTCAGGCAAGTCCACAAATCCAGAGGAACTTAAGTATCCATCAGTTTCACAATCAGCTGTGAAGGAAAAAAGGAAGATGTAAATTAAGATTTGAGTACCCTTAATCTGATGGCCTCATAAGCTTCCCAGATGACTGCTAATTTTGCCCAGCTTCAAAGTAAATGTCAGATCCCTCCAGAACAAACATTGAGCAAAAAATCTCAGCAAAAACTGACAACAATATTTAAAAGATGCAAGCTGGAGGTTTTCAGGATGCTTGCACAGCTGAGTCAAATTTCAAATGCCTCTCCATCTGGGCATTATAGAAACTCTGGTCCATTATGCTGGAGGGCATTGGTTATATAGTCAGTCATTGGTTGAAGATAGAGATAACAAAACTAATGGATGTGCTTACATGTGGTGGAAGAATAGTTAGGATGATACTGGAATGGCTGGTGCTGGTCAACCTCTGGCTCTTCTGGCTCTGGAGGAAAAGTTGATCCAAGGGCAGAATCGGTAGACCCAGGTGTGGTGCGGGTCGTGGTCTGGACAGGACTGAGAGGCGAGGGGGAGTCCAGGTCCAGCAAATGCAGGATATCAGGAGTCATTGCTAAAGATTGCTCCTGACGCTTCTGCTGTTCCTGAGCTTGTTTGGTCTTCTCACGCTGGCGCTTGATAGCAAGAACTCGCTCTCGCACTGCTTTTGCCACTGGCTTGTAGTCTGCCTCACATACAAAGCCTAGAACCACCTGCATTATGGGTCAGTGAGATGGAGTAGGAAGGAGAGCAGAGCAGGAAGACAGAAAACAGAAGAACAGTCGGACAAGACCAAACACCTTATCTGCTATTTGCAGTACATTCCTCAGAGCAGGCTCTATTGTAGATGTGTAATCTACAAGTTAAGGTAAGTTTTGGATGTGAGTGTGAGGAAGGTTTGTGATTAGATATATTTACACACACAAATCTTTGGTGAGTGTCTGAAACTGTGTGAACAATTCCTGAGCTACTAGCAAACAGCAAGGTAGGCTTATATGGACATTTGCAGAAAAATTTGCATCCAACATGACATTGTAAGGGAACAGATAAAAAGTAAATCTCAGCTGTGATAATTCTCATGACACAGAGTACAATGTGACAGAAAAAGATAATGTGAAACTTCTGTGATTTTAAAATGCATTTTTGAATAAATAATGATTATTCCTATTTTAGGATAAGATACTAACATCCTAAGAGTTAATGGATAGCAACTTCTCTCAGAAGATATACCACTCTTAGGACATGCTAGTACAAAATGCAGTTAAAAAATAAAAAACAGAGGTGCCTCTACTTGAAGTCCCTTATTTATAAAACATTCTAACCTGGAAAGATTTGGAGAAATAGTAGAGAAATTAATGACAGCAAAGTATACCATTTCTTGGGCAACTTCTTCAGCCACATCCTTATATAGCTCAAAGTAAAACTCCAAGGCGTTGTTGTCCTTGTACTTCCCGTGCAGTTTTTTAGTGTCATCCATCCGTAGCCAAAGTTTCAACGTGGTCTTCACATTGTCATCCTCTTCAGCCAGCTCGACGTGGACCCCTGTATCTTCATGGAAGAAGGAATGATCTAGAAGATCCTGGATGGTATATCTGCAGGGAAGATAGGGAAGCAAGTTGAATTTAAACTATTCTGCAAAATGAAGATAACAGAAAGTACGTTTGAATTCACAGATTGTTATTACAATATGACTTAAAGAGGTATCCAGGCTAGGTTCTTCATAAGTACACGAACACCAATCTGTTCCATGCTCTTAACTATATAAACTTACTTCTTAAAATCCTCCCAGATATAAGCAGCATGGAAAAACAGCAGAATTATAAAGTTTAGAGGATAAAGTTCAGTATTAGATTTAACTTGAGGGATGGAAATGAGTGGTGGCTATGACCCATACAGCTTCTTTTTTGTTAGATAGCCTCCTCAATATTCAGCCAGTTGTGAGTGTCTGAAACTGTTGTTTGGGGCTCAAGAAAGCAGAATTTGGGTTTTGCTGTCAGACCAACCCATCCTCCAACCCATTGTCTCCATGACGCAGTTGTTTTCTTCAGTTAGTAGTGACAGTCTCTGAAGTAGCATTAAGAATCTGAGGGTCTTGAATTCCCAGGAAATTTGAGATTTAGGCTGAGAGTATCTTAACTGGTGATTCAGTATTTTATGTCTACCCTGATAATAGGCATATCTCAAATTACAATGCATTTGAACCATGTGATATTTTGAATCTTTGCACTGAGTTGTCTACTTTGGAGAATTAAAAATATATATATTTCCCAATTTGGCTGTCATGTTCTATGTAAGATTCTAAGTGATTTCTAAAACAAGAATACAAGTAGTTCTTGACTTACAACCACAACTAAGCCCAAAATTTCTATTGCTAAGAAAGACAATTGTTAAATGAATTTTGCCCCATTTTACGATCTTCCTTGCCACGGATGTTAAGTGAATCACTGCCATTGTTAAGTTAATAACATGATTGTTAAGTGAACCTGGCTTCCCCATTGACTTTGTTTGTCAGAAGGTTGCAAAAGGGGGTCATTTGACCCTGGGACAATGCAACACCATAAATACATATCAGTTGCCAAGTGCTCAAATTTTGATCATGTGACCATGGGAATGTTGCAATAATTCTAAGTGTGAAAATTGGTCATAAGTCACTTTTTTCAGTGCTGTTGTAACTTTGAATGGTCACTAAATGAAAGGTTCTAATTTGAGGATTACTGTATTTTAAAGGGGTGCAAATAAGTAGTGAATTCTTTCTACCCATTCCTTACCTAGGTCTACTCATAATTTCGACCTATACCTACTCAGATTACTTTTTGTGTTTACCAGATATTGTGAAATTTTTAAATGGGGTGCAACATGCACTTTTATACCCACAGGCAGACTTGTGTGCACAAACGACAACAAATTACCAATATTCACTGATTTATCATAATCATGTGAGCAGCTATGCTGTTCTCTACCTTTCATTTTTGTTCATTCGGATACAACCCTCAATTATCTCCTTTAGTTCAGGCACCTTCACCTTGTAAAAACTGTTTGGTTTCATACCCTGTTTTAAGAAATAAGAGAGGATCAAAAGGGGTCGTGGTAGAAGGGAAACAATGTAAGTTGTATATTGTATTATATTATATACAATATAATATTCAATCTCTTTGTCTCTTATGACAACAAATTTTGCTTGTCTTTCCTGGTGTGAAGAAAAAAGGCAGTTGCTTAGCCCCTTTCTGTTAAAGCTGCTATTTACTGGGCTAAAACACTACATTGATTTGGATGCCTGGAGCCTATTTCAGTTTTCACCAATTTTTTATTTCAGTAAAGATGATTCCAAAATGGGATACAATAAAATAGACTCAGTTAACTCTGATTCTGACTAATGGAACAAGACTTCTATCTAAAATAAAAGTGTTTCCAAATAGGCTGGATTCACATTTATCATTCCTTTTTTACCAACTGAATTCTCAAATTAAACCTAAATAGAATTAGAATGAAATTCCCTCCCCACCTCAACTCACACTGGAAGCTTGCCAAATGCATTTTGAAAATGATTGTCCTGTACCCAGCCAGATACACTTTTGAAGTTTTATGATGTTATAAGAAAAGCATTTAGCCAGAAACTAGGAATAGAGGGTTGCATTCTTCTGAAGTTCAATCCAATTTTATTGTCATAGCTGCTCTTCACCGGTCGTAATTAATAGAATTTTGTTCTAAATCCAAAATTGCACTTAAAAACTCAAAAATTAGAAAGCAATTACAGGAAAGTTCCTTTCCCCCTTTCCAATGCACAAGGACACTGCCAGGAATGCAGAGAAATGAGAGAAGGTGGAGGTTGTACTCTTACCGAGGTAACCTTACGATAGATCTGAGCTGCATTCTGGCATTCTGAATAAGGGTACTCTGAGGTTGCCATTTCAAGCATGCACATGCCAAAGGCATAAACATCCACTGCTTCATCATATTTTTCTTCATACATCTCTGGAGCCATGAATTCAGGGGTTCCTGGAAAAGGAAGAAAAGGATTTACTTGAGACTCAACCATTAAGTGACACCCATGGCAGTGTACAGAACTTCTGAAACTTCAAAAATCTTTAAACCTTGTTTTCCCATCTCCACTTAACTTCTCAGACAATAGTGCCTTAGATCTACACAGTTTTTAAGGAAACCCTGGGCAAAACCCATTCACATTTAACTGTGAGATATACAGGTAGTCCTAGACTTATGGTCACAATTGAACCCAACATTTCTGCTGCTAAGTGAGACACTTGTTAAGTGAATTTTGTCCCATTTTATAAGCTTTCTTGTGACGTTTGTTAAGTGAACCACTGCAGTTGTTAACCTAATAACACGTTCCCCATTGATTTTGCTCATCAGGACACTGTAACTTTCATAAATATGAGTCAGTTGCCAAGAGACATGTGACCAAGGGGATGCTGCAGTGGAAAATGCTCATATGTCTCTTTTTTCAGTGTTCCTTGTAACTTTGAATGGTCATTAAATGAACCATTGTAAGTCAAAGACTACCTATATAAAGGCTATAAATGATGCATTTAGCTCAATGTGAACAGTAACACATTATCAAAGCAGCCTTCTGAGAATCAAGAAATACTTAAAGTAACAATTCTGTCCCTTGAGGTTTTGCTTAAAAGATTGCCTCTTTCATAGAAATAATAGAATAGAATAGAATAATAGAATAAGGAATAGAATAGAATAGAATAGAACAGAACAGAATGCATAAGTCCATAAGCTCTCAGCATGCATAAGCTCCCAGCAAAGTTCTGTCTTTTAATACTACTATCTGGGCAAATCATGTTTATTTCCAGATTTTGGAAGCAAATAGATCCGAATGTCTTAGAGAGGTAATCCAAATAAATCAATATATTCTGCTATGCATTCTTTACCCATCAATACCTATGACACTCTTGGCAAATGAAGCACGTTTAAGTGTGGCCAAACCAAGATCTCCAATTTTGACTGAGCCAGTAGGGCCTGTGATAAAGACATTATCACATTTCAGGTCCCGATGGATGATTGGAGGGGATCGTGTGTGTAGAAAATGGAGTCCTCGAAGAATCTGTCTGCTCCATCTCTGCAGAACTTTCATCTTCATCTCCTTGAATCGTTTCAAATATCTACAAAAAAAAAAAGAGAGAGAGAGAGAGATTTGGTTCAGAGCCATCTCATCATCATTGCTGACTGTGGGCCACAATAGGCAGAACCTAAATGTTTTTAAAATGCCAAAGGTATTGATGAGTCAAGAGCCCCAAAAACAGTGTTCCCAAACAACCCCATGATGTCTAGCCTACTCAGTGATCTAATCATATGCTGATGGCTGATGTTTAATAGAAAATTTAAAAAAAGGGGAATAACATGAAGTTTCTTTATCTTTGAATTTTGTGAAGTTCTATGAAATAATAAAAATAAAGCAAGATAAAATTTCCAATTTAATTGTTTTAGAAATATTTCTCTTTTATGATTTTAATGCTTTTAATTGTGTAACTTTCCAGTCACTGATGAGATGAGCAGAATAAATGAATGAATGAATGCCATATAGTTCATGAAAGTGCCTTAAAAAGAAACACAACCCAATGAGAATGAATGTGAGGGCACTCTGGCCACAACATCTATCATCCCACTGATGACCAGAGATGATTCAACCAATCTAGCTGGCTAGCTGGCTGTCTCCTTCCTCTCCTACTGCTCCATATGCATCCCTCCCAAAGTTGCGCTCTTGGTAAAAGATGACAATCATCTGAAATACAATGCACCAATCTTTGGTTTAAATATACCTCCAGAACTGAATATTGGAAACTATATGAATTGCAGATTCAAACTTGTTTGTAGTCTGACAAAAATCACCAATTATCTTTAAAAGAAAAACTTCCTTTCATTGTCCTACAACAAGGGTCTTCAAACTTGGCAAGTTTAAAACTTGTAGACTTCAACTCCCAGAATTCCTGAGCTAACGTGAATGGAGGAGGAATTCTGGGAGTTTAAGTCCAAAAGTCTTAAAACTGTCAAGTTTGAAGACCCCTGTCCTACAATAGCAGAGTGGTCCTCATTTGAATCCTATTCCCACACTGATTTATTGCAAGCACTGTCTTTGCAAGCAATCAGCATTTGGGGAAAAGATTTGTTGGTTAGCAATTAAAGAAAAATATGCAGGAAGATCTGAGGATCTGAGTTCAGACACTTCTTTTTCTTCAGAGTAAAGAAGTATCAGGCAATCTTTGAAATGTTTTCTAGAGAAGTAGAAATATTGTTATTTTCCTGCACAATGAGTGTGGTTTGTAGACCTGTCCTTTAAGACAGGAGATGGGCTAAAAAATGCCCCTCCCTGAAAAAAAACCCTCAACATAGCCCCTTCCAAGGCTGCTTGTCATCCCAGCCACCCATTCCCATCCAATCTGTTCTGTGCTCACGTTTTGAGGGTGCCCGAGGTCATGAGTTCTGTCACCAGCACAATGCAGACTTGACCTTTGATGGAAGACTTCCATGAGTCATAGAAACGGACAATGTTAGGGTGTTGGAGTCCCTTCAGCATCTCTACCTCCTCACTGAAACGCTGCCTTTCCATTTTGGACAATTTCCGTGTCTGATAAACATGAAGAAAAGAGAAAGAAGCTCAAGAGCCCATTGACATTTTTGAGGCAGATGAATTCACATCAATGTTCTGTATTAAGATTAAAATTAAGATTTTAGACATTGAAGTTAAATTTTCACATTTTAAAATACTCACATTTCATTTCAAACTGGAATTTTGAGAGACATTTTTATTCACAATATTCACCTCCAAGGAATGAATCCTTTGAAGAGAATAAATTTCCTCTGTCTTACTTTTCCAGATATTCTCCTAAGTGGAGTATTAAAAATCCATCAATGCTATTTATCCCTCTTAGCTCTCCCAGATTAGTTACCTTTATCTTAGTGGAATAACTATTGATCTCTGA
This sequence comes from Pseudonaja textilis, assembly GCF_049901715.1. Classification (NCBI taxonomy): domain Eukaryota; kingdom Metazoa; phylum Chordata; class Lepidosauria; order Squamata; family Elapidae; genus Pseudonaja; species Pseudonaja textilis. The sequence continues at coordinate 85,892,593 of NC_142008.1, read as the reverse complement.
GCATCAGAAACTTATTATATGAAACACAACCAAAACTGTTGCCAGCAGCCAACTATACATGATTATCTGTGCGATACCCTTTACAATCTTCATATACAATGAAGACTTCACAATTAGTTTTCATTTGTCCATCCTGGCCTTCACCCTGTTAATCTTCCAGGATCTCAGACATTGGTGAGCTCTCCAATTAGGTTCATATTCCTCACAAGCTGTTTTTTTAAATATATAAAATATATATTTAAGTGGCTTTGTCCCATTTTCTGCTTTTGCTGCCTGAGATAATTAACTCATATCTTATTTAATATTTATCCTAACATTTTTATATATAGAACTGAGATGCTTATTCCTCATAGACCTCACCTGTAAGCAGAGGTGGTATTCAGTAGGTTCTGACCAGTTCTGGAGAACTGGTAGCGGAAATTTTGAGTAGTTCAGAGAACTGGCAAATACTACCTCTGACTGGAGATTTTATAGTATCCTTCCCTTGCCATGCCCACTAAGCCATGCCCACAGAACTGGTAGTAAAAAAAAGTTGAATCCCACCAATGCCTGCAAGTTTGCCATACTGTTTTATTCATGTCTGTCTCTTAGTTAACATTTTCTATAGTAATTGCTCCAGTCAGCTGGAGACTATATAAACAAGAGATTGAGGTCCACTAGATATTGGCATGGAAAATTAAACAGAGTCAAGTCATCCTCTTAGGAAAATTGAATTTTGAGGGTATTTTTATTCATAATTTTTTTAAATCAGAAGAGTGGTCAGTAAATGGTGATTAAAGAGAACATGTAGACAATGTATACTTCTTTGAGAAAGCACATTCTGACCTACACAGCTGCATCAGTATTCTTTCCTAAACTTACTTGACATTTTAACTAAGCACTGAACTCAACTGTGAATAACACAGATATTGGGAAAATATAGAAAATATGTAGTATATTTGAATCAAGTAGTTAGAACAAGGACCCAAAGTCTTTCTGAATTTACCTCTGTTTTCACCCCATCATACCTCATCACCTGCTACAAAAGAAAAGCCAGACAGAGCCTTCCTCAATTCACAGGCTATAATGAGCATAAATTAAGTAGAAAATGGGAGGTCAAAGTGAAGAATTAGACCTGATCTATCTATGCAAAATGTGAGGCATAATTAGAACTGATTCTGATAAATTAGGAGCTTGAATTTATAAATGTTCCTTTATATCAGGGTTGTGCAACTTCTGCAACTCAAAGAGTCAGACCAGGCATTCTGTGGCCTGCTGACAAATATACAACGAAGAATGTGAGGTCAGAACCTAAAATGGGATAGATTTAGGAGATATAGGTGCTTTGAAGAGGGTCTAAAGGGTGGAATATATGTCATAAGCTTTATGCAATCAGCAGGATACTTCTTTGGTAATGTTTTTCCTGTAACAGTCCAGACAGTCTGCCTACGTACAATATTTGATATTCATTTCAAAAGACCATGTTAGGTAGGAGAGAAATCCAGCCAGCTGAAATCTGGTACTATCCAGTCTGTACCAGCATCAAATTACAAACTAGTGGTCCCTGAGGGAATACTTATTTCAAACATAAAACCAGAAACAAGTACAAAGTCCAGCAGAGCCGATAATCACTTGATATTTTATTGCTTTTTCAGTCTTCACCACAGCATGTACAGTAATTTATCCAATCTCTCTCTTGTAGAAGAAAGCACTGGAGGAAGACTTTACAAATTTAATGCTGAATGCATTTGTTTTTTTCAACTAGGAAGCAAAGTGGCATTATCTGAAAGTCCTGTGGAAACTCCTTGACTATCATTGCCAAAACACATAGCAGAAGTACCAAACTCCCCAAATTAATGCTCATTTCCCTGACATCCAGCAAAGAACCAAGACCCAGAAGAAGGTTCTGAAAGATAGGGAAGATAACATAAAAAGCCCTGAATCCTGGACTCATTTTGCCATTCTTGTGAAGAGAAAGAAGTCTAGAGCAAACTTTATCAATCCTGCTTTCCCAGGTTCATTTTACAGCTACAGAAAAGGAGATCTCTCATATGAAGATACAGATTAGACACTTAGAAGATCACAGTCATTCTCATTCAAGCAACCTGTTCTTCTATTAGCTACTGTATTTCCCTACGTGCATTGGCTAGGTTGCCTTTGAAAAAGCTGCAGGAGAAGGAGAACTAGAGAGGTAGGCAATGGCAGTAATCCAATTATTTTTCTTGCAAACCAGAATTGGATCCAATTGGCTAAGTACCAAAACTTTTTGGGGGGTTAAAAAAAAAATTGACCTCACCCCTTTCCTAAGAGGTCTGTAGGGGGCGTGCATAAGCACACCAACATGCCTACTGTCCCTGTCCTATTGTTTCTTTTTATTTTTCTTATATGTATCCATTTCGTGTATTCATATTATACCTGTTATCTTATACTCTCTTGACAAAAATAAAATAAATAAAAATAAATAAATAAAACTGCTGCCACCACCAAGTTCTTTGTTCCATCCACTCAGAGGCAGCATTTGGGTTGGAGAAGCAGACTTGTTAAGAAATTGTATGCATGTGTATGCATGTGTGTATTTGCAAGAGGAAGAAAGAGAGAAGAGCTAAAGTCCCAGGAAAAAAAACACCACACAACAGTCCATGCCTGCCCTCTTCCATACCCCAGTAAGCATATTTGGAAAAGAAACAACAGGGAAACAGATGAAATGTGTTAAAAAGAGGCAGTTTTGCCAGAAGGATAGTGTCTATGATGGCCCTGTGCCCACCTGTTAGACCACACTTCCTCCCTGTGCCGGCAGGAACCGCCTCACCTCCTCATTGGCCAGAACCTCTGGTGGAGCTGGAGTTGGATCATATTTTTATACTTTGGGGTGTTTATGAAGTTTTGCTACAAATGCAGCTGTGTGCCATCAGCCACTGTGAAAGCTTCATTGTATGCAGTTCAGGAGGGGCCAGAAAAAGAAATCCAGAGCTGGAACAACTTTATAAATAAGGAACTTCTATAGAAAGGAACATACTTGCAATTTTCATGGAGGTGCAACCGTTACACAGGAGGCTTATTCCCTCATGAGAGGTGTTCTGAATTAATTTCTATGATAAACAATGCGACCTCCCCCAATAGGAAGACCCAGCATGTTTTCTAGGCATAAAATCAAATTAAGCCCCTCCCCCCAAATTTAGGCCTATTATAAAACATGCAAAACGGGGGGAAGGGTGGGGGGACTTGCTGTTAGGAGCGCCACGCGCGCAGCAATTCCTCGCCACCAGCTGCTCCTAATGGGCAATCATGGCAGAACACGGAGAGCTCCCTACTCCTGCCAAGCAACTTTGCGGCAGACCCAAGACCTTCAGCACCCGCCGCTATTGATTTCCCTTCTGCCCATGCCGCCGCCGCGTTTGGAGCTGCCACTTCCACGTTTGGAGCACCACTGCTGTTTGGAGCACCACTGCCGTTTGGAGCTGCTGCTTCTGCATTTGGAGCTGCTGCTGCGTTTGGAGCTGCTGCTTCCACTTTTGGAGCACTGCTGCTGTTTGGAGCTGCCGCTTCTGCCTTTGGAGCTGCTGCCGCCTTTGGAGCACTGCCGCTGTTTGGAGTTGCCATGTCTGCATTTGGAGCTACTGCCGCATTTGGATCTGCCGCTTCTGCGTTTGGAGCACTGCCGCTGTTTGGAGCACCACCACCATTTGGAGCGCCGCCACCACTCCAAACACAGTGGCAGCTCCAAATGCAGAAGTGGCAGCTCCAAACATGATGGCGGTGCTCCAAAAGGTGGCGGCACTCCAAATGGCAGTGGCACTCCAAACACGGAAGCTCCAAACATGGCGGCGGAATGGGCAGAAGGGAAAGCAACAGTAGCAGGTGCCAAAGGTCTTGGGTCTGCAGCAAAGGTGTTTGGTGGGAGTAGGGAGCTCTCTGTGCTTCGCCATGATCACCCATTAGGAGCAGCTGGTGGCGAGGCTGCCCGTGGGGCACTCTAGATAAGGATGCAAGGGGGGGAATTAAGTCACCCCCGAAAAGACGGCCTAGCTGTTTTTTCGGGGCCCAAAAAAATATAAGACCCAGCCTTATTTTATGAGAAACATGGTAATTATATTCATATATCACACAAAAACCACGATATATTTAACTATGATTTGTTAAATAAGTCATAACTAGTTAGTTTACACTACATCTGTATTTACAAAGCACAGTGGCTGGGTTCTTATAACAAGCCCAAATCACATTATGGCCTAATGTAACATAGGACCTCCCATCTACATCACAGGACTATGTTTCTAAATAAGCTCTAAAAAGCCAGCTTAGAAGCAATTAGAAATGGGAAAAATTAGTTTGCATGATATTCTATTAAATTTCCTAAATGAATAGACACACAACAAATATACTTACAAGAGTAAACACATTAGGACTATGGTATAATTGCAAAATATGTGAAATGCTGTGAAAACATTAAAACAGCACTTAAGAAAAGTTCTTAGAAAAAAATCATATATTTGAAAAAGCCAATATGAAAATACATTTCTTAAATAGTACGGAAATGTATGCATGTCTGTACCGCTTAAGAATTTTCTGGTACATATATAGAGCAAAAGCAAAGCCAATTTAGCTTTATAGATTTATCTTTTACTAGAAGCAAGTCTACCTAATTTGGAAGATTTGCCTCTTGATATTAGAAGCATAAGGAGTGAATTCTTTAAAAGAAAACAAATTAATAATGAATACCTGTATGAATTTGACATCTATTATATGAGAATTTGATTTGTCTTTAAAAAAGGAGACCAGTTTTCTGAAATATTCAAATCTTGAGATTTCTACTCCCTAAGTCTAGGCAGACCCATTTCAGCTTAGCTAGTCCTTTAGAAGGGAGGTTCATAAGCAATTTATCTCCCTAGAAATACCTTCCATATTATTCATTCCTATTCTGAAGGAAGAAAGGGTGTGTCAACACAAAATGTCTGGCCACGGACATCACCTGGATTCTTTTAAAATGCCCAGTGACTCTCTAAACTTACAGCACCAGTTGTAGGAGATGACCAGCCTGAGCCTGAAGGAGGGGTCAAACATGTCATCAGTCATGAGTTCTTGCACACTCATAAAAGATCTAAGCCCACCTTGAATTCCTTCTACCGATTCCTATCTCTTGCTAATTTTCCTTCGCCATTAGTAGATAGTAGACAGTTCAAGCTTACAACAAATCTTTAAAATAAATAAATCTGAACTGTCTGAATCTCCCGATTTTATTGGTGCTTGACACCACCCATACAAAGCGATTGAGTTGCTACTGACAAAATTAACTTATTAGATTGTCAGCTACCAAGATGTTTTAGTTTATAATAAATAGTAAAATCAAAAGTCAATGCGAATAAGTTAAAAACAATTACCAACATCAGTTAAAATTACTGTCCATGGTTAACTTAATAAAAATTAAAATCCATGGTTAAAGATTTTATCCAAAGCAAAGTTTCTTTGGACAGTGAGATGGGTGGCATAATACATTTAATTAATTAATGAAAAGCATGTTTCAAAGCCCCATTAGAAGCCAACAAAATGCTGAGGTCTCTCAGTTTAAGAGGGCATAGTAGTGTGTTAAAGGCAGATGTAGAAAAGGCTGAACAGAACTGCCATGAGGTGACCTTTTGGCAACTATAAACCAGCTCCTCGGGTTACTTCAATGAAACATGGGGCAAACAAGGGAAGGGAATCACATGGAAAAAGATGCCTTTCCAAAATCAGATTAATGGAAGGTATAATTTGCTGCTTGATCAATTTCTTAGACAATACATGAACATCCATTGATTTGTTTTCATTAACAAGGCAAGATTCAGGGTGCACCCCCATCTGGAGGGACTAGTCTTCTTTTCCATTGCTTGATAAACTATTAGTTTTTGTAGAAATACTGGTTGTCTAAACTAACCTACCCCCAATTACAAACTGGTAAGATGAAGGCTGGTACATGTGATTTGACAAATGAGACTTACTGTAATTTCTTTGTTTCACTGTTTTGAGCATCCCAGAGTCAATGAGAGTTAGGCAGTATACATGTTTAATAAATTGGACACGCAGTCATACAGATGTTTAGACTGGATTTGGCATTTTTATTTATCAAGTTTTGGAATTGGAAGAGGTTTCTGTTTGATGGTATTAAAGATCTCATCGTAGGATATTAGCTGTTCAAAATAAAGGATATATTTTGCAATTGACTGGAGGTGATTGTCAATGCCAGTGGCGTTTATTATTATATCATTATTATTACGAGATCTACAGTAGATGTTTATCCACAGAAGCAAGTGTGTGTTTAGAAGCTTTATTTCTTTCTTCCTTGCAAATTTGCCATCTACTTCTCAGGAGAGGAACACAGCTAGCCCAAGGATTCCTTCTCAGAGGCAGGACCACAGATCAGATCTTAAGACAAGAGGTAGGGCATTGGGTTCAAATAACAGCTGTCTGAAAAGCTGACACCCAGCCAATACTATTCCAGGCCTTTGCTGCAGCTTCAGGTAATTGATATGGACCAAGTTTGAAGATGGATATCTCTTAATCTTGGACTTGATCAAGAATGCCTGGCCCAGAAAGGGTACCTCCTTGTAATGATACCTTCAACATTTACACTTACAGACTCTTCATATTGCAGCATTCTTCTCCAACTAGATTCGCTTAGAACAAGATAACAGTTTTTGTAATACAGACCAGTGAAGATTCAAAGGGGGCAAAAGAAATGAATGGGGATTTACTCATAGGTTACCTTCTAGTCTACAAACACACGTGTTCTCAATACTGAAACTACTTTAAATTCTAGGTTTTGCTCTAGTTGTAGAAATAACTAAAGAAAATTGTCTCTGCATATACACTGACCTTTTTTCCCATTCTGCAAAACCCTGGTTTAGTGAGGGCAGTTTTTCCAGTTATGGGATCCCCCTTCTCTTGTTTTAAAATCAGCCACTGCCAATTCATACTATCCACTCACACTATTTAAGAATCTCAGAGCTGAGAGAATTGTGCAAGAACCCTAAGCAGAGTAGCTGTAGTTAAAGAAAGGAAATGTGGTCAAAACATTTGGAATAATGGAGATAGGGAAGAGGTGGCATATAAATTATATTGCAATGGATGAATTAAGTAACACACCAACATTTTACATAATGAACTGGTGATTGTATTATCTTTTCCCATGTCGTTAAAGAAGCACAGAGTCATTCCTGGCATTTTCCATTATTTCTTAGAAATAGTGCTCTCTAAATATTTCACAGAAGTCCTGTTTCCCAGGCACCTACTTGACTGGAATTAAACAAATTGTGAGGAAGAAATACATATGTCTATAATATTATTTATTGAGAATTATTGGTCTTAAAATTTTAAGATACAAGCATACAAACTATAATAACACAGGGACTAGTGGGCAAATTGCAGTATCTGAAAAACTTAAGCATATAGGAATAATTATAATTACTACTGTTTTAAAGTCATTGCACCCAAAATAGCAATGTTTGCACTTATGAATGTATTTATTGAATCCTGAATCCTTAAAGCATTGCTTTAATATTTGCAAGAAGTCACTTCAATAAATATTTATCCTCTCCTGACATCCTCACCACTTTTCTTCCCTATACTTTCCCCACCCCATAAAAGAGGGCAGGCATAAAATTGTTGCTTGAGCCTGACTTCTGGAAACCAGAAATAGACTCAGACAGCCCATTTTGGATGAAGAGTCTGGGTACCAACTGCTTAGGTTTGTGGTTTGCTGACCACAGATATTTTAATAGGTAACAAAATGAACATTTGCAAGGAAAAAAATAGGACAGAAGTTTATTTAAAGAACAAGTGACAGAAAATCCTGTGTTTCTACAAAAGTCTGCACAGTACAGGAACTGTTTTAAATAAAAAAGAGAAAGAGGGGGAGAGAGAGAGAGAGAGAAAGAGAAAGAGAAAATATTGTAAATCTTGTTCAGGTTTGGCTTCCTGCATAGCATCTGCAAACTGGAGAACATCGGTGGATTACTCATGGCCTGCGATTCCTATTAAACTCTTCAGCCTCCTACAATTATATCAATAAAATCGGGGCCAGCTGATAAAGAAAATATATCCATCCAGTCAATCATTTACCAATTAAAAATAACTTTTTCCCAAAAGATCTCGAGTAGCTTTGCTTGAGTGCAAGAAGTTTAAATCTATTCCAGAGTAGCACTGAGGAGCTAATTCTGTATTTGAAAGAAGCCCAGAGACCACCTTTGTACTAAAACCATGCACCAGACCAGACCAAAAGGATTAGTTCTCTGTCCAAACCTGCCCAATAGAGGCAGCCAACATTATGCCCCCTGGTTTTCTTCTGACTGAAGGACCATGGATACCATTTAAATTCAGGCATGAGAAAGACCATTGTTAACTTTGAGTACGTATACAGTGTTTTTTCTTAGTATTTACTAAATAAGCATCAACTTCGCAACCTTGATGTGAAAAGAAAAAGTTCAAGGTTACACTATGTCACTTTGAGGCAAGACTCAGTCAACATCCTAATTCCCATCCAAGAAAATTGCTTTCTTACCACCAAATGTATTCCCTTTATTTACTGTAAGTGTATTAAATAGGACGGCAAGGAATACAACAGGATGCAGATTCCCAGAAACAATTTTAAAACTATAATACAACTTCTTCATAGTTAATAAAGATTTATCCCCTCCCCCTGCAGTATAATCATCAAAGCACTTGCCAGGGATTTCTAATAAGGCTAGACCAGTAGAAAAAAGAATGTGGGAGAAATAATCAAGGTCTACCTAATTTCAGGGCGTAAGCATTAAGAAAAGCTAAGAGTTTAAGGTGTTCTTGTCTTGTACTCAGCTAGAGGGCTATCTGCATACGCTAATGACTTCAAGGATATTTACCTTATTTGCAGATAAGAATTTAATCCAGCTGTGACTGTGACTTGCAGGAAAGTGAGATAGGTCTAGACAGCAATGAGTTCCAAGGTGTGAAACAAAGCTCATAATATGCTAATCCTAAATAAGGTGATACAAGCCTGCCTGAGTTTTAAAAAATCCAAATTGGACATATAGAGGCAAAGAACAATATTATTCACTTTTCTGGATGTAACAAGAATTGGGAATTCATGGTCTGAATACATTTTTTTACTTGACAGAAAGGAAGAACAGCCAAAAGCAGACAATTATTATGCAGAAACAATAAGTGGATTCCAGAATTTCAAATATTTAACGAATCTTCAATCTTTGGACATCAGTTGCATCATCACAAGTTCTTTATTTGCTTACCATCAAATGAATGAAATTATCACTTAACTTTTTGTTAACTACTGAGGAAAAATAAGTCAATGCATCTATCCAAAAGAACTGCATATTTTCTCAAAAGATGATAATCCTGAATTTAAGAGAAACTACAATGAAAAGGCAGAGCAAACACACTGAGAAAAATCATTGGCTTTCATTACCAGATTCTCAAACCACCTATGACAACTTCTCCTTTTTAAAGATTTATTATTAAAAAAAAAATCTTTTTTCTTCCAGGTAAAAACAATAAGTTGATATAAATAGATGTAAAAATTAGCAGGATTCAGAACCAGGGGCCTGGAAGATTTCATTTTGATGAATTAAAATGATAATTCTTCAATTAAAATATCAGATGGATTGGAATTGCTTAATTTATAGTAAATTTAATTATATGCTTTAAGAATTCAATCAAATGGGTGTTAATGTACCACAATAAATGAGTTAGATTTCTAGATGTTACAAATTTTTATATGCACAGATTCAGTTTGCATGAAACAGATTCATACCTCATAATGGCCCTTGCACCTTCTGTTAATGTTAATGTCATTGTGACACTTGCTGTTAATGATATCATTTAAAAATTATATGATATAATCATTTTCTACACAGTTTACTGCTAAACTGTGACCTAGATTTAGAAAAGCTGCTAAGGCTCACTGAACTACATACCCACATTTTTATTTATCAGATTTGTATGCTGCCAATTTCATTATGATATAGCAGGTTACAATCACTGTCTTTACATATAAATATTTGCTTGTTTGTTTCAATTTGTATGACCATTTATATATCATGACTCTGGGTAGCTAATAATGGTTAAAAACACAGCACACAACATAGTGAATACAAATTAACATTCACATGAAATGTGTATATTACAACATCCAAGGAGGAGGAGGAGAGAAGAAATAGGAACATTATAAAAACAATGACAATACCCGGCCTAAGCCATATCATACTAATTTTTTTGTGCCTTTGAGACAGTGTTGACTCCTAATAACTGTCTGGACTAGTCTCTGCTGCTTTGTTGGCAAGATATTCAGAAGTGGTGCCATTGTCTGCTTCCTTGGGTTGAACAAGAACTGGCCCTGGCCCAAGATAGACCTAACTGGCTTTGGGCCTAAGGCAGGATTAGAACTCAAAATCTCCTGCTTTCCAGCCTGGTGCCTTTAATATTACATTAAACCGATTCTCCATAATAAATTAATATATTAGAATGCAATATTCTTAGAGCAATGTATACTGTGTAACAGTACATTAAATTCAAATGTGAAACTTCCTCCAGGATAATTCATTCTTTATTATTTTCTAGAAGGACATGAATCTGGCAACTAATCTGTAAACCATTCAGAATCACCTGGATATTGAGATGGGCCTACGTTTGACAAAAAAGCAAACGAAGAGACAATTTACGGGAAAAAATTTCCATGCTGTTGGTGCTACAATTGAAAGGTATAATCTCTTTGCTGCGATGCTCTTGATTTCCTTAAAAGTGAGATTACCAGGAGCTTTTCCTGTGTTACACGTGCTGGATGAATTGGTTCTGTTTTGAGGAAATACTATAAGGCTGTGATGGTGAACCTATGGCATGCCTGCCACAGGTGGCACACAGAGCCATTTGTGCAGGCATGCAAGCCCCAGTCAAACTTACCTGCACTGCACATGCACCTCAGTGGTGGGATTCAAATGTTTTTACTACCGGTCCTGTGGGCGTGGTTTGGTGGGTGTGGCAGGGGAAGGTTACTGTACAATCCCATTCCCTCCCACCCCACTAACCCGCTTTCCAGCTCTGTTCTCCTGTGCAGGGCAACAAAAGAAGACCCAGCCGATCACCTGGGACTCGGGAGGTAGAGAATAGATGGGGACGGGGCCAGTCAGAGGTGGTATTTGCCAGTTCTCCAAACTACTCAAAATTTCCGCAGTCGGTTCTCCAGAACTGGTCAGAACCTGCTGGATACCACCTCTGGTGCACCTCCCAGATGGTTTTCAGCCTGTTTTAGGCATTTTTCAGCCTCCCAGAAGCTTGAGGGAAGCCTCTGCAGCCTTTGGAGGCTGAAAAACAGGCCTGTTTCATCACTTCCGGTACTTCCGGATTTCTCACGTCCGGTATTTGGAGGCCGAAAAACAAGGCTGCAGAGGCTTCCCTTGAGCCTCTGGGAGGCTGAAAAAGGTCTCAAATGGGCCAAAAATCAGCTGGGAAGCACGCACAATGCAGGTAAAGGGTGATGGGGGGGATATTGCATGTGCATGCACAGGGGGGCAGGGGGCATTAGATTGTGGGAGCCAACACACCTGCATGCTATTGTGCACATGCATGCTTTCAGCATACCACAACAAAAAAGTTCACCATCACTGGAGTTCCGGTTTGCAGGGCTTCGGCGTCAGGCAGGAATCCGCGATCGTGCACAGTTTCTGCCTGGGCTTGCCGCTGGAGCGCCCCGAGCCAGCTGGCTTTGGGACTAAGCCACCCCATAGAGGTGGTGAAGAGGGGGGAGATCGCCAGCAGGGTCGAGGAGAGCCACATCTCTCCTCCTCAGCTGGCCAAACTCCCTTTCCCGAAGGCGGTAAGAGCGATGGTCAGAAATGGCCACCTCAAAGAAGCACTCAGCCGGAAAAGAAAGTGCAGGAGGAAGGTAAGAAGTGAAAGTTTTGGCTGACCTGGATAAAAAGCAACAACTAAGGTACCCTGGAATTTAAATTTTATAAAAGATAACATCGCTCCCAAAGAAGAATCAGAAGCAGCGAAAGAAAGTGAAAAGGGAAAATTTTTTTTCTTCTTCACTCTCCTTCCTCACATTGACAATGAAGAGAGCTGAATAAGAAATCAGAAAAATCTGCTTTGGCACCAATAGGTAATTAAGCTGAAAATATAATTAAATGCCAAAGGGACAATAAAGATTTCTGGACACTAAAAAATTGCTTTTTTTGCTATAAGTGGGAAGGGAGAGGAAAAGAATAAGGGCAGGATTTGGAAGGAGGAGACTGCCTGGAATTCAAAAGGATTTAAAATTAAATCTCAATAAGAGTTCTAAAAGATACGTTTTAACTGGAACTTTGTAACTAAATAGTAACCCCAGGAAGAGAAAGTGAAAGAAGAAGAAAGTGTAAAAAGAAACAGCTTGTGTGTATTTGGATTGCTTGGTGACTTTGGGATTTCTGGAAATTATATTTGAATGACTAAAAACAATTGGGTGGTTGTTTAAAAAATTCTACAATGGCATCACTTCTGAATGAACTGAAAAATGGAATTTGAAAAATATAAAGAAGAGACACAAGAAGGGAAGGGCTCTTTGGCTCTGTTTTTCAATTCTTAGAAATGGCAATCTGCGTCTACAAGAAACAACAAGAAAAGACTGCGCAACAAGAAGATTGGGACAAAGAAGTAGCCATCTTTAATGAACAAGTAACTCTATCTGGGGAAGAAAGGGGAAAGCGGAGGAAAGAGAATGGAGAAGTTAAGACTTAATAAACAGCCAAAAAAGGGAAAAATAATGTGAATTGGTATGGATTGTTGTTTTAATTATATTATATATTTATATATTTTTTTCTTTTCAAAATACAGTGTGTAGTTTTAGAATGTACCAAGCAGAATCTGAACGGAAGTTATGTATTATATTAAGTGTTATAATTTTAGGGGAAAGATATAAAGGCGTCATACTCCAATCAGTGATTACAGGAGAAATTTTGTTTAATGAGAAAAGATAGTAGACAATTGAAATAGGACAGACAAAGAATATAAGTACAATGATTTGAATTGAGATGAAATAAATGAATTAAAATTAAGAAAGTTAAAAGAGGGGAGAAGCTATATAGAAAATGTAGAATAGTAATAAGATATGGAATGGAATATAAAAATGAACTTGAATTTGTGTCTGTACGAAGAGATGTAACCCGGGATCATACTGCTTTCAAAAAAGATGTTTTATGTTTTTATGTTTTGTTTGTTTGTTTTTAAAAATCAATAAAATTAAAAAAAAAAAAGTTCACCATCACTGCTATAAAGTATTTTTGCTATCAAGTCTTATAAGCTTTGTAGTCAAAATCAGCATTTAGAACTGCACAGATAAATTTATAGGCAACCAGAGATCATTGGTATAATATGTTCTTGGTAGTTAATAAATACCTATCAGCAATTCATACTGCTGCATTCAATACTAACAGTAACTTCTGTTTGATTTTTCAGAAGCATCCTCATATACAATAGATTGTAATAAATAATAATCAACCTTAGTCATGTTGAACCAGAAAAACTTGATTAAAAAAATAAACTAAAAAAAAATTAAAAACAAAATTATAGAGAAAAGAAACATTGGGTTAAATCTTGTCTTTATAAAAAGACAGAGATAATAATAATAGGAGGTGTGTGTGGCATGGTTGAGCTGCCATGTTACATGGAGACAAATACTGTAGTAAATTCTCAAATAATCTGTTTTAATAAGCATATTGTAGTGGCTGCCTTTAGATTCAAGAAACTTCTAACATTTCCATAGAAATGACAACCAAGAAATTGCTTCAACAATAGCTGCAAGCACATTTGCTAGAATATAACATGTCTAAAATCCATCGTTGCTCTAATAAATTGGACATTCCTGGTCGATGTGGTATGAGATTTGATAAAATTTGCACAAAGGCTAAATTATCTAAAAGAGCTGTACTGAAATAATGCAAAGGTCTGGTTTTAGAGGGAGCTATGATCAACCAATCATGCATAAAAGGAAACATATAATTCCAAAAACAGAAGCAATTATTGCCATGTACTTGGTGAATAAAAGAATACATGTGTGCATTTGTATGTGTGTGTTTGCATGACACTCTTACGAAGTTGTGGAAATAAGCATCCTTTGTTCATGTACTGAAACTACTCTTTTTTGTAGACTTGGGAGATTGTGGACAAAAATTCAAATTAGGAGAAATTTCTACATAAGCAAAATTAAAATGTTGAGATTGTGAATTACAGCAAACAGATAGATTTATCTCCTCCTTCTGCAAAATATACATTTCCTTCTTCAGAGCAGGTAAAGTGTGGATAATTGGAAAATGCTTTTCAAGGGGAGATGGTCATAGTCTATATTTGGTAGTTATATCTGCAATCATTAAAATTCATCTGTCCATGATGACCCTTGCCTATTCCTAAGGAAAGTGAGCAAATATTTCTTCAACATGGATTAGGATCCCCACTGAGATAAAAGAAATGCAAGTTAATATTCAAAGGCAAGTCCTCCGTACAGAAGCAGTCTTCTTAGTTGAATCCAGGGATCTAAACTAAGCAATTCATGCCTTCTTGGAGTAATAGGTTTAGCCATAGCCTAGTGATGCAACCTACCATGTGACTAGTCATATTAATGTTTTGTATGACTACATGTTTTATTCTGAAAAATCTTACCCAATTTCCTCTTGTCCCCAGGCAAATAATTTAGGAACACTGAGGTTTTCGTCCAAAAAAAGAATTAATATCTCACCATGCTTGTTATGCATTATGACAGATTCACTCATTAAACTTAGTCCATTGGTTGCAATTTCCTACTTTCTCTACCTGAGTGTGCAGCAGAGATCTTTCTCTCTGATATTCCATATCTGATCCCACAATACTGGAGTCCAGGGTTTAATGCTGAAATAAAATTCCTGGATACAATATAATTTTCCAGAAACTTAAAAGTGGGGTATGCTGAGAAAGGGTCCAAGAGCCATTTTATAGGGATTCTGGTTCACCTCACTAAAACATTAATGCCCCTTATTGCCCATTGGCTGAACTTTTGGGAAATAAAAATATTTAACCCCTTCAGAGCCCAATGAGAGAAGAAGCATACAAATAAATATTGCAGTTTTTTTTTAAAGAGAAGAAAAAAGTCATAGAAAGAAGAAAAACGGAAAGACTGTGTTCCTTTGGAAAGCAAGAATAGTGAAATGTTCCAAAGCAGAAAGAAAAAAATTATTACTGAGCAGTGCAGCAAGAATGAATTTTAAAGAACAAAAACAAACTGGAAAAGCTGTCCAAAGTGTTTGAGCTAAGGAGCAGGAATTTAAAGGAATCATAACATATGGCAGAAGAAAAAAAGAAAAAAACCTGAGGTGCTGGATAAAACTGAGAAGACACTGTAAAGCTTCCCAGTGAAATTTACCTTTGCTTGCCAAGAATTGGGCAAGCAAGAATATTGGGGCTGGAAGAATATTTTCTAAGAAGTCAGAAAGCAGCAGAAGGGAAAAAGAGAGAAGTCACGGTTGAGCTTCATATTCATAGTTTTTTTTTTAGTTGCAGTTATCCAATTAGCTACATCAATCTTTCTTATCCTGGTTGCTGTCTAGACTTGATTGACTACAGCTGCTGCCATTTAGCATAACTACTGCCAGCTGTAGATGATGGAAGTTGTAGTAAACTTAATTGGGATTTGCTACTGTTTACTACTCAAATTAGTGGCTATATCTGTTTTAAATAATTATCTGACTTTAGAAAATACTATTTAGCTGAACTCTTATAAATGGACCTCATAAATAGGACATAACATTGTATTTTAAAAAAAATCTGTTTATACTACTTACAATACTGAATTACAGAAGCTTTCCACAAACACTTAATCAAGCAAGATGTTGTTTTAAACTAAGGTAACAAAGATTAGACAGAGTCATTTAGAAAACTGGTTTAGTGCCTGGAAAAGTAAGAACGTTGGTCTTCTCTATTTCTAAGACTTTCTACTACTATTTACTCTCAGAATTTTTTTTTATCACATTTCTCTTCACTATTTTTCTACAACCTGGATTCCTTTTACTATTCCTAGAACACACAAACTACTTCTATTCTCATATATGTCCCAGTTATAAATGAATACATAAACATTTACTTCCAGATACTTATGGGAATATACTTCCATACCTTTATGGCACATGACTTGCCAAGCAAGTCACATTGAACTCTGATGAATTAATCCCTCTGGCAACAAAGGAAAAAAAAAATAGCTGCCAGCCAAATACTTTCCCTGACCCTATCATGCTATGTCCTGAAATCTAGAAACTAATCTTGATAGGATGAAAAAGAAGGGGCAATTGCACCTTTCAATCCATTAGGAAAAGGCATTTTTGCCAATATATACTTTTACTTCAATTCATTCTGCAGGAGTTTCTGGAAGTCATATTCAAAGAAAGGTCAGTTGTGTCAGACATCAGTCTTGGAACCTGGGTGGATAACAGGGCCAAATTCTAAAAAAATGTGACTGCATAAGTCCAGAGAGAAGCTCATTCCCTCATTATTGAGAAATAAATCTTGAATTTGAGATTGAAGAAAAAAGTCTTCAAGTTAAAATTCCAAGTACACATTTCTTCAATTGGAAACAAGTTATGGGTCCTTTTAATTCTGACTATGCCACTGCTCTGCCTGTTTCTCATATCTGGAGGAAAGGTATGGCAAGGATAGCTCATCATGAGTTTCTTTTTCTTTAAGAAATAAATTACCTAATATTCTCCAGGTTGTTTGGATTACAGGTTGTTTGAATTACCCACCAAATCCAGCATCATGAGTGTGTAGGAATTCTGGGAGTTGTTTAAAATATCATCCTTCGAAGTAATTATGTCCAAAAGTCAGCTAATTACAACAAGAATAATTAAAACACCACCTATAATAATTATATTTCTGGGAGTTGTTTAAAATATCATCCTTCGAAGTAATTATGTCCAAAAGTCAGCTAATTACAAGAATAATTAAAACACCACCTATAATAATTATATTTGTACATTTTTATGCATCAACATTTTCAGGATAACCATTTTTCCAGTAAATGTTTGAGAAAAAAAGGGGGGGGGGATTTTATTTTGTATATCTTAGTTAACATTTAGGATTGACAATTGTACCAATTTCTTTTTATTGCACCACTGGGTTGCTTTGGGAACTTTATAAAAATGAATGACTGAACAAATAAAGAAATAATGATACATGTAAAATAAGATTTCCAGAATAGTTTTAGATTATTTTGCGACATCTACAATCCAGCAATAGTGGCTGAGACAATCTAAGCAAAGGTTAGGCAACCTATTAATTTCTTCAAGACAATCCCACAGACACTCCATCACTGCCTAGCTCTCATATATCCTATTTTGGTATCAGAAAGTTTTCTCTCTTTGCCACATGGATCATTTATTCATCTTCACTAATTCTCTAAACACTCCTCTACAAGATAATTTGTCAGAGGCAGCATTGCTAACTTTCTAATAAATTTTGGCTAAGGCTTGGTTTAAAGTTTTCTAGACTGGCCTAAAGATTCATTTTTCACTACTTCTAAGCACAACTATATTTTCAATGCTACTTTTCCTTGAAAATGGGAGAAATATTGAACGAATCTGTCTCCAAACGGGTGAAAAACCTAGTAACAATATAAATTGAAGAACCAGAAACACAAGATTTTAGAAGTGACAGGAAAATGTATGAGTTAGGTGTAATATTCAAATACACCATGGGCAAACACTTTAGGGAGAAAACAAGGATGTAAATGCTTCAAACTTTGACCAAACCACAATACAGTAAAATGACTGTCATTTGAATGGTTGTTTGCACAGTGGAGCTACCAAGAAAAAAGGATTTGGCACCCCCCCCCCCATTTCAAATTCTCCCCAATGTCAAAAGGCACTCCCTTCCTCTCTCTTAACTATCATCCTAACCAGAAATATTTTCGACTTGTCCAAACTATTATATTCCCAAACCAAACTGCTCTGTGGCAAACAAATATATTTCCAGGGGATTCAGCCTGCCGCACTTTGAGTTTGTCTTTCATCTATTCCAGGTCCTCAGGAGCCCTGCTTGCTAGGAAACATGGGACGCCCACTTTACCAACCTGCAGCTCGCACCAAGCCACTTCAACAGTGGTCTCCGTGTCTAGCCCTTTGTAAACAGTCTTGAAGGAGCCGCGGCCAATCTCGATGTCAAACTTGAGAAAGCGACCGTCCGGGGACGTGGCCACCGCTCGGGTCTCAGCCTCTTCGTTCTCCTCTTGTTCCCAGTGTTCGCGATCTTGGCGGCTCTCCGCGGAAGAGAGCTGAGGGTGTGACTGGACGGCTTCGGGAGAACTCTCACTGCTCGCGGATCCTTCGAGGAGACGTCGAGACCTAGAAGTCTCTAAAGCTGTAGCGGGCGACTCCATCACCCCCAAATCCATCGCGTCGGGAGCTGCGGTTACAGCGGGGCACCATCTTCGCTGTCGTAGCTTCTTAATCCAAGCTCGGACGAACTTCGACGGCTGATCTTGTAGGCTGATGCGCGGCGACCAGAGACTCCGAGGGTCCGAAGACCCTCAGCCTGCCCAGCATCTTCACCCATGCCGCAGTTAGTCAGGTCCATCCTATCGGGCTGGAGCACTCCGGCACCGGAGCTTCAGTACGAAGTCCGCAGCATTTACATCGGACGGCTGGACGAGAAAAAACGCTGTATGGAGCGTAATTGCTTGCCTATTAAGCCGGCGGCCAGGCAGCCGCTACGTGCGCTCGGAGGCGGCACCGCCCCCTCCAGGCCTGATCGTGCGGCCGCCCTGCTTTCTCCTCCCCTCTTAACTAACCTGTTATGTTCTGCTCGCCGCCTACCTCTTTTTTTCTCAAGGGAGCCACAGTGCACTGCACCGACACGACACGCCCACCCCAGAGAGCTGGAAGCATGTACCCTTCCAAGAGCCTTCTTTATGCTTAGTAACTCGTGTGTTCGAGGATAGCAAGAAGTTAGCAACGGGATATCGTGCTACTGCTGCTGCCTCCACTTCTGCTGTTTTTTAACGGGTAATAGAAATGCAAATTGTGTTATTTTTGCTTTGGGTAGAACGCCTTTCAATGAAAAAGGGTCTTAAAATCCCAAGTGCGTCAGTGGAGCCCAACTGCATTGTGACCGTCATTGCCTTCATATTTTCAAAGTTTTATGGGAGTTGATAAGGTAAAAGTTCGTGGGCAGAGCAGATTTCTATATTCTTTGACATGTCTTGACTTTTTGATGAGACGACATGAACTTGAATGACTCAAAATGTTTGCTTTTAAAAACAGAATTGGAGTGTTCCAATCTATTTTCATTGTCACTGATTTCAACCCTAAAATATATATGCAAATGTACCTGCAACCCCTGTTGTCATACAGAGTGATGGGACGGAGCTCCCCAAATCTTCCCACCCAAGTCAAAGCTGTTTTTTAGAAATGACTACCAACAAGTTTCACTCCTTTTTGGGGGGCAGTTTAGTGATACACACTGTTATTTTTAATCTATGAATGTGAGTCAGATACTATTCTTCAACAAATGAAAGCTGAAGCTGAATTGTAACAGTTTGCTCAAGATTGTATCAAAAGTTTTTTGTTTTAATGAAATTTTGGAATAATGTCTTTAGGTAGAAATCTTATGTATACTAGAACTGAGATAATATTTATTTATTTTTATCATTTTATTTTTTCAAGCGATTATTAGATAACAGGTATAAGTATAAACATGCTTATGAATACATGAAATGGTTACGAATAAGAAAAATATAACAATAGGACAGGGATGGTAGGCACACTGGTGCACTTATGCACGCCCCCTACAGACCTCTTAGGAAAGAAGTGAGGTCAACAGTAAATAGTCTGAGGTTAAAGTTTTTGGGGTTTGGGGAAGAAACCACAGAGCCAGGTAGAGTATTCCAGACATTGACCACTCTGTTGCTGAAGTCGTATTTCCTGCAATCAAGTTTGGTGCGGTTAACCTTGAGTTTGTATCTATTGTGTGCTCCTGTATTGTTGTGGTTGAAACTGAAGTATTCATTGACAGGAAGGACATTGCAATATATAATTTTATGTACTATACTTGGTTCAAACCGAAGGTAGCATAGTTCTAAGTTGTCTAGGTCTAAAATTTCAAGTCTGGTGGCATAAGGTATTCTGCAATTAGTAGAGATGTGGAGAACTCTTGTGAAATATTTCTGAACTTTCTCAATTGTATTAATATCAGATATGTAATGTGGGTTCCAGACTGATGAGCTGTATTGAAGTATTGGTCTAGCAAATGTTTGTATGCTCTAGTTAGTAGAGTGATATTACTGGAGAAAAAGCTATGCGGGATTAGGTTTACAACTCTTAATGCCATAATAGATTCTTTAACTCTTGAAACTTGTAGGCACCTTGACAATAATGTGTTTATTGTATGTAACTCTTTGTGGCTTACTTTTCCTGCATCAAAAACTATCCCAGAAGCTTTATCCTGACATATATGAATGGGGATGGAGGATGCAAAAAGTGAATAAAGAGAGACTGTTGTATTCTTCCTGGCCTACGATGCCATGGAAATACCCTATTTTAAACGTAGTCCCCATTGAACCTCTTAATGATGAAAAGTCAACTCTAGCAATATATCCTACATTACATTTAGCTGAACTAATTCCATAAATTGCCTATGTGGCATCAGACCAATTGGATTATAAAGGACTTTTTTCTCAATTTCCACAATGATTTCTTTTTAACCAATCCTAGTGGTACCTGGTTCAGCTTGCTCAAGGCATTTGTGCTGTAGCTTAATGCAAAAATGAGAGAGAACTGAAGGCAGAAACCAAAGCATAAACCCTCCCTTCTCCCTGAGATTACTGTAACTGATCATATATTTTCCAAATAAATGCTTTGTCTTATTCATCTTTTCAAGCATTTGAAAATATGGGCATTTTTAGTAGTATGATGCTCAATGAATACTGTTCAGTAAATGTATTAAGATGGATATATTATCATTTATAATTAGTATTTGCTTAGTTATGCCTGACTGTTTTAGTGATTCTTATTTTTACATTCAGGTTATTTTTGTAGTATACTGGCTGCAGCTCACAATTATTATTTTTTGTAGAAGGATCACCTTGTCCTTGCAGGTGTATTTTCCTCCTCCACCCCTAGCCTTATCTGCTTATCTGCAGAACTGTTCTCTCTCTTTGGGACACACTGCATTCTGACATTTATTTCCTTGATTAACTTAAGAAGACTGAAAACTGAACATTTTGTAAAAAAAAAAAAACAAGAGTATTGACAACTTAAAAAAAATGCTTCAGACTAGTTTAGAGGCAAGGAGATATTAAATCAGCCCTGTTATTTGTAGTAATAAGAACTATACCATTGGTGTAAATGAGAGTTGTCATCAGCCTGGACTGGGAACAAATTCTCTCCCCTGTCCCCCCACCCCCCTGAACCTATGATTTACTTTAAAAGTAAGCACAGTTATTCAGAGAACCCTCAACTGTGTGAAGAGTCACTTTTGTCGTTGCTGTATGCTCAGCCTTCATTTTACGTTTAACTATGTGACCGCACCTGACCTTGATGAAATTATGAGTGGAAGAAGAAATGATCATGTAACGGCCTACTTTTTTCTGGGAACAGGCCAAGCTTTGCAAAGGCGGAGGGATGCTTTGGAGATTTGGCAGGAGAAGAAGAGCATACACAAAAAAGTGAAACAGGTTAACCTGTGAGAACACAAATATAATTATGGCTGGATAGCATAGGAAAAAATGTGAGAAAGAGCAGACCAAAAACATTCAGTGAAACAGCAGACCAGGAGATTCTTTATGAAGCAAAATAAGAACAAAAATGCTAAAAGCTAACCATTGGGGGAAGTCTTTTTCTGCTTGGACGGTAAACTTTGTCCTTTGAATTAATTTTTTTTCTTATTGTCACCACTACTAATTGTCCATGGAGTGAACTGCTAATATAAATGTGGGGGTTGTTGGACTGTTAATACAAATTAATCATGCTGCTGTTTTTCATGAGATTTAATGGGTTATCTTTTATTTTTTTTAGATTTCAAAGGTGAAGAAGTGGAGAACAAGTTTATCTTAATGATATTCTTAGAGAATATGATCATCTTTGCTTCTTTTCAATAATACAAATAAGAGCCTTTCTGCTATGTTATATGCTTGCCAACTCTTATTAAGGCTTCCTTAGTTGCAGACTATAAGATATTTATTTGTTGTATTAGTCATGAGTTCACATGTTCCACTGAACTATAATCTAGTTGGTTTGCATAGGAAAGTGTGTGAATGTAACTATTTTGGCTTATAAACTAAGATTTATAGATTAGCATAATATGTAAAGCCAGCTACTGTAGTTTATTCAAATCCTGTTTAAAATTATGTTTTACTGGAATAAATTGACTCCAGTTAAGATAACATTAGAATTCTTTCCAGAGTCAGACTTCACAGAAAGTATGAAAAAATAAAGAGGTGGGGAAAAATCTGAAGGAAAGCAATGCCCAGCTACCAATATCTGGTAGAAGAACAAGAACTTGGAATAAACTTCCAGGTAAACTTGCTATCAATATTTGAAACTTATGAGGCAAATCCTTTGCCACTCATTTGAGAAATGCCCAATTCATTCATTTCATTTAGGTATTTTCCTTAGATTCTTCAGATATTATATATTCTTCTTACTCCGGTTTTAACTACGAGTACAAGGCTAATAAGGCCAAGAAGCTGGCGTGGATCACCAAATAATATTTATTACTGAGTAGGAATTTAATTTGCATCTCTTTGGATTTACTTCATAGAAGTAATTTAATTCATAAAGTTGAAATATAACAAAACTATGGAGGCCCCTTCCCATGCCCTCCCCTTTTCTTGCAGTAGAAAGCAGGAACAATTATTCTTAACCTCCTCCTGTCTGTAGAATTTTCTCCTTTTTCTGGCTAGAGGGAAAAAGTAAGCGTAGATAGAACAAGGCAGCTCTGTGTACAATGATGAAGTTTACCTTCCCCAAACTTCCATTCCTTAAAAGGGTGGATAAATTACCCAAACTACTTTCCACAATGTAGCAGAGTGATAGTGAAAGCAAGGAAAGGATTTTATTTTCATTGATTTATTTAGTCGTGATTTTCTTAGAACAAGTTTCACTTAATCCTGGACTTACCAAGATTTATCCAAGCCATGATTTCCAAATCCATTTCTAATTATGGTTTCACATCCTGGTTTGCAGTTAATCCTTAGCAGCAGTAGCCAGTCAGTCATTGAGCTTCCTGAGACAGAGGCAAACAAACCAAATTATATCAACCTCTGTTATCCAATGTTACGTTAACTTACTTGAATCAAACTCTGTGGGAAGGAATGACGCAGGTATATATTCAAATGTACACAAAGTGCCCAGTTCACTTGTAATTCGAGGCTTAAGGGCATCGGTGGGCTGTGGGGCAGGTGCTGTTTATTTCCCAAAGCACCCAGTGCCAGGTGTTGGCCAGCTTCACTTGTGATCTATGGTTATTACTGGCTCCCAGCAAGCAGACAAGTAGTTTGAGCTAATACCTAAGAGTGTCTGATCTGGTGAGTGAGTCTTTTGGCATGAGGGACAACAACAGGAGACTTTATCATGAAAACTCCCGTTGGTTTGTTTAATTCATCGAACTGTATTTACTCAAAATAGCAACTGTGGCTGGGATTTATTTTCAGTCCCCTAAGGTCAAATTATTTCCCTTCCATGATAAGGGGAAGGAAGAATTAGGGAGGAATGGAGCTGAATGGCCTGCTCTGTTCTAATTCATCAAATATTCCTGCTAAGAGAAGAGACATAGTTCATAGCACTTTGGTAATGGGCCCTGAAACATAGAGAACAATGACTAAAAATAAAATAAAATACATGCCCAGCACTCAAAGCTGCAGGAAAGTTACAACCATGTAAGCCTGTTTCCTAAATCTTTGTACTGAAAACAAGCTTTGACTGATTAAATCCAGAATAAATCACAGTGACTTTTAATAGTGTGTCAGCAAGTTATCTGATAATAAATCAAAACCTTGTCTGTTTTTATTTGCTCTCAGTTCTGATTTCAGCCATAGAAAATTTTATCTGAAGTAATAACAACTGGGTGGATTTTGAGAACAGGTGAAACCTTTCTTGAATCAGGCAGCATTAAAAATGGCTGCTTTCACTTTCTAAAAACAAATCTGGTGTGGTTCAAAATTTTTGTGTTAGTGTTGGGCTTTCGAAAACATCCTGGACTTGCTTCAGTAGATAGTCCAAAACAAATATACTTTTATCTGGTAGCAGGAATAAATTTTATGACTGGTAGTTCTATTACATTATAATGCTTACTGTTGCAGGCTAATGGGCAATGAAATGGAATGAATTGCCATTAACTACTATACGTACTCCCTTTCACGTTCCCTAACTAAAATGTATAACAAATTTTTTTGATCAAGAAAAGAAAACACTAAGCCATGTAAAGATTGGCATTGGAAAAACAAGACATAGCATGTAAATCCATGATCCATGATATGGTGGACTAGAATTCGTAAGCATATCATACAATCACCTACCTGTTATTTTTCAGGGTGGGAGGAATTGCAGCCTATTACATGTAGCTTCTTTATTCCAAATTCTTTAGTAAATTTCCCACAAAGCTGCAAAGTTGGAAATGTTACAGAATTCCAACCTGAAATATAAAAAAATTACTTTAAATAAGAACTTAGGTCTTATCAATATATTAAGCCAACACTTTATTATGTATTGGGAAGTATCTCTCAGTTTTCACTCCGTTCAATCAATTCCTTAAATGACTTTGAAAAAAAATTGTTAAAGATTGTTGAGTCAAAATAGTTACTATTTTTCCACACGGTTTTAAAAAGCGAATTTTTACTGTACATTGCTCACTTTCACCTAATGTCAGCTGTAGGTCAGTTGATTCATTTTTCATCATAGCTTCCTCCATTTGATTCAGCTTCCTACCCTTGCTGACATCATTCTCATCAGATATTGCAATCATTTTCATAAGTGATGTCTAGATTAGTTTATGTGTATTTGATAATCTAACATTCAAATTCACAGTTCCTTGTGCACACTAAAATATTTTTACCTGATTTTAAAACTCTGTCCCACGTTAACTTTGTTTCACATTTCCAGTCTTGATTAATTTTTCTCAACTTTGCCAACTTTAAGATGTGTGGACTTCAGTTCCCAGAATTTTCCAGCAAGTGTATTCAGGAATACTGGGAACTAAAGTCCACACATCTTAAAATTGTCAAGGTTGAGAAACACTGGTCTAGATAAATAGCCCATTCTCCACATTATTTGTGAATATACCTTGTATAAAGTAGCAGAAACTATGGCCCACTGTTTCAGCACCTCTGCTTACCATGATCATAATTGTCCTCCCTCTCTACACAACTCATTCTAGTTACAGCTCTAAAGTTTGACCTTTCCTAGCATATTTCACGGGGAAAAGATATTTCCACCCCTTGTCAATGAGATCAGAGTTCAGACATGATTTGTTGCTTCTTCTTTTTCTAGTGCTATTATAATTTTCCAACAAAGCTAGTTATCTGGATAACTTAAAGGGTAAATCTGCAACTCAAACAGACAAGGGTCCTGAGAAGGAAGAACTTTGTACCATGTCCCTTGCCAGTCAGAGTGGCCAAATTGTAAGATGGGTAATGGAAAATCAGCAGTTCCTTTGTAACACGTGGACATTTATTTAACTCCCTTGTAAAAGTCAAGCTTTTAAAATGCATTTTAGGAGTCTCTGAATAGCTTACAAAAGAAATGTTTAACTTGAACAAAGAACCTTTTATAAGATGCTTACTTATTGATTTTGAATCTTTTCCTCAATCAAATTATACTTCCTTTAAAAAACTTCATTGCTCGTTTTGAAGCTTTGTGACAGAAACAGCTACCTCCATCTATGATCATATAGCAGGAGGAAATTCAATGAAACAAGTTTTTACTATTACATTTTTCAGTGTTAAGTAGCTTCAATCACATGACAATGAAGAAGATTTGTGACTAACTTGTCCACAGTTGTTTCAGCTTGGATGTCATGATTAATGCATCCACATTAGATTTAACAAACAACTACTGATCTTGGCAGTCAATCTAACACGAATAATAAATAATAATATGTGCCCCTATTGGTTATGCTAGACTTTTCAGCAGCTTTGATGTTATCAGTAGTTACAACATATTGACAACCTGCTTGGTATAAGATTCAGGGAGATTTTTTTTCATGATTCCTATTACTCTTTAGTTAGTTAACTCTAGACATTAATTTCAAGAGATTCCTTTATACAACTTAGAGCATTATTCTTTTTGGGCCAGTGGATGCATGTAGATTATTCGTTTATGCACGCACACAAAATATTTGCTATAAACCTGTTTGTGAGAAGACCAACTGGTAAGAATTATTATCTTTACCAATTTTTTTTTTATCTCTTGGATTCTCTCCACTACTTACCTTCCTTTTTGCACATTGGTGTACTTCCAAAGAAAATTGGGCTGCAGCCACTCACATTTATTTTCTAAGAATGCTTTGACAATGTATGTTGAGCCTACAGGCATTTGTGAAAATACAGATTGTTCCTGAGGTTGTTTCTTTCGTTTGCAGATGCTAGCTATTCATTAAAAAAATATTAAAGACTCTAAAAGCAAACAACGCCCAGAAAATACAAAAAAATCCACAGTTCCACCTGGAGCTACAGATATTCTCTTCTATTGGAGACTCTAAAAACCAAAAAGGTCTAGAGGGGCAGCAGAGAGAAACAGGATTCAACTGGGCTGCTTCTCTGCTACCCAGGAGCCATTTCCTGAAGGGAGGGAGACTTGCAAGCTTTTCCCTCAGTGAAAGGCAAGTAGCAATGGCTGGCCTGGCAGGCAGGCAAAAGCAGGCTGCAGGCATGTTTCCCAAAGGGAGGGGGACTTGCAAACTTTTTGCTCTGGTGGAAGAGGCTCTTCCAGCAAGAGCAGTGAGAAAAGCAGCCCAGAGCTGACACGAGCCTCTCCACTGTTCCTTCCAGCTGAGTTAGGCTAATCTTAACCCCAACTGAGCAGCCCTGATCTGCTTGCTCACAGCTAAGCCTGCAAGTCACGCTAGCCCTTCCCCACTGTCCCCGGGCCTACCTGAGCCTTGACCAGCCATCTCTGGATCCCCCCCAGCCTCGCCCAGCCACCTCCGGGGCTCCCTGAGCCTCGTCCAGCAATCTCCGGGGCTCCCGTGGCCTTACCCCACCTACCTACCTGCCCCCCCATCCCTGGTCTTGGCTGGCTGGCTTCCCCACTGGCGTGGCCCCATCCTGCTGACAGTGCTGGCTGGGGCCTACCTACCTACCCCCCATCCCCAGGCTCGGCTGGCTGGCTAAGCCGCCATGTGGTGCTCTCCCAGCTCTCCCTACCACGTGGTGGCTGTGGTGCAGCAAGCTGCGGCGGCAGTACTCCAACAAATAGGGTGGCGGATCCATCTGCCTCCCGTAAGCAGGGCCGCTGCTGCAGTGCCTCTGCTGCCTCTGCTCTCCCAGGGGGCAAAACAAAAGGAAGCAGGCGGAGACGCTATGGTGATGGTGCTGCTTATGGGGGGCAGCCAGAACCAGGTCTGCCACATCTGCCACCCATGGAGTTGTTTTGTGGGGGGCTGAGGGAGGGTGCTGAAAGCACCTCTGCTGCTTACAGGAGGCCTCCGCTTATGGGAGGCCACCGCCGATGCTTATGGGAGGTAGCCAGAGATAGGTCCGCCACTTCTGGCACCCACGGAGGTGTTCTGGGATGGCTGGGGTGGTGCTCAAAGTGCCGCTGCAGCTACTGCAGCTGCCGCATGTGGAGGTCCTTTCTTCCTTTCCCCACCGCCCACTGCTGACTCGCTGTTCAGTTTGTCCCAGACCAGGTGTGTATATATGTGTGTGTGTGTGTGTGTGTGTGTGTGTGTGTGTGAGAGAGAGAGAGAGAGAGAGAGAGAGAGAGAGAGAGAGAGAAGAGAAGAGAAGAGAAGAGAAGAGAAGAGAAGAAAAGAAAAGAAAAGAAAAGAAAAAGAAAAGAAAAGAAAAGAAAAGAAAAGAAAAGAAAAGAAAAGAAAAAAGAAAAGAAAAAGGAATTGAGAGAAAGGAAGAAATAAATAAAGAGGAAAGGAGAAAAAGAAAAGAAAGAGCAAGAAAGAAAGAGGAAGGGACAGAAAGAGAGAAAGAAAGAGCAAGAAAGAAAGAGAGAAAGACAGAAAGAAAGCAGGAAAGAGAGGAAGGGAGAGAAAGAAAGAGAAAGAGAAAGGAAGGGAGAGAAAAAAAGCAATAAAGAGGGAGAGAAAGAAAGAGAAAGAGCAAGAAAGAAAGGAAGGGAGAGAAAGAGCAAGAAAGGAAGGAAGGGAGAGAAAGAAAGAAAGAAAAAGAAATAGAAAGTAAGAAAAATAGGAAAGAAGGGAGAGAGAAAGAGAGAAAACTCTGTGCTATTGTTTTTAATTGTTCCATTATTTATCATATATTAATATTTACACAGTCCCCACACCTAGGGTAATTTTACTGTCTTTCTTTTGTCCAGGTATTTTTCAGGGTTTACAATACATGCATTCAATGTCTATAGTCCAGAGCATAAAATGCATGTGTGTTTAACAGACTTGAAAGGGACTTTGGGGGTCTTCTAGTCCAACCTCCTGCTCAGGCAGGAAAACTTAGGATGCCAAACTCTGAGTAGAGGTCCTGGGAACAGTATTAGAATAACACTTAGAAGGGACCTTGGGGTGAACCCTATACCATTTCAGAGAAATAGCTGCCCAGTCTTTTCTTAAAAACCTCTAGTGTTGGAATACCCAGGACTTCTGGTGGCAAGCAGTTCTACTGGTTAATTGTTCTCACTGTCAGAAAGTTTCTCCTTAGTCTTAGTTTGCTTTTCTCTTTGTTCGGTTTCCAACCATTGCTTCTTGTTTGCCTTCTGGTGCTTTGGAAAATACACCCCCCCTTCTTTCTGGCAGCCCCTTAAAAGCCTGTTGCCTATTACACTCTTGAGCAAAGCATGTGAGCCATTTCCTCCTTTAAGTGGTCCATGAAAGTACATCTATAGCATGTAGATAATGAAGTGAAAAAAAGGGGAACAACATTTTTCCAGAACTATAGAGAAAATTGAGGCTGGGTGTAACAAGGAATGGCTGGGAGGAGAGGGGCCAGGTGAGGCACCACTTGATGTGAGTGACCGAGTTGGTAACGCCCATACAGTCACATGACCATCAAGCCACGCCTAGCCTGTCGTGGCCAGCAAGCCACACCCACCCAGTCACATGACCACCAAGCCACACCCACAAATTAAATCACGCCCACAAAACCGGTTGTTAAGAAATTTGAATTCCACCCCTGCCCTAACAGGCAAGAATTATGTGTAGTTCACAAACTTGAGTGTTTCTAGAAAATCCATTGCTGCATTACTTGTCAGCTGGGATACCGCAGTGCAGGGCATTGCCTTTAAACAGAATTTAGAAATTATAGCTGGCCAGAACACTGTAGGTAAACTATTAGCCAAAGGCAGTTTTAGAAATATAACCTGACTTTAGTAGAACAGCTGTACTGGAATGTATTGAATTTCCAAAGCCAGTATAAAGTGCTGCTCCAGGAGTTTAATGATTTCAGAAGAAAATACATATCGTCCTAATTATCTACTTGCTAAGGTCTTTCTCAATGTAATTGTTGAGCTTACAGAACAGAAATTCCTCCTAAATTATTCTGCTGCATACTAAGTGTGATGACTGTAAAGTACTTTACAAAAAATTTTCCAAGCTATTTGACGTGACAGTTGACAAAGCTTTTCCATTTTATTTGAACTAAGTTGGGCTACAATTTTATTAATCTGTGTTGAATGCATTTGTTTAGTTAGTTGGTGTTGGAGAAAACTCCTGAGAATACTGTAGACAGCGAAGAAGAAGAAAAAACAATGGATCATTGAACAAATCAACCTATATTCCTCATTCAAGGCACATATGACCAGAGTTAAATTATCCTATTATGGGTACATTATGCAAAAAGCCAGCTCCCTGGAAAAGACTGGCAGCAAGGTGATTAGATTTAGTTATTGTGATGGGATCATCATTAGGAGACCTGGAAAAACATATTAAAGATAGATCGTTATGTAGAAAATCATAATGATGGCACATAAATAATTTGAGCACATATTTGATGGAATTAATACTTTCAGTAGAAATAATCCACAAGAGTCTTTCCAGGAAAATATTAGTAGCTAATTCTTAATGAAGATCCAGTAACATTTACCAAGAAGTAACTATTGGGCATGTTAATCCAGATATAATGAGTATCTAACAGAATGTAAAAAAAAAAAGGATAGATGGATGAAACCAGTTAATGAAAATAGTCTAGATAAGGTATGTATAATTTGTTGGTCAATATATCTCTAGTACAGGGTGTCAAACTCATAGCCCACAGGCCAAATGTGTCACGTACTAGCCCCACCCCAGCCCAGTTTAGCAAAGGGGATAAAAGTCCTGATATGTCACATGACACCACCATGAAGATGCGAGTTTGACACCCCATATGGACATAGCATTTGTTCATAAATCATGAATTTAGAAAGACTTCCTGAAAAATATAGTTTATTCATTAATTAATATGCAGATTTAATGGGGAGGTTGACTTTTTGTTTTTAAATAAAGGAACTTCAGAACCAGATGCAATATGAAGCATTTATCCAGATTATTGATTGATTGTTATTACCAGGAAGACCCAGATTCAAGGCTGTATTCAGTTAAGAAAGTTCACAGGTGACTTTCAATTAGTAACTTTTTTCAGCCAAGTTTACCTCAGAGGTGGTTGTTGGGAGGAATAACACCGGAAATGAAAATGTTATATGTAATCTGCCTTTGCATTAAGGCAAAATACAAAGATGAAGAAGATAAAAACTGTTGCTTGTAAATCATGCCTCAGTTATCATCAGTAACAGTTCTGTGACTTGTTTATTATATACAACTCACTGAGTAATTTTTGTAGTTCATTTCTGAGTTAATAACCCCACACTCCCTAAAAGATACAATATATGATTATAAATAGCAATAGCATCTAGACTTATATACTGCTTCACAGTGCTTTACAGCCCTCTTTAAGTGGTTTTCGGAGTTAGTATATTGCCCCCTACAATCTTGGTCCTCATTTTACCCACCTTGGAAGGATGGAAGACTGAGTCAACCTTGAGTCTGGTGGGATTTGAACTGCTAAATTGTAGGCAGCTGGCAGCCAGCAAATTTAGCATGCAGTACTGCATTCTAACCACTGTGCCATCATGACTCTTAAATCAGCATAAAGCTTTTTTTTTTTTTTACCATTTACCATTTTCATTGAGTTGTAAAATAAAATAAGATATAAAATATAAAAGTAAATAGGAAAATGGTGAGGAGGAAGAGAGGGAATAGAAATGAGGAAGGATAAGGAAAAGAAAAAGAAACATTGACTTCTGACTCTTTCTGTTGCAGTAAAATAAGGCATTAACAGGGAATCACAACTTTTTGTTTTTTCATAATAATATGAGCAAGCCATTTCTATAAAGATCTATCAATCTAATCGGTAAAACCCAAGATCAAAGCTTCATTCTTTTCCACTTCAAGCACAAAGTTCAGAAGTGATTTCCATGTGGAAACAAATGTACTTATATTCTTTTTGTTAATCAAAATAGTCAATTTTGCCATTTTAGTCAACTCCCATCAACTTCTGCAACTATTTGTCCATGGTAGGAAACAAAGTGTCCTTCCATTTTTGTGCATCCATTTTGTGCATTTTTGTGCTGTTGTCAACCTATACAGTAACAAAATTCCATTTTTTTTTCTCCAGGACTTTTTCCACTAGGCTCAAAAGGAAAAGTTCTGGTTTCATCTTTATCTCCATTTTCAAAATGGTCTGTATTAAAATATGAATCATAGTCCAATTTTTTTTTGCTTTATCACATGTCCACCATAGATGATAAAAAGTTCCTTCTTTACTTTTACTCTTCCAAGATTCATTTGACATATTTTTATACATCTTAGACAACTTATCTGGTGTTAAATACCAATGACGCATCATCTTATAGAAATTTTCTTTTAGATTATAATTTAATGTAAATTTTAAACCCTTTGTCCATATATTTTCCCGTTGTTCAAGCATCACATTATATCCAAAATTTGTTGCCCACTGAATCATACATTTTTACATGTTCATTTTCCAAATTCAATTTCAATACATTTTATAGATCTTAGCGATAATATGTTCATTTCCACATGATAAAATTTCCAATTTTTAACAGTCAGATCCATAGCATTTTTTATCCAGTTTAAATACTTCTTTCAGTTGTTGATAAGTGAACCAATGGCAAACATAACCTTCTGATTCAATTTCTTCCCTCAGCTTTAATATTGGGTCACTAGAGTTGAAAGATAAAATTTTATCATAGGTCAACTACCAGTTTGGCTTTACCATCATTTCTTTTTCAAAGAAAGTTGCCTGGGGTGACAGCCAAAGAGGCAACTTCGTAGAGAGTCTTGTTTTATATTTATTCCAAACTCTTAGGATGGCAGAAATCAGCATAAAGCTTAATGCACTTGATGAAATAGATTCCAGGCCACAAAAGCAGATGCCTTAATAAATGTTTTTGGTTTTAAAGTGCTGCAATATCTTATTTTTTACAAAGGTGAAGTTTAAATTTCTCTCTGTGTCAATCACAGAACCTCGTCCAGCTTATTTGTACTTTATTTTCCCATATATAATTTTAAGAAAAAAAATAGTGTGCACAATATGTGTAGAAATATGCTTTGTAAAAGGCATTGAATAGGAATATATTCTCAGATTATTACAATGGCACATAAAACAGTGCAGAGTTTTAAGTTTTGAATAATTGTGAATAGGTTTCTTCCATTGAAACTAATATGTTGTAGGAATAAACATGTTTAAATGATTTCAAACTGATTTTAAATCAAATTCTTAACTAACCATAGAAACTTTTGAATGAATATTCAATTAATATTTTGAATATTTTAAAACTATGCTGAAAATTCACATAGAAATAATTTTGCTGTAAAATTATATCCAAAGACAATAGAAAACTATTGGACATCTTTTGGGATATCCATCTAATTCCCAGGATTCTGATCATAAGGTATGCCCTAAAATACATCTTGAAATCCTTTGCTTAGTACAGAATTCCACAGCCAATGAAGACCTACCAATAAGCTTCTGCAGATCTATAATTATATGCTATTTTTTCTATACCTTTTAGCAAAGAATAATTGTAGATTCAGACTCAGACTGGAGCTGCATTTGGAACAAGTTAGACATATATATGAGGAGTGGGGGTGGAGTGTATATTTTTATTGGATTTGAAGGCTTTCAAACTTCTGCATGGGTTGCAACCTCATATAACTTAAAGAAACTCTGGGAGATAAATTGTGGACTATGCATGAAGACTCCACAGATATGTGTTTCTTGGCATCAGGATATATGTGGTCAACATTTTGAGGTTTGCAAGAACCAGTCATAAAAATTGTAGGTACAAGGTACAAGACACATTCTAGTCTGGAATGGTATAGGATCTCTTGCCATGGGCCAAGGGTTGGACTAAAAGACCTCTAAAGTCCCCTCCAACTCTATTATTCTATATTCTCTGTGCTACTTGTGGGTTGCTAGTACAGGTCCTCCTTTAGACCTGAAAATATGTGGTTAAATAGACAATTAAAAATAACTTAGTTGGAAAAAAGATACTCCTTACATTAGGCTTGTTCTACCTGTGGCTTGTGGGCCACATGCAGCCTGGAGAGATAGTGATTTTATATACATTAATGTTAATATATATTTTATATGTGATCCAAGACAATTCTTTACTCAATATGGCCCAGGCAAGCCAAAAGGTCAAACACCCATTCCCTAAACAATATTCCTTCTTCTAAGAACTCCACTTGAATTCCTTGCGTATACGAAGAGTCAAGGGATGGATCAGATAGAAAAAGCTCCATCAAATTCATGGATATTCTAATCTTAGGGATTAGAATGATCTTCCATCTGTTACTTCCATCCAGAACTGGATGCAGAATTCCAACTATCTCATGTGACCTTGAAAGTATGCCTCTGTTGATGCAGCCTAGGACTGCACTGGCTTTTTTTTTTTTTTGATAGCTGCATCAAATTGCTGGCTCATACTTATGTGACAGTCCACTAGGATACCCAGATCCTTCTCACAGTTACTGCTATTGAGCTAGGTACCACCTTCCCTTATCTATAGCTGTGCATTTGGTTTTTCTTGCCTAGGTCTAAAACCTTAATTTGCTCAGAACTTAATTTTGTTAAATGGTGTTCATGTTTATCAAGATCCTTCTGAATCTTAAGTCTATCTTCTAAAATTTTAGCTATTACTCCACCTGATGTCATCTGTAAATTTGATGAATTCCACTTCTGTCCCCTTATCTAGAACACTTGTGAAGATGTTGAAGAGCACTAGGCCCTAAGAAGGCAGATGACAGAAAGAAGGTGCACATTCTTCCACGTAGATGTAGTTCCATTGGGAATTACATGTTGAGTTGGTCAGCCAGTTCTGAACCCATCTGGTGGTGATGCTGTCTATCCCACATTTTTCTAACTTACAAAGAAGTAGGCTAACCATTGGAAACAGTGTCTAAACTGATAGAAAATATTGAAGAATATGGACAGGTGGCAGGATTAAAAATAAATAAAGATAAAACTAAGATGTTAGTCAAGAATATGACGGAAAAACAAAGGAAAGAACTGACAGATAGATTGAACATCCAGATCACAAATAAAGTGAAATATTTGGGAATACAGCTGATAGCAAGATGTGGAACACTAAAGGAAGATATAAACTAAAACAACAAATTGCGACAGACTTGGAAAAATGGAAAAATTTACAATTATCTCTAATAGGGAAAATATCTACAATCAAAATGAATATACTACCAAGGATATTATACTTGTTTCAGATGATTCCAATTGAATTAGGGAAAGATTACTTTGAGGACTTAAACAAAATAATGTTGAAATATATATGGCAGGGAAAAAAGGCAAGAATTAAAGTAAAATTGTTACAGGATGCTAGAATGAAAGGAGGTTTTAAACTACCCAATTGGGAATTATACTATCATTGATGTGGATGAAAGAATGAATCATTTTGAGAAATACTAGATTTTTAACATTGGAAGGTCATGACTTACAATTGGGGTGGCATGCATTTTTACGGTATAAGGAAAGCAGATTACATGGGTATTTTAGGAGACAATTATATTCGAGATGCTTTATTGTCATCACGGGAGAACATAAGGAAACAACATTATATGAAAATACCAGTCTGGCTATCAACAATAGAGGCATTTGCGTATCCTATTGTTTTCAAAATGGAACACATAGTTAGATATAGTGAAATTTTAAATGAAAGGGGTGAACTCAAAACAAAACAAGAATTAGATGAACAAGGGATAACGATGAATTGGTGTTCATATGAGCACATTCTAGATATGATAAAGATAGTAAGGCAGAAGGGTTTTACAAAGAACTTACTGAATTAGATAAAATTGTAACAGGTACTGAGGAGAGGATGATTAAAAAATTATATGGTTAGTTATTAGGAGTGAAATTAGAAGAACAAGTTAAAGAAACAATGATTGCTTGGGGGAAATTTTTTGGCTATGGAATAGATCTAGAAAAATGGCAGAAATTATGGACTAGAACCTAGAAACTAACAATGTCAACAGCGTATAAAGAGAATTTGTATAAGATGTTTTACAGGTGGCATTTACCTCCAACAAGACTAGCAAAGATGTTCAAGGATAAATCAGTGAAGTGTTGGAAATGTCATCAGATACCTGGATCATATTACCATATGTGATGGACATGTGTGGAAGCTAAAAGATATTGGTATAAAATATACACGTGGCTGGAAAAAATGACAAAACAGCATATAGTTTTAAAACCAGAGACATTTTTATTGAGAATTTTACCTGAAGGTTATAATAGAGAATTGACATACTTGGTTATTAATGTTTTAACTGCAGCTAGAATTGTATTTGCTCAAAATTGGAAAAATGATAAAATTCCGATAGAGGAGGAGGTGATTAAGAAAATAATGGAATGTACAAAAATGAGTAGATTAACATTAGCAATTAGAGAGCAAGAAGAAAAAGAGTATTATAAGATACGGGATTTATTTTACCAATGGTTAGATAGAAAAGTAAGAAATTGAAGTATAATAGCAATGATATTTTACAATTGATTGTTTTGGAATAAATTATAAGATGAATTAAAATTAGCAAGAACTGAGATTTGCTCTAAATGTGGATTTGAAAGTCTAATGATGATGCAATAATATAATATGACATGGAAAGTTGATTAATGCAATATGAATGTAAATCTAAGAGGAAAAGACTATAGATATTGTGCACAAGAAATGTATACCAACCGACATACTGTATAATTGAAAAAAGGTTTTGTTGTTTTATTGTTTATGTATGTTTATGTTTGTTGTTAAAAATAAAAAATTTTTTGGAAAAAAACCCAGTAGGCTGTGGTCCACTTTGTCAAATGCCTTACTGAAACCTAAATAAACTATGTCCACTAATTTAATTACTTTGCCAATGAAAGCAGCAAGTTTTGTCTGGAATGATCTATTTTTGACAAACCCATGCTGATTTCTAGTAATCATCTTAATTGTTTCTGTGCATTGATTGATCATCTTTTCCAGGATTTTTCCAGATATTGATGTCAGGCAGATTGATCTGGATTTGTTAATGTTTAATTATAGATATAAGTTGCTTATAGTTTTTCAGTATCTTGTTTCGTTCATGTGTATGTACCGTTAAAGGTAAAGAAGATTTCTTTAAGAACTGCTGCCTGCCTAAGTTATTTTGTATTTCTATATGCCCTCATAGTTTTCTCTCCCTCTCTTCTGAAGATGATGCCAGAAATCACAGGCAACCCCCGCCCCCCAAAATCAGCTCCCTTTCCTAAGACTTCTGAAGTGAACAGGAGTTAATCTGTTTGAAGTGCAGAGACAGCCTCAAGGTAATGAGCCCATCCCATTTGCCTTTAAAATGGGACTGGCACTGTATTTTATAGGAAATGCGGTGGTAATATATGCTAATAAATACCTTCTGGGCTTAATCTGAGTTCAATTCTAGAACTGGTTTCCAACAAAGAACATGTGAATTATCCTTGTGCACATGCAGGGCAGATTTCCTTCATGGGAAATGGAGAGTTCCCATCTTTGCAGATGCAGAATAAAAGGCTGGAGTCTGGAAGGATTTTTTTTTCAGTGCATTGAATAGGAACAATGCACTTTTCTCATTAGTGGTACTCAATATTTAACTTCTCTAAACAAAGTAGTAAACTTTGTCCAGTAAAGCCAAGGAGAGGATCTCATCTGCAACTGCAGTTTTCTTCATAATGAACCTTGCACTACTTTCAAAACAACGACAACTGATTTGACTAGAAACCTTGTATAGATTTTTTTTGCTGAAAAAAGAAAGAAATGACATGATCATTTATGGATTTAAAGAATTAGAAAGATATGAGTTAAATGAGCAGCTGAAGGGACTTGTATAATATCTAAAGGGAGGAGTTATTATAAGACTGTAACCATCTGTTGAAAAGAAGGTCAGAAGTCATTTACTTAACCTTGGCTTTTTTCTACTCTTTTTTCATTTCTTGCATTTTTTTCCTTTCCTTCCTTTTTATTTGTCTTTTATTCTATGGAAAGTACTTCTAAAACCACTTTAAAAAATCTTTAAAATTAAACAATTATTTATTTATATATGTTCTCTGCTTGTCCAATCAAATAAATTTGGGGATGTAGGCATTTGTGAACTAAATCTGTACGTGACCTTTATATATCCTGGCTAGCTGACTGACTAGCAAGAATGATACAAATCTTCCTGCAGAAAATGTAGTTCCCAGAAATTTTAAAGAGACTGAATATGTGCACCCAAATATGCACACCAACTTTCTTTAATCCTACTTAACAGGTAAAATTAAGAAAAGTTGGTGTGTATATTTAAGTGCACATGTGAAGTCTTTTTAAAATATTGAACTAGTTTCTAATATGCCATTCTTTGACAAAATGCTAAAGAAGTTTTGTGAATCCTTTTTTTTTAAACAGAGGAAAGAGATGGTTTTAGACTCAAGTTTTAGGGTCTAGACCAGAGGTGTCAAACTCAATTTCATTGAGAGCCACATCAGGGTCGTGTTTGACATTGGAGGCCCAGGTGGGCGTGACTGGGATGGAGGTGGGCATGGCCTTCTGCCAGTGAAAACAGAGCTCGGAGGGGGGCTGCATATGAGATAAAAATTGTTGAAAAATTAACCTAATGTTGAAATCATAATATATATATGCAAATTTATTTCCCAGAGATAATTGCATTGTTTTCATGAAGATACATCACCAGTATTATATAGGGAGGTAAGATGCTGCTCATATAGTGATATTTCAGTCCTACCTGTGGAGATACTGCCTGAATAGAGTTAAAGATGATCATAAATGTAAAGCTAACCAACACAGAATGAGTAGTTTCTTAAAAATCCAGGCAACTAGTTCAGGGATTTTCCTGAAGCCAACATGTAATCTTAGCTGTAGCCAGCAGTGCCTTATAAATATCATTAAATAAATAAACTCAAGTACCTTTGGCATTATCTACAGTGCTGTTGCATTAACAATATTCATTTCTGGAAAGCACAAATTTGTAAATTCTACTTACATCAAGCCTGGGCTAGGGTAATACACTTTCCACGAAGCTGTCTTTGAAAAATATATGGAAGCTACAAATGTAGCAAAGAACTCTTTCACCAAATCATTACACTAGTGCCAATTTGTTTTTTGGTGCAGTTCAAAAAATTTGTGATGAAATTTTGAAAATGTGAATGGGTTATAGCATAAAAACTTGAAGGAGACTTTTTATCCCATACAGGGCTGCAAAGTAAATGAGTTAATGTTTTAGAGGCCTTCTTGGACATTTCAACAATCTCAGATGCTGGAAACTGATATTAAGCAGAAAATCCTTGAATATCTTGGAATGTTTCCATTTAGAATAAAGCTGGAAAGGACCTTAGAGGTCTTATATTCCAATCCCCTCCTCAAGCAGGAAATTCTATACCATTTCAAACAAGTGACTGTCCAATCTCCTCTTAGAAATCTCCAGTGATGAAGCACCTATAACTTCTGTGGGGAAGCTGTTTCATTGATTTAATTATTCTCTTGGAAGTTTCTCCTTAATTCCAGGTTTAGTATTTAGTATTTATTTAATTTGTCAATGGCTTACAAGATACAGGTATAAGAATAAATATAGTTTTGAATACATGAGATAGATACTTATAAGAGAAATAGAAAACAATAGGACAGGGACGGTAGGCACGATTGGTGCGCTTATGCACACCCCCTACAGGCCTCTTAGGAATGGGGTGAGGTCAATAGTAGACAGTCTAAGGTTAAAGTTTTTGAGGTTTGGGGAAGAAACCACAGAGTCAGGTAGAGTATTCCAAACATTGACCACTCTGTTGCTGAAGTCGTATTTCCTGCAGTCAAGTTTGGTGCGGTTTACCTTGAGTTTGTATCTATTGTGTGCTCTTGTATTGCTATGATTGAAGCTGAAGTATTCATTTGCAGGTAGGACATTGCAATGTATGATTTTATATACTATAATTAGATCGGACCAGAGGCGACGTAGTTCTAGGTTTTCTAGGTCTAGAGTTTCAAGTCTGGTGGCATAAGGTATTCTGCAATGAGTAGAGGAGTGGAGAACTCTTCTTGTGAAATATTTCTGAACTTTTTCAATTGTGTTAATATCAGATACATGATATGGGTTCCAGACTGATGAGCTGTATTCAAGTACAGGTCTAGCAAATGTTTTGTATGCTCTAGTTAGTAGTGTGATATTACCAGAGAAGAAGCTATGTAGGATTAGATTAACAACTCTTAATGCCTTTTTGGCTATGCAGTTACAGTGGGCTCTAGCACTTTGAGATGAGTACTCCAAGGTCCTTGATTAGTTTCCTTCTATTGCTTCTTGTCCTGCCCTTAGGTGCTTTGGAACATATGTTGACTCCTTCTTTGTGGCAGTTCCTCAAATATGGAACATTAATGTCATCATCACTGCTACTCCTTTTTTTCTAGACTAGCCATACCCAGTTCCACGCCTTTAATCAACTTAGTTGCTCTTTTATGCACTTTTCCCAAAGTCTCAACATCTTTTTTGTAATGTGGTGACCAAAACCGGATGCAGTATTCCAGGTGTGGTCTTACTAAGGTTTTATAAAGCGGTACTAATACTTCATGTGATTTCGATTCTATGACTGTTTATAAATAAGAATTGTATTAACTTTTTTTGGCTGCTGCTGCATACTGCTGGCTCATATTTAAGTCATCATCCTGAGATGGAATTTTGTGGTATCTCACTGTTTCCTTCCTTCCATGGAGATGTAGCACCATTAAGGACTACTTGTTGAGTATGATTTGTCAGCCAATTACAAATCATCTAGTTGTAATGCTGTCTATCACACATATTTATAGCTTATCAAAATGTTGGTTGTGGTCTATTTTGTTGAATGCCTTACTGTAATCTAAATATACTATGTCCACAGCATTTCGCTGACCTACTAATTTAGTCACTTTGTCAAAGAATGAAATAAGATTGGTTTGGCATGATCTGTTTTTAACAAATCTGTGATGGCTTCTAGTCATAACTTTATTTGTGAGATCCTATCTCAATCATTTTCTCATTAATATCAGTTTGGGGACGCATGCTTGCAATTTTATGATACTTTAAACACTTGTTTAGGGTTTTTCTCCCCTAGGGGAGGTGAGATAGGGAAATTTTGATTGCCATTATATCACCATTTTCTTTGCTATTTCAGGTCTGAATTTTTAATATTAGTTTATAAACTGGCATTGATAGCACTGAACTATGCAAATATAAAGAGATAGTAATGTTTTAAATTATAATAGCAGAATGAAAAATAATGCAATAACAATATTAAAATAAATCCTTGTTCAGGAGGACACAATGTTTATTTCTTAACAAGAAAGTAGTATTTCCTAATTTAAAGTCATGCCAGAGCCAGAGCCATAAAGAGATTAGGAAAGTGTTAACCAAATACGGAAGGAATTAACACAGCTACTGTCAGGCTGCCTTCCACATCACTTGTACTGCAGTGTGCCACAATCTTGAGCGGGAGGGGAATTGGGTGTGTTTGTGGCTAAAAATGCTGTTTGAAAAAAGGGGGGAAAAAAGGGAAAGACCAGCATGAATAGGAAGCGGAAGTATGAACCAGTTTCATCTGTCCATTTCAAGGACTTTTGGGTGCCCAGGACCTGGGAATGGAATGTTACTACTTCTCAAAGTATCCTGTTCTTATAACATTCAGCTACCACCCTGATGGACTCTGGTGAACTGGTCAAAGAGAGGGCTAAGGGTTTGAAATAAGGTAACAGTTTGTGTGGGTTTTCTTTAGACCTGGCCTTGTTTTTGCTGCATCCAGTTGTCTCTAGTAAAAGAGTCTTGTAACCTTCTGATGGAGTCAAGCGTCTTTCTTTTCTAGAAAGCCAACTAGAACAGGGCTGACAGCTACAGATTTGTAGAAAATATAGAGTCACACTTGGTTTCTGTTACTATTGCATAACAGAACTTTTTTTTAGTACTCTGTGACTCAGCATCCTGATGTACATCATAACTTTCTATGTATTTATTCTATAGCAGATTGTTCTGGCAGTGGGAAAATTAGATCACGTAGACAGTACTACAATAGTAAAAACAATAAAGATTAGTGCATTAATTAATACACCAATGGTTTCAAAAAATAAATCCAGGACTCTTCTTTAGGAAATACATATTTATTTCAAATGACATGATCTCAAATTCAAGTGCTTGTGGGCCAATGTGGATCATTTTATCCAGAAAAACAATTTGACAATTCTGTCACTTACTGAAAGGAAAACAACTATTTTAAGCAACAGATTTTAAAATCTATTTATTGACCTGTTTAAATTACACAGGCACAAATTCACAAATTATGTAGGACAGATCTGTGAAATAGGATACTTCTGGGTTTGAAAGGCTAAGGAAATGTTGGCTAATCCCATCTTACCCCTTTAGCACTATTTGTCTCCTAAGAATTTGTGCCAAAAGATTAAGTGGTCTAGTGGTAGAGGGGAACCGGGTATATAATTAGCAAAAAAAAAAAAATCTTCTCATATTCTGTCACTAGAGACTTAATTGAGATCAAAGATGTTCTTTCATTTGTGGAAGATCAAGCCAGGATCTAAAATGTTATCACTTTTCCCTCGTGAAATGTATGTCCACACAAGAGGAAAATGTAAATATTGCCTGTTGAAAATACCCTATCACGATAACACCTCATTTTAAACTATGCATGTTCACACACAAATTCCACAAGAGAATTATTAATGACCCTTCTATTAAAAGCCCTTACATAAACAAAATAAAACATCTCTGAACTATATTAAAACTCTCAGTGAAATCCAGTAAAAACTAAGCCCTAAAAAAATAAGGCAACAAAAAAGAAAAAAGTAGCATACAATATCCTTGATATGTAACGGAGAAAGATGTTTCATAAACAACTTGGCTATTGGGTCTTCAAGTTAATCTCATAATAAATGGAGCATCTTTAAAAAGCCATGATTTTTCTTTTGGTTCCTGCAATATTCTGCATACCTACTTTATTAGTGTCAGAATATATTATACCTTCTTCCAAAACCAACCAACCACCAACAGAAGAAAGATTTTAACACAGAGGAATTATTATACAGTAAATCCTCATTTAACAGTCACAATTAGGACAGGCAACCTGGTCATTAAGCAAATAATTGCAAAGTAAGGCAGCAATGGTACTTATTTTCTTACTTCAGATTTCCTTTGGTTTATAAATTTGCAAAGATCATAAAAGTGAGATTGATTGTAAAGTTACTCTTTCATCACCATTGTAACTGAATGGTTTCTAAATGAAGCACTTGTTTTCTTTCCAACAAATGAGAATTATTATCTGTACATATGTATAGTGCATTCAAAAAATATTCAGACCCCTTCGTTTGTTAATTCTGTTATGCTGCAGTTTTTGAAAATTATTTTTTCTCACTAATCTACACTCAATGCCACATAATGACAGAAAACAGAATTTTAGAAATGTCTGGAAATTTATTAAAAAGAAAAAACTGAAATATCACATTGGCATAAGTATTCAGACCCTTTGTAAAAATCAGTAAAATTTAACTCTGGTGCCTTGATTATTGCTGACATATTTCTAAACCTTGATTGGAGTCCACCTGTGGTAAATTAAATTGATTGGGCATGATTTGGAAAGGCACATACTTCTCTATAGAAGGCCTCACAGCTGACAATGAATATAGCAGAGCAAAAGCCTTGAAGGTCAAAGGAACTGCCTGCAGAGCTGAGATAGAATTATTTCTGCTGCACTGAAGGGGAAAGTGGCTTTCATAATTCTCAACGGGAAGAAGTTTGCCACAATAAGGACTCTTCTAAGAGCTGGACACCTGGTCAAACTGAGGAAGTGGGGGAGAAGGGCCTGAATAAGAGAGGTGACCAAAAACCTGATGGTCAATCTGAGCTCCAAAGATTATGTGTGGAGACGGGACAGATTTCCAGAAGGACAATCATTGTGGGGCTTTGGTGCAGCCTGTTTATGGCCAGGAGAGTATTGCTGGAGGCCAGGGAGGCCAAAAACAGCCATGAGGAAGACCCTCACAGGGCTTCATTTGGGCCCATTTTCAGCTGAGAAAGTGATGCAGGAGGCCATGGAGGCTGAAAATGAGGCACCTCCCGCTCCTCATTTTGACCTGCAGGATACTGCAGGAGATGCCCATCCTGTCTCTCCCCGCCTCCCACCCCCATCCCTGCCAGCCCATGGAGAAGAACTACAATGATGATCCAGTCCTTGAAATCCAATTTGGCACCCCTGGGCTAGACGAAAGCCTCTTCTCAGTACAAAACACATGAAGGCCCACTTGGAGCTTGCAAAAAAAAAAAAAACCCTGAAGGACTCTGAGACTGTGAGGAACAAGATTCTCTGGTCTGATGAAAACAAGATTGAACTGTTTGGCCTCAATTTTAAATGTTACATCTGGAGGAAACTAAGCACTGCTCACCACATGCCTAATACCATCCCAACAGTGAAGTATAGTGATGGTAATGTCATGCTGTGGGTTTTTTTCTTTTTTTGCAGAAGCAGGGACTGGGAGACTGGTCAGGACTGAGGGAAAGCCAAATGGAGCAAAGTACAGGAATATCCTCAATGA
Source organism: Pseudonaja textilis (assembly GCF_049901715.1). Taxonomy (NCBI): domain Eukaryota; kingdom Metazoa; phylum Chordata; class Lepidosauria; order Squamata; family Elapidae; genus Pseudonaja; species Pseudonaja textilis. The sequence continues at coordinate 85,848,374 of NC_142008.1, read as the reverse complement.
AAATCTGTTCCGTGGCTCTCAGGACTTCAGACTGGACTGAAGGTTCACTTTCCAGCATGACAAGAATCCTAAGCACACAGCCAAGACAACACAGGAGTGGCTTAGGGACAACTCTGTGACTATCCTAGAGTGGACCAGACAGAGCCCTGACTTGAACCCTATCTGGAGGGATTTGAAAATGGCTGTCCGCCAACGGTTGCTATCCAACCTGACTGAGCTTGAGAGGATTTGCAAGGAAGAATGGCAGAAAATCTCTCAATCCAGGTGTGCAAAGCTTGTCATGTCATACCCCAAAGGACTGTAGACTGTAATTGCTGCCAAAGGTGCTTCAACAACTGGGTGAAGGGTCTGAATACTTACTTATGCCAGTGTGATATTTCAGAGTGTTTTAAACATAAATTTACAGACATTTCTAAAACTCTGTTTTTCCTTTGTCATTAAAGGGTACTCAATGTAGATTAATGAGGGAAAAAATGAATTTCAACAACTGTAAAATCAGGCTGCAGCATAACAAAATTGTCAAAGGGGGTGTGAATGTTTTCTGAATGCATTGGAGGTCCTGTGCACAATGATCCCTTGTGTCTTCCAAATGGAAAGAACCTCTAAATGGCTGAACCATTTGGTTTTTGATCTTTGCAGATGGACTGCTTCCATCAGTACTAATCAAATCCATTACATACCTCCTCCAAGTTTGTGTTTGGTCTCTAACTATACATCTTAATAAAAAATTAATTACCTTGTTACAGCTTATTTTGTGGGGGGAAAAACCTCCAGGCTTAATCTGCAATCGTCCTGTAATTTATCAAGAGGTTGAAAGGAGATGAAGAGGTTCATAAAGTTGTCCTGTCTTTCTTTCGGGTGTGCAACTTTCTGATAAGGACTGTCAATGATATCTCTTCCACCACAGCCCTTTTTCTACTCATCTTGTAGAATAATCAACAACCACAGCTGTAGATGTGACTTCATTACACAAAATAGGCTCCTCTAAAGCTAAATGGGGCCTTTTTCATTGTTTTGCAGCCCTCCTGCTAGCCAATTCTTCAGATCTATCAGGAAAGTGGATTGGCAGAGGAGTTTTTAACAGCCTTACCCCAAAGGGCAGGAAAGTTCTATGCCAAAACCCCACCCCAACGAAATCAGCTTTCATCGCACAGCTAGAGGATAAATGTGGTTTGTAACTGGATTCACACCTGTTTCGCTATGCAAAAGGTTCCACATCTCTCCTCTTTGAAATATATTAAAAACAGAATAAGCGCAATAACTAAACATAAACCTATCAGTAATGTATGAAAAATAGATTAGAAACCTACTCATCTCTCCAGCCTGCTATCCAGTGTGAGACCATTCTTATTTTCATGAGTATCTGTGTGCAAGAGGAAGCGAACTGCTGCTTTTGCTGAGAAGTTCTCTCTCTGTATGTGTGTGAATGTGTGTGTGTGTGTGTGTGTGTGTACGCCTCCTTCTTGTGCTTGTGGTTAAGAAGGGAAGGTTTTGCAGTCTTTCTGTCTGCAAGCGAGGTAAGAACTTAATAGCAAGGAGGCAGGAGCAGTGCAACTGTAGAGTTGAATTTCATATGAAGTGGCTGTAGATTTAGCAAATATTTATTAAATGTACCAGTACCTGGAAGATTAAAAATAGAGAAATACTATCATTTATACAAAATTAGAAGACTGAGAAAAAATAAACTTGGGAAACTCTCAAAATAGGAGGAATAAATAGGATTGAAATAAAAGATGGTTGTGAGCCCCTTTATCTTATCCTCTATCGGCTGTTTCCTCATAAGGCAGGTTGTTTAATTAAGAATTAGAATTTCAGTCAAAGAGAGCAAGGGCAGATGGAGGAGGTGATTTTGGCAGGAATGCAAAGCCCAAAGGCAGGGCTAAGCCAGGGCGTGTTGGAAAGACACGCAAGGACCTTGAGTGCATGTTAAAGATTTACTGCTCAAGGTCAGTAAGATATGGAAGGAGGGAGCTCTTGTTTGGTAAAAAGAATAAGAAGACCCACCTCAAATGCTGCCCAAGCCAATGCTGTTCTCACAGTGTAAGAGGAGGAACTAAACTCGAGGAAGAAACAGGGAGGGCCTAAGGGTCACAAGAACTTGGCTAGAAATTTGATTTCTATAAGAAGCTTCAGCTATAACAAGTCAAACCTTTGAAGAATCTGCTTCTGAACATCTGTATAGTTGGATTAACTGCCTCCCTCTCCCACACCCCATACTTTAGCTCTAGGAAGCATCACCAAATTTTCAAGTTGTATTGTAGTATGACATCTGTTGTAGTTGAGCAATGAGAGGCTAGACCAGGGCTTGGGTGCAACAAGACTTTATTGGAGCAATAAAGGACTGAACGTGTTAGCCCTGCCTGGAGCAGGCTCTCAACGATCAACGGCTGGCCGGACCCTGCAGCTGGCTTTTATAGCCGGCTGTCGAGGGAGGCCAGCCAATGAGGGGCAGCAAACGCCCCCGCAGCGGGAACGGACCTGGGTGGGGACTTTGGCAAGTTCCAGGGACATAACACCCTTCCCCCAGATGCGAACACGCATAGTCACTTAAATAAGCGGGCAGTCTGTGCTGGCGCCCGAGCGTCGTAACTCCAGTGAGTTACCAAGTGTCTCAGAGTCCAAGGAACCCGGTAGGGTTGGTGATGGGGTGCAGCCTCGCTCTGCGGTTTGCACTGGCACCGTGTGGTGCTTCTGGTTGGCGATGTTGTGGTCCTGTCTACTGGTGCCGGTGGCGGACCCATCTGGCAGTCCCGGTCTACTGCCAACTCTCCTGGTCCGGGTGTAGGTGGTGCAGTGGCTCTGGCATGGTCTTCAATGGGAGCTTGGTGTGGCACCTGGGGTCGACCTGAGCCCACGATCCGACACTGGCGAAGGTACCCTGTCGCTTCCTTAGCTGATCCAGGTGTCTTCTCCAGATGCGCCGTCTTCCAGCTGGACTCGCGACCGGGGCCGGTGATGGCTACTATCACTCCTGGAATCCACAGCGGGTCTCCGGCATAGTTCCTCGCAAATACATGTTCCTGCAAGACAAAATCTCTGACCCCGTCATTGAAGCGAGAGGGTGTCAGGACAATAGTGAGGGTGGAGCCTATCCAACACAGTTCTTAGGCGCCTACCCATTAGAAGTTCTGCAGGGGATTTGTTGGTGACCATGCAAGGGGTCGAGTGTTGGCTCAGCAAGAAACGGGAGAGCCTGTGATGCCAATCTTCTTTGCTGAATCTGGCTAATGCTTCTTTTGTGGATCTAACAGCTTGTTCTGCCAATCCGTTGCTGGCAGGATGGAAGGGAGCAGTGAAGATATGTCGGATGCCAAGATTTGTGGCAAAACGGCTAAATTCTGTTGAGGCAAACTGGGGGCCGTTATCCGAAACAATGGTGTCTGGTAACCTGTGTGTTACGAATAGGCGAGTTAGAGCCTTGGTAACTGCTAGCGTGGTGGTTGTGGATAGTTGGGCCACATCGATCCATTTTGAGTATGAATCTACGACCACCAAGAAGGTCTTGCCGTGTATCGGACCCGCTAAGTCAATGTGTAGCCTTGACCAAGGTGCGTTGGCGCTCTCCCACTTTGTGGGGGTGGTGACTGGAGGGGATGGTCTGGATTCCTGGCAGGGTTGGCATGAGCTTACCCACTTGACGATGTCGTCGTCCAGGCCCGCCACCAGACGTAGCTCGTGCCAACGCCTTCATCCGGACGATGCCGGGTGGCCTCGTGTAGTGACTCTAAGACTGGTGTGCGAAGTGAGGCCGGAATAACCACCCAGGTGCCCCACAGCAGGCAGCCCTGTATGCTAGACAGCTCCTGTTGACGGGTCTTAAAAGGTGTGAATTCGGCTGAGAAGTTTGAGCCCGGCCACCCCCTCCTCACCCAGTCCAGTACCTGGGCAATGGTTTTGTCCGTCTTGGATTTGGTGGCGATGTTGAGAGCGGTGACAGGGAGGTCGAGCTTGGTGACATCGAAGATGGCGTGGACCGGGGCCGGGTCTTCTGCTGGAGCTGGCAGGGGGCAGCGGCTGAGGGCGTCTGCGTGACTTAACGTTTTTCCTGGGCGGTGGATGAGCTTGTACGAATAGGCCGCCAGGAACAAAGTCCACCTCGTCATTCTGGGAGACAACACTTGGGGAGTCTGCTTGTCCCCAGAAAGAAGACCCAGGAGAGGCTTGTGGTCCATGATTAGCTCAAAGTTGTGGCCAAACAGGAATTCATGAAATTTCTTAATCATGCCACTGCGGCTAAAGCCTCCTTGTCGATCTGACTATAGTTACGCTCTGTTGCTGAGAGCGTTCTGGAAAAGAAGGCAATCGGTGCCTCAGAGCCGTTGGGTAGTCTATGGCTTAATACGGCGCCAATCCCAAAAGGGGAAGCATCCGCGCTAGTACCAGTGGAAGGTGTGGGTCAAATTGAATAAGGACCGCGCAGATGTGAGCAGTGATTTGACTGCGCCGCGGTGTCTTCCTTGTGTCCCCAGTGCCAAGGTGCTTTTTTATCTAAGAGCCTGTGTAGAGGCTCTGCTACTGATGCTTTGTGAGGTAGAAATGATGCATAAAAGTTCAATAATCCCAAAAAGGCTTGTAGCTCGGCTTTAGTGGTTGGCGTGGGTGCCTCATGAATTGCCTTGACCTTGGACTCTAGGGGGTGGATGCCTGAGGCGTCAATCTTATAGCCCAGAAAGTCCACCTGTCTAGTGGCAATGGCACATTTTTCCTTTTTAATTTGAGGCCATGCTGTCTGAACCTGTCTAACACTGCTCTGACTCTCTGGAAGAGTTGGGGTCTGTCCCTGGCCGAGACCAATATGTCGTCGAAGTAGGGTACTACGCCAGGGAGGCCCTGTAGTATACGCTCCATGAGGGATTGGAAAATGCCCGGGCAACACTTACGCCAAACTGGAGACGCTTTGCACCGAAGGCACCCCTGTGAGTCACAATGGTCTGCAGTTCAGCCGCTTTGGTTGTCAACGGGAACTGCTGATACGCTTGCGACATGTCCAATTTGGCAAAAATGTTGCCAGGCTCAAAGGTATGCAGTAAATGTTGAATGACCGGGACTGGGTACGCGCTAACTTGTAGAAAGCGGTTGATTGTTGTTTTGTAATCAGAACAAATTCTCAGGCTGCCATCCTTTTTAAGGGGTGTGACAATTGGCGTCTCCCATTTGGCGAAGTCTGTCGGCTCGATGACCCCTTGCTTTAATAATTTATCGAGCTCTGCGTCCAGTTTAGGCCGAATGGCGAATGGGACTCTACGCGGTTTCAGCCGGACTGGAACCGCTTGGGGTCAACTGCAAATGAGATGGGGGTCCCATTATAACACCCCAACTCATTGCTGAATACGTCTGAGTAGTCAGTGAATAAGGAGTCAGTGTCAGAAGCTGAGACAGCATGGACTCCTGTTAACCCTAGGCCGAGGTAGGGGAACCAATCAAGCCCCAGAAGACTGGGAAGGTTGCTTAACTACCACTAGAGGCAGGTGGCCTTTAAAAGCTTTAAAATTAACAAGGAACTTGCCTTTGCCGAGCACTGGAATGTCTTTTCCTGGTAATCCCTCAAGGAGATCTGGCACTTCTGGAGCTGGTTTCTGGATAGTCTGGGCTGGATTTTCTTGAGGGTGCTCCAAGAGATGATTGAGAGCGCTGACCCCGTGTCAACCTCCATATGACAAGGTTTACCTTCTAATAGAATGGAAAGTGTTATTTTACTAATAGAGTGACAGGTGTGGTTAGCATGGTAGCAAGTGTGACAATTGAGTACTTGCCTTTGAGGCCCAGAATGGGAAAAGGAAAGAACCTTTTGTGCTGAGTTGTGCGCGGCCTGGCAGACTCTAGCGATGTGGCCTTTTTTGTGGCACTGGTTACAGATGGCACCCTTGAATTTGCACGTAGCTCTCGAGTGAGGTCCTCCACAGGATAGGCATAGGATGATGTGTTTGGGTGCGCTGTTGGTTTCTAGCCTGGCTCCTGCCTGTGGTTGTTTGGCATGGGTGAGGCGGTGGATGTCTGTTTGCTCGTTAGGATCGTCTTCGTTGACTACCTCTTCTGAATGAACGGTGGCGCAGCTTTGTTTGGGAACGGGGCCTTGAATTTCAGTGGCGGACTGGGTTGCCAGCTCTGCTGCCAAGGCTTCCTCGATGCCTGGTCCTTCCTGGTGAGTAGTCGCCTCTGGAGGTGAAGGTCTTTGACCCCGCAGACGAGCTGGTCGAGGAGCATGTCATCAAGATAGTTCCCGAACCCGCAGTGGAGGGCTGCAGTCCTCAAGGCAGCCATATATTGATTGACGGTTTCCTTTTCTGCTTGCTTCCTCATCCGGAAGGTGAAACGCCTCGCGATTTGTGAGGGCCTGGGGGAGTAATGGTTGGTGAGAATTTCTAGCAATTCTGTCCAGGGGACATTCTTTAACTCACGTGGAGCGACGAGTGCTGTGGCGGTATCAAAAACGATGGCCCCGCAATAGCTGAGGAAGAATGACTTTTTTCTGTGCTCCCCAGCATCAGCCAGACCAATAGCGTCGATGTAGTGGTTAAAACGATTCTTGTATGACTCCCATTTTTCTTCTTCCAGTTTGAACGGTGGGAAGGCTGGGTTGGAGTTCATGATGAGGACTCCTGCGTGATATGCTGTTAAGAAATCTCTCTGGGACACAAATGGCACTTGGGCTCTTGTCAGGCTAGTGACTTCAGCTCTGGAGAGGTTTCATAGACCTCTCTGCTCTCTCTCTCTGGGCTGCAATTGGGCTAAGCTGCAACGACTGTTGGCAGCGTTTTGAAATTCGCGCTCCTGGAGAGCGTAGGCGGTGATGGCTTGCCGCCTCCGATAGCGCTTTGAAATTCGCGCCTGCGTGAGTGTCAGTAGCTCGGAATAACAGCACCGCACGCTATATTCGGCTAGAAATCCAAACGACAGCCGCTTGAATTTCGCGCTCTTTTTGTGCTGAGCGGCTGCGGCTCGCAGCGCTTCACTTTCCTCTATAGCTTGCTAACAAGCGGCCACAGACGCCATTACTTTCGCTCTTGCTGACCGAGGTCTCCGCGGCGCGCTGCGGCTCAGCGGTTATTTTAGTGATTTCAGCTGTTGCGAATTGCCTCTGGTAGCCATCCCATCCTCGTCGCCAGTGTTGTAGTTGAGCAATGAGAGGCTAGACCAGGGCTTGGGTGCAACAAGACTTTATTGGAGCAATAAAGGACTGAACGTGTTAGCCCTGCCTGGAGCAGGCTCCCAACGATCAGCGGCTGGCCGGACCCTGCAGCTGGCTTTTATAGCCGGCTGTCGAGGGAGGCCAGCCAATGAGGGGCAGCAAACGCCCCCGCAGCGTGAACGGACCTGGGTGGGGACTTTGGCAAGTTCCAGGGACATAACAACATCCGTCATACTACATACATACATACATACATACATACATACATACATACATACATAGAAAAAAATACCCAGTGGCAAGTATCATACTATACACAGTATCTTTTTTTATTTTAACTTGGTTGTTAGAACTTAGCCATGTTATTTGTAAGCAGTGATTCATGGTTTATCATAAAGTATAATTCTCATAGTTTCACCACAAAATTATGACAATGTATGCAAAGGGGTATCTAGTTCATATATGGAATCATTCAAAGAAAAAACATGGAACTGACACTAATCACAATGCTTTGTCCCTTAAGCATATAGTGATGCATTAAAAACCAAAGTGGAACTGCTAGGAGAGAGCCATTCTTCTCAAATTATCTATGCAAATAGATAATTCAATTACTGGGGATGAGTAGCTGGGGCTTCAGAGTCTAGGTTGTACTTAAAGGACAATGTAGAATTTCAATGGGCTGAAATGCAATAACTGAAAGAGGAAAGTGTATGCATGTAGTCAGTAATGTCTATTGCTACTTTTACATCAGGGTGTGTCATAGTTCTTTCCTCTTTAGGCTTGAAATAATGGCTTTATCTTGAATGTGCCTGTATCTATGTTTATATTTAATGTAATAAATTATGACATTAATTATTATGTGCCATCAAATTATTGTAGACATTTAAAAGGTATTCCTCTACTTACAACAGTTCATTTAGTGACAGTTCAAAGTTACAACAGGACTCAAAAAAGTGACTTATGACCATTTTTCATACAACCATTGTGGCATCCCTATGGTCTCATGATCAAAATTCAGATGCTTGGCAATTGACTCACAATTATGATAGTTGATAGGGTCACGTGATCACCTTTTGTGGCCTTCTGACAAGCATAAGTCAATGGGGAAGCCAGGTTCACTTAACAACCATATTACTAATTTAACAACTGCAGTTATTAACAAATTTGGCAAGAAAAGTCATAAAATAGGGCAAAATTCCCTTTAAAAAAATGTCTCATTTTGATTGGCGTATGCATAGAATTGGAAAAGTAAAGATACCCCGAATGAATTTGAAATATTAAAGAAAATCATGTGAGCAGAAATGGATAAACTAACAAAGGAACTAAAAAATAAAGAGGATTTGGATTATTATAAAATAAGGGACAAATTTTATGGTTGGCTAGAAATGAGGAAGATTCGGGAGAATAAGGAATGATTATACAGTATGTATATTTAATATATATGGAATGAAATTATGTATTATTATTATTAGATTTAGCAAAGTAATGACAAAGATTGATGTTAGGAATGACTGTACCAGATTCAACATTTTAAATGTATTTTTGCTTGTATTTCTTTGTTTAATAAAGAAAACCCTTTTTATAAAAAAAAGTCTCACTTGGCAACAGAAATTTTGGGCTCAGTTGTGATCATAAGTAAGGACTACCTGTATTGAGTAAATTTATATAGATACATTTGTAGAGATGGATTTTCTCCATGATGATTTTTCTTCACCTGATCTTTCAGGTCTTCTAATAACATACTCATTGCTACTGTAGCTGAGTCCATTCATTTTGTGTAATGAGCTGTGAGCAAAACCTTGAGAGACAAGAAGAACTGCAGCCTAGACAATGGTTTGATAAATGAAAACAAAGTCTAAAGCAGGGACTTTAATTTAAATAAGCACCTCAGAATAGACCCTTCGTAGTTCTCTGGAATGCAAAGGCAGGCAGGGAGGAAGTGTTTTCAGACTTAACAGAATAACTGTTTTTTTGTGTGTGAAATTGTTTGTTAATTTGTTAAATTGTTTATTCATTTCTGCCTTAAATAAGAACTCTGGCTTGATTTGTTTGATAATCAATTGCTTTGTTTTCTTGGCTACCCATTGTATTGCAGAAGTCTTCTCCAACACCAAATGTCAAAGGCATTAATACTCTTCCTATCTTGCTTCTTCAAAGTCAACTTTTTTGCTTCCATAAAATGTCACAGGAATACCATGGCTTGCGTGATTCTGATCTTTGTAGCTATAGAAACATTCAAATATTTGAATATCTTTTCGAAGGCCTTCTTGGCTGTTCTACCAGATGTTAGTGTGAGATATGTATCTTGACTACTTGTTTCTTCCCTGTTGGTGGTTGATTCTAAAAGCTGAAAGGTATCTGTCTTGTTGATCTTCCTTTTGTTAGTTCTAAGGATGGTTATTCTACCTATTTTAATTAATTGATCTTTATATTTAATTTTAAGATTTTAATCCTATTTTTTCTCTGTGCTCCTTCCCTTTTATTAATAGTTTGTAGAGTCATCAGCATAGCATATATTATTGATATTTCTTCATCTTATTTAAAATCATGGCCATTTTTATTCAACCCAGCTCCCATTAAAATATGTTCAGTCTGTTGTTTGAATATGATACTATATGATATTGATAATGATAGTGTACAAATTTACCACACTGCTTTGTCAAGCCTGAAATCAGTCTGTTTTACTGTTACATCTGTATTCTGATTTCCTGTTGTGCTAGTTTCTCATGAGGATGAGGGATGTTCTGGAATTTCCATTTTTGAACATATTACACATCTTTATGTGATTAACGCAATCAAGGACCTTTCTATAATCAGTGAAGCACAGTGATCTCTCTCTTTGGTATTCTTTCGCTTTCTCAATTTTCTAGCATGCCAACTCGCACCTCTTCCAGCACCTTTTCCCCTCCATGTAGGGCTCTAATCTGCATTGGATAATCCTAAGGATTATTTTGCTAGCCTATGAAATTAAAAAATATTGTTTGAAAGTTCGTACAATTTAAATTCATCTCTTTCAATCTGTGAAACTACATTGTTCATCAAATTTGCTGGCCTATTTGGCAGCAGATTATGATTATTGCCTCACGATAAAACAGTTGGCAAACAGATTTAGTCACTCAGACAGTCAGTTAGTCAGGTGATAGTTTACTTAGAAACTTGCCTGATTTTTTTTCCCTGTGGCTTGCCATATTTTTGTGAGTATTTCACCCTTTCCTATAGTGTTGTGACTTGGTAATTGTTGGAATGCTGGCCTAACTTTATCTTTTAGTACTAGCGTTTCTTGTAATAGGGAATATCCTTTATCTTGGGTTTTTAATATCTCTACCAGACAGAATTTAGTTATATTCTTTTACCCCCTTTGAATCTATTATTATCTAATGACATCCTTCAGCAAATCAATTTGAGGTTGGAACCTCATTCTGAATTCAGAGTTCTTTTGAAAGACTTTCCTTGATTTTCTATGACTATTTCTAATGCATTTACATATGTTGTTGAACAGGGATGGGATGCTATCGGTTCTGCCTGGCTCTATAGAACTGGTAGCTCTAAGAGCAGCAGACACCAAACCGATTCTGTATTTGCTGCTGTTTGGCCCATCCGCCCGCCTGGGCTCTTACCTGTCCTTTATTTCCTGCATTTTCAACCTCAGCTGCTTTGCGCAGCACAGCTGAGGTTGAAAAAGCAGGAAAAAAGTGGCTTTTCAAATGCTATGCACCTGCACGCAGTGCTTTTCAGCTGTCCAGGTGGCACAGCATAAAGTTTTTTAGATGCACGTGCAGCGTAGTCACCAAACCAGTAGTAACACCGGTTGAATCCCACCCCTGTTGTTGAAATATTGTTTCTTATCTCTTCTAACAGTTGTTTAAAGTCTAAAAAATTTTAATTGAGATTTTTGTCCTTCTTGGTTTTGGCTTCTCATCTCTTCTTGGAAATTTCCATGGTTTGTTCTGACATCCAGTGTGCTTTCTTCTCTTTCTTCATTTTGGCAGTCTCTTTTCCCATTCATTCTTGATAACGTTATGCCACAATTCCTCTGATTTTCTTATAGTGAGGTTCAGGAATTCAAAGTGATTCCTCATGTTCACCTTGAAAAAAAGGTATGTATATGTTCAAGGTGGTTTTGTGGAAATTGGCCTTCTTTAGTTTACATTGGAGCTTCCACATGAGTAATTCATGATCTGTTCCATAATTAGCACCTGACCATGACTTTGATGCTATAATTGAACTCTTCCACCTCCAAGACACCAAGCTATAAACAATGAAATTGAGTTGTAGTCCTACTTAGGCATTAAAATCATCTGAGTGACTTTGGGTCATACTTCTCTTTCAGCCCACCATATTTCATGGGATTGTTGTTGTGGGGAAAATAGGAGGAAGAAATGTTGGGTATAGACACTGCCTTAAATTATTTATAAAAATAAAGTCAAGGTTAAATATAAATATGACTATAAAAGGTAAGGTAAAGGAGTCCCTACAGATTTTATTCTGCTAGTTATTGCCAACTACGAGGGTGGTGTTCATTTCTGTTTCAAGGCCATTGAGCCAGCGCTGTCCGAAGAAATCTCGTCATATGGCCAGCATGACATCACAAAGCACTGTTACCTTCCCACCACTGTTACATTCCCATCAAGGTGGCACCTATTTAGCTACTTGCATTTGCATGCTTTTGAACTGCTTGGTGGGGAGGAGCTGGTGCAGTACAACGATGGGAGCTCATTCCTTCACATCTCAAATACACCCACACAAACGTAATCTGATGTATGTATGTATGTATGTATGTATGTATGTAATATACTGTATTCTGCTGTAGAGTAGCAGATATACTCATAAGTATATGGACAAAAGCTACTCAATTCCACTCTGGTAGACACATGAAAATCTAGTCATTATATGACATAAAAGATGAATACCCTTTTAAGGCTGTCAATTTATGTGCCTCTCTATCGGTTGGATTGTGTTGTTTGTTAAACCTATAATTCCAAAATGGGACACTGTGACACTCTCAGTACGAACTCATAGAATGGCATGGAATATTTTAAGTTTTAGAGTAATATTTAGACACTGCATGAATTAACCTAGTATTGCTGTTTCCATTTTTCTGTTAATCCTGCAATTTCTGTGAATTGAGAAAGTTTGTGTTAAAGCTAGGCTTAATATGAATAATGTCCAAGTTGTCCAAATCTTTTGAAACCATTAAGCTTTTTCTATGAATAAGTAACTTTTGTCAGTGTCAAAGTTCTGTCTTGGGTCCTGAGTGCTGTGTACAAGGGGAATCTTGTCTTTATGGCTTCCTGATGGTCAGTTAGTGAAACATTGCTCTTTGCATTAGTTGCAAAGGAATTATCATATTTGCAAAGACAGGTGGGTGTTTTAGGACTGTGAGCACCTATATCAGGTGTTATTGGGGCTTGATGAAAGGACTAGTAACACAGAATTAAGCATCTCTTTTGATATATATTCAGATATGTAACCACTTAACTGGCAACTGGAATTTTTCAGTAAGATGGATTATGGAATTCTTTGTTCCAGTTGGTCATTTCTTGGACAGTTATAGTTTTTTTTTATAACTTTGGCTCTTGGTAATTTGTGAATCAAGTTTGGAATGCAAGACAGTCAGTTGTCGGTTTCCAATGTTTTCTTCTTTTCCTTTAAAGTTTTAACTGTGAAATCGCAGCACTGGAGATCAGCATTCTGTTATCAGGAATGCACATAAAATATCTGTGTAATTTCCAAATTATTTATTGGAAATCATAGGACAGATATATTTAAAAACAAACAAACAAACATGTGTTTACTTCCTTCTTTAATTTTCACATTAAATTATTCTTTATCATATTCATATATATGTGTGTGTGTGTGTATGTATGTATGTATGTGTATGTGTATGTGTATGTATGTATATATGTATATATGTGTATATATATATATATATATATATATATATATATATATATATATATATATATGGATCTTTGGTTGTTCGGTTTTCTCCGTGTAAGATTCTCTGAGAAGCACAGAGCCGGAGACAGAAGCCTGAAGATGATGAATGAGACTTCATCGAAACGTTGCCTAGATACTTTGAATCTTACGCTGGAGAAAACCCGAACAACCAAAGATCCACATACAAATACCCCTGAGAACCTCAGAAAATATATATATATATATATATATATATATATATATATATATATATATATACAGAAGAATTTCTCTGCAAGAAATGTTTGTCATTAATTTGATTGCAAAATTTGAATATTAACACTTAACACAAATCTAATGTTCCTGATATCATAATCAGCATAACTTTAGATGGATTTAAGGCAGAATACAGAATATTACATATATGAAATTAATATTGTGTATATTTTTCTATACATTTTTATAATTCATGAAAGACTTAAATTGCACATTATGTTACTTATCCATGTATGAACTTAGGCTCAGATTGTTAAATATCAGTCCTGTTAATTTGAAAGAACCTACTTACCTCCACATTATAGAATGTTTAACCTCAGCTTCTTATCCATTTATTATGCTGTGTATAAAGATATCAAATTCAGTAATTGATAGTATTAATTTGACTAATCTGCTTTTTAACAGCCTATGGGTAAAGAGTGAACAGTTTTGCTTATTATGTTTTTATTGTTTTTATATTGGATGTTTACTCTTCCAAACCACTAGGAGTCACTGAGTGAGCTGTTGGCCATTTCAATTTTTAAATAAATAAATAAATAAAATACAGCAAACCATCGCCATCTTGTGGTCTGTTTAAATGATGGCACGTTCTTTTATATGTTTTATCATCAGGGCAGCTTTGGAATTTACTCTTCATATTTTTATACAATATAACTGTTAGATAATAAGGGTTTTTATACTTATCTTCTCCTTAAATACTTAACTATTTATCATTGCTAAAATTAGTCTACTTTTCAAGGAAGGAAAGCGCTCAATAACTATCACACCTATACAGTATACTATACAGTTGGAAAGTTATACTACTGAAATTCTTATACTTCTTGGATTTGTTACTTATTAAAAGATGAAGCAGCTGCAAGAATATTATCTCTCCTACACACCAACATGACTACATCTCCCTTGAAGATGGTGACAACCATAGGAGCTATCAATGCACTATTCCAGGCAGGAGATGAATTAGCATGAAGAATCAAAGAAATTCTGGGAGAGGAGATTTGAAATCCATGGTTATTCCATCCTAAGTCTCAGCCACTGTGCTTGAATTTGGCACTTCTGAATAGTTTATGAAAAATGGATGCTTTCAAATGATTTTTGAAAAATTTTCTAAATTGTGTATTAAGTGTATTTAATTTGCTACATTTCATATAGTTTGATTCTTCAATAAACCAGAAGGCAGGACAACAACCATTCTGTAACTAATGAGATTCAGTGAATATAAATATAATTAGCTTATGTTCTCTTCAGTACCTGTCTCAATATAATACCTGTTTGAAATGCCTTCTTCAGTTCTGATGTATTAGATGTATTCTGATGTTGGTGGAGCAACAACATATTTGATGCTGTATCCACAACAGCTTGGTCCCAGTACTTTCTTCTCTGCCTCCAGGAAACTCCTGTTTAATATTTTTTGTATGCTAATTCAGCCATCCATCCAGAGATTCTCATGTCATGGGAATTGAAAAGAATCCAGTTGGCAACAGCCGTTAATCTCAGTTCTGGAAATGCTGTCAGGAACAAGACTGGGAAACTAGTATTCCATCTCAGGCCAGATTCAGAAGAATTTTATTTATTTATATGGGGATGAAATAGGCCAACCCATCTATTGGTTTTGAGGAGATGGCAAACAACTGGCTGCCCATTTTTAAGAAATACAATTGGGGTGGCTCATAACAGTTGTATAAAACCAAACATCATACAAACAAAAAATAACAAAAAGCATTACAAATAAAAACAAAAAACTGGTACCAGAAACTATCTCCTTCAGTGCAGCCAGCATCACTAATTCCAATCTCCAACCTAATCCTATCTCAGCCCTTGGGGAAATTTAAAACAATTCAGGAACCATCTACAAATAAGCACCCCTCCCATATGGACTTTGAAAATACCAGTAAGTATAATGATCTGACAAACTGACTGACTGCTCCCTATTTTGAAATGTTTTTATTTCCTTGGGCCTGAAGTCACACATTTTGGAAGCACCATCAGATGACAGATGTGATCAATAAAAGCAATGGTCAGAAGCATATGTGCACAGCTCCTTTTGGCATACCATTAAATCTTTACTTGGAAAAAGTATCAGACACATTTAAATCATACCTAGTTCATTCTCTATTGGGATATATTTAAATATTCCATTGATGTAAAATGCAGAGACCAGAATTTGATTGGAATCCTATACATTTATTCTATAATTGGCTTTCCAGTATTGACACCAAAAGCCTGCTTTTGAAGGTTTTTCTCCTGCTCCATGAATTGTCCACTAGTATACTTCCTCATTTATTATCCAACTCTATGCCACATTGCTATAGAAAGCTGGACTAATTGGGATATGGGATAAGATCATATGATTGCAGCATTGCAAATTGTTAAACATTTCTGCAGGAGGTTCATTCTCTAAATCATTTTAGCAAACTTTGGCCCCTACTCACTAACTGTATTCTACAAAAGTAGTTTCTGTCACCAGTTGTTGCCATCTCCTCAGAACCAATAGATGGGTTGGCCTATTTCACCCCATTTTTTCCCCACAACGAAAGCTGCAAATGGTGATACAGACAGTATAATCAGTTGAAGAACTATGATTTAAATAGAGAAAGTAATATTTTTGACTATTTATGCAATTGTCTGCTGTTTTTGAGTTGTGAATCTTAAGCTATTGGTTGAACTGCTATAATGTTGTGCAAGTATTTTATTGACTATATTTGAAGTCAGATGAAAGCATTTAGGACCAAGAAAAACCAAAAAACCAATGGATTAAATATTTTTGACCTTCCCCATAGGCCATCCACACACAGTTGATCAAACTGTCTTATGGCAGATTCTTCAGCTGCCAAGTCTTGGGTGCTCTAGATATGCCTTCCTCTACTGAAATAAAGCATAGATGAATTTAAATAAGCAACAGGGCAGGATGGCACTCTAATCCCCTCAATGTGGCTATCAAAAATAAGAAGCAAATCAGATTACAGAAACAACAGATGTATCTCATTGATGTCCATCATAGGCATGAACACTTTTTCAGAAAGGAACTTCCCAGAGGTGTGGGTGGCTTTTGGCAGATTGGATATTTGCAATGTTATTTCCCATAAAGTAAATTCAGAAGTACATTAACTAGAACCAACCTTTTTACTTTGTTTTCATTGACCTTTCAAAGGCATTTGCCCCTGTAAACAGGGAGGTTCTCTGGGTCATGCTGAGCCATTATGGATGGGTGAAGAAATTCATGAAGTTGGTTCATGACAGAATGGACAGGTTCTTTGCATGGTGATAAATCAGCTGTACTTTCCATTTCATGGGATAAAACAGGGTTGTATGCTAGACCCAGGCCTATTCAATTTGTTCTTTGCTTGGATGTTATCATATGCTATCCAGGATCTGAAGAGCTCCTTTAGGTACCAACTGGACAGCTCTCTGACCCTTGATGCTTGAACAAAGTCCTTTATATATGGTAGTTACTCAGGAAAACCTCTTTGCTGATGACTTTGCACTCCAGATGCAAAGACAGTGACCTTTGTAATATTGAACAAATTTTCAGGTGATTCTATGCTCTTTGGCTTATTAGTTTGAACAAGACTTTATTGGCCCGTTCCAAATTCCAAAATCACTGCCAACGACATTCAGCTGACAAATGTAAACAGTTTCAACTATTTGGGAAGCATCATCCTGAGCGATGGGTCTTTGGACAAAGAAATTGACTCCAGGATTAGCAAGGGCAGCCAGGATGGATATATACATGAGTGCTCAAACAACACAGCTGTATATTCACAAAGCTGAATGTCTACAGAGCTGTGGTTATCCCTTTTTTCCTATATGGATGTAAATCCTGAATTCTGTAAACAAGGCAATCAAACAACTATAGAAATTTCTCTAAAGCAGAGAGAAATGTGCTTTTTGCTCCATCCTTGGCATTTGTTGGCATGTCCCCAATCTGAAGGTCTTGGATCGTACATGGTCCATCAGCATTGTATCCCCGATTATCAAAGCCCAGATGAGGTGGCTGGGAAATATCATTAGAACGGATGACCATTGCATTCCTTGTCTGTTACTCTATAGTATATTGAAGTCTGGAAAGAGCTGCTTAAACAGACCATGCCAATGCTACCAATATGCTATGAAAAAAAATTGTACTTCACTGTGACATTCAGCTAAGAGAACTAGAATCTGCAACTGCTGATCACCTGTGATGATACACTATGAAGCCTCCACTGAGTTTGAAGACAGGTGCTGCCAAAAATTAATACAAACCATGAATAGCATCACAGAAAAACATTGTTACTGCAACAATGGATTTCTTATGTCCCCATCGAACTATTCTGTACTTCCAAACTAAAACTACAAAGGTACCTTTATGTCCAAGATGAACAGTGTGTCTTCTTCAAACCTGAAAAACCATCTTATATCTATTTGATGCCAGATGAAAGCATTCAGAAACTAAATAAATGTATTTTACCTGATTTTATAATATTTGAAATCTAAATGCCAGTGGAGTGCTAAATTTCACAGCAATTTAATAAAATTGCCAGATAATTTGCTTAGTAAATTATTACTGAGGTTAATAGTAATAAAAGCTATTACTGACCTTGTCTAAAAACAATCTCAGTATTCTCAAATTTTGCAATACTATGATCCCTTATGATGATAAATTAATTTGGGCAACATCCCATGATTACTAATTATTCCATTGTAGTTAG